>NC_073746.1:98337442-98653514 GCF_029784135.1 Toxorhynchites rutilus septentrionalis | reverse complement strand
TCAATAATTGGACATTGGTGTACCCATGTTCTTTGTTTGGTTGGTACACTTGTTACGGTTTGAGGTAGATCTTGATTTGTAAGCTGTTTAAAGCTGAAGTTTGCTCTTTCCAATAGAGGGAGGGTTTCCCATTGGTCTGATGTAAGCCTGTCTTTCAGTTGATATGCTTTTGTACAAATGTTTCTAGTGATTTGGTATTTGAGAGGGAGCTCTCCACATTCGGCATAAATTGATAGTACTGGGCTGGTGCAAAAAGCACCTGATGCTATTCTGATTCCTTCGTTGTATACAGATTCTAGAGCTTTAGTAGCTTTATCGCCTGCTCTTGAGTACAGCTCAGCTCCATGTAATATTTTGGCTAATATTGTAGCGTTTACTACCTTTATTAGGGTACATCTGTTGCTAGGTTTGAACCTTCCTGCTATTATTTTCATTACTCTTATATAACCTTGTGTTGTTCTCTTAACGTCTTCGAAGTGTTGTCTGAAGGTTAATTTTGAATCTATTGTTACTCCCAGTACTTTCATTTTTCTATCTTGGGGGATTATGCATTCTCCCAGATGGAGCGAGGGGGCCTTTCTATGGTGTCGTCTTCTGCATATATGTACTAGTTTTGATTTCTGGGGATTAATCTTGAATCCCCTTTCATCGGCCCAACATTGTATGTGGTTGATCGCTCTTTGAGTTTTCCTTCTATTCCAGCCTGGCGTTTCACCGTAGTTAATAAGTGTAATGTCATCTGCGTATACCACCAGAGACACGTTATTTGGTACCCTTTCGAAGAGGGACTCCATAGCTATTAAAAATAGCGTTGTTGACATGACTGAACCTTGCGGTATGCCGTTTTGTAGGGTTCTAGATGAGCTCAATGCTCCTTTGCAAAACACTTTAATTTTCCTATCGGTCAGGAAGTCTTTAACGAAGCTCAGAATGCGACCGTCAAAACCCCATACTTTCATTTGCTTTAAGATTGGTAGTCTCCACGTCCTATCGAAAGCTTTGGACAGGTCCAGCGAGACCATGTCTAGGTGGGCATTTTGCCTTGTGGCTGTATTAATTATACTCTCGACGTGTGCTAGGTAGGTGGTTGTACTTTTGCCTCTTCTAAAAGCATGTTGTCTTTCGTTTAACAGGTTTCTGTACTCTAGCTCATCAATGAGTCTTCTGTTGACCATTCTTTCTAATGTTTTGCCCACACAACTAAGGAGGGTTATAGGTCTATATCCATCTGGGTTCATGGTGTTGCTGCCTACTTTGGGAATGGGTATGATAATACCTTCTTTCCATTTTCTTGGTATTTTGCCGGTATGCCATACTTCGTTAAGTGTTTTTAGTAGTATAGCTTTACCCTTAATTGGAAGATTTTGTAGTAGTGGATAGGTTATATTATCTTCACCTGGGGATTTTCCTGTGGCACTGTTCAGTGCCCATAGGAGTTCTTTCATGTCGAAGCTTCTGTTGTAAATTTCATTATTTTCACTTATTTTTATATCCACTGTTTTCTCCTCGTTCTCTTTGAAGTTTCTGAAGGAGGTCTCGTAGACCTCATCTGACGATACTTTAGTGAAGTGCTTGGCAAGTTCTTCTGTTATGATGTTATTGTCATCTGTTATTTTTTGGTCAATATTCATTATTATTCTCTCACATTTGTATTCTCCTTTACATGCTCTAACTTTAGCCCACATGCTGGAGCTGCTTGTGTTTGGGGAGATCCCTGCTAGGTATTCCTCCCAGCTCTTTTTTCTTGCCGCCTTTATTATGGTTCTTGCTTTTGCTCTCTCTATTCTGAACTTTTTCGCGTTTTCCTGGTATTCAGGTGAGGAAGGGTTGGAGTTCTTCAACTTCCTGAGTGCCTTTTTACGGCTTTTTATGGCTTGGTGTACTTCGCTGGTCCACCATGGGACCTCTCTCTTTGGCTTGTAGCCAGTTGTTTTCCTCATGCTTTTGCTAGCCGCAGTTGTTATGATATCTGTTAGTCCCAGGGGGTCTATACTTTCTATACCTGTTAAGGCACGTTCGATTTCACTCTCATATTTGTTCCAGTTAGCTGCTTCTGTTACCCATCTTTTCCTTCTTGTGGGAAGTACTGTTGTTTGGCCATGTTTTTGTAGTAAAATAGGGAAGTGGTCGCTTCCTCTTGTGTCTTCGTCAGTTCTCCATAAATAGCTGTTGGGCAAATTATGCGAGGCTATCATCAGGTCTATTGCCGATGGTTTACCAGAGGTTGGGTGCATCCTAGTCGGATTACCTTCGTTTAGTATTTTCCATCGATGTTTATCTGTCTCCTCAAGGAGGAGATTGCCTCTTGTATCGTTTTTGTATGATCCCCAATTTTCGTTGTGGGCATTGAAATCGCCCACTAGTATGTACGGTTGTGGGAGTTGTCTCGCAATGTGTGTTATTTCTGCAATTATGGCCCTTTCATATTCGATGTTTGTATAGTGTGGCGATATATATATGTTTGCGATCGTAAGTTTTAGTGGGAGGTGTATAGTTACTGCTACGACTTGCACCTTATCGATCCCACTTACATCTATCCACTTATGGGGTGCGTCGTGGAGTACTCCCAATGCAACCCCGTTTTTGTTTGGGTGACTGTGATCGTTGTATATTTTCCAGTCATATTGACCACCTAGTACATTTTGCGGTATTTTGGGTACCATTGTTTCTTGAAGTGCAATGATGGATGGATAGTGTTCGTTTACTAGTAGCTGTAGCTCGTGTAGTCTGCCTCGGAAGCCAAAGATGTTCCATTGTAGTATTAGTGTTTCGTTTGTGAATTTGTGATAGCTCATTATGGAATATTAAAGGTTTCACTATAGCTCCGTTGTGTCACTTTGTGACATTTCGGAATCGGAAAAGTTTCCGCTTTTCTTGTTTTTCCTTGACGGAGGCGAGGAGTCAGAGGATCTTTTCTCTTTCCTCTTTTTTTGTTTTTTGTTTGCTTTGTTATTAGGTTCGCTCGTTCTCATGCCCTCATGAGCGCTATGGCTGGTTGAAGGTTTTATCAGATCGGCTTCGTTTTGAACAATTTTGTTTATCATGTTGTTCTTCTGCATCTCTGTAATGATTGATTTCAATTCTTCTATCTGTTGCTTCAGTTCTTGGATCTGGGCCTTAAGAGCGTTATTCTCGTTTATGACCTCATTGTTTACCACCAATCTTTGCTGAACTTGGCTTTTGGCTACATCAGCGTAACTTTTTGTTTGTCTTTGTGTGTTTACGTACGTTCTTTTTGCTTCCCCATATGGTATGTTTCTTGATACTTTAATTTTTAGTATATCGTTCTCTCGTTTGTAAAATGGGCAGTTTCTGTCGCCAGGCCCATGATTCCCTTTGCAATTGATGCAATATGGTGGTTCTTCACAAGATGCGTTGATATGGTCTTTCGAGCATTTTTTGCACCTTGCTTCTTCTCTTTGGCATTTCTTCTGTGTATGCCCATATTTGTAGCATTTAAAGCATTGCATTGGTTTCGGGAAATAGTGTCTAGTTTTAAGTCTTAGTAGACCACATTTCAGATGCTCCGGAGGCTCTGATCTATTGATCGTAATGATAAGAAGAGGCGTGTTAACCGTTTCTCTCTTTTCGTTTTTCCTAGTGATTCTGTGTACGTTTAGCACACCTTGGTCTGCTAGCTCAACTTGTATCTCTTTCGTTTCCATTTCCATCATTTCTTCGCTGTAGACCACACATTTTGAGATGTTCAGGTTCTTGTGGTATTCTACTTTTATCTTTTCTCCGTTTACTAAGCTTTTAAGCATTAGTAGCTTTTCCGCGTTTCTGTTGTTCTCTAGAACAATCAGAAAGCTTGTGTCTCTTTTTATGTACTTTATTTCTAATATGTCTTTCGTTAGTTTGGATAGCGTTTTTGATATCAAGAAAGGGTTTCTTGTTATCTTTCCATCGGTTTTTTCTGCCGTAAGGCTGAGGTAAGTTTTACCTCCTACTCCGCTCATCGTCGATACAGTTTTTTGTTTTGGTTGGTTTTGTTTATTGTTCTCCATGTGATTCCCACGAGTCGCTAGGGAAAGGTGGGGTCCTCCGCGTCAGTGCCCTGCTGTAACACGGTAAGGGCTGCATACTGTGGGGTGCGCCCCGGTGCCCCACAGGCTCCGTTAACGGCTTCTCATTTATATCGCCCCTTCCACCACTCAGCTCTCGGCACGGGTCGCATCACACCTTAACTTTTGGGGCCCGTTTTCCCCCTTCCTTGTCTGCGTACGACCAAAGGTCCCACCGGGGTTGGTTACCCGATCTTTCCTAAGGTTGCTCATACCCCAGCCGGTACCTCGGGGAGGTAAGGATAGGAGTTCCAGGGCGGAAGCTGAAGGGCCAATAATTGGCACTGGATTGCGCTGTACCCTGGCTTTACCAGCCATTAGGACCGAGGTCATATTCCATTATTCCATGCAAGATTATTCTCGGCCGTTGTGTGGCCTGCTTAGAGCACTCTAATTTGTTCAAGGTAATCGCAGCTGGGCAGGTGGAAACACCGCACCCGATAAAGGGCACAAAGTGCCACCGTGTATGTGCACCCAGTCTTATAGTCGCAGCAATACCAGTGACCTACTGCCAACATTAGGAGTAGCACCCGTGCTGGACAAGAATGAACTTCGAACGTTTTAACCGCAACAATTTTAATATACGCTAGTGGAGCTGGAATTACCGCGGCTGCTGGCACCAGACTTGCCCTCCACTGGATCCTTGTTGAAGGATTTATGCTCAACTCATTCCAATTATGAGACATCATTCAAGAGTCTCACATTGTTATTTCTCGTCACTACCTCCCCGTGCCGGGATTGGGTAATTTACGCGCCTGCTGCCTTCCTTGGATGTGGTAGCCATTTCTCAGGCTCCCTCTCCGGAATCGAACCCTGATTCCCCGTTACCCGTTGCAACCATGGTAGTCCTCTATACTACCATCAATAGTTGATAGGGCAGATATTTGAAAGATCCGTCGTCGGTGCGAGACCGTACGATCAGCGGAATTATCCAGATTTCAACTCAAGCGTCACGGCCCTGTGAAGGGGGACGATTGGTTTGCCTAATAATTGCACAGGTTCCGCGAGGTCCCTGCATTTTGCATGTATTAGCTCTAGATTTTCCACAGTTATCCAAGTAACTAGTTGTATGATCTTGTAAATTATAGCTGTTATACTGAGCCTTATGCGGTTTCACATTAAATCTGTTCGTACTTAGACATGCATGGCTTAACCTTTGAGACAAGCGTATATTACTGGTAGGATCAACCAGAATTCACTATCACTATCTACTGATGGATGCGCGGCACGCCGGCCCGCAAACAATTCGATAGGGGTGTATATTAACTTCGCACAACATCACCACAACGTTCATCCTCGGTAAATTCGTTCCTCGTTCGCATACACGATAGCCATACACTAGCCAAAAGATTCCCATACACAATTACTAGCACGCATAAAAGCGTGAGAGGGGGTATTGTTCACATGTCCACGCTCGCTTATCACGAGGTAGCTGCACCACATTGATGTAAACGACCCAACACACACAGACGAGCGAGCGAGCGCACGCTTTTTTTCCCCTACTGCATACCTACAGCATACGCTGAGGAGGCATAACAATGGAGAAAAAAAACTCGGAGCGAGAGAGCGGTAACTACCCGTGTGGTGCTACTAGCTGCACTGATGCGATGCGTCTTACATGGGAGGTATTTCAATGTTCGACACACCGTACTGCACAGGGTTCGCATGGCACACGAGAAAGCCACAATCGCCTTATGCCCCTTCGACGTTCAACGCACGACACGACACCACACACTGGAGTACGTACGTCTCACCACGTAGTGAGGGTAGGGGTTCGACACACGAAACTCACTGAATTCGATACAAGCTCAAAAGGTTTACTCTCCCGGGTGCCGACCAGACTCACTGGATTCGATACAAGCTCAAAAGGTTTACCCTCCCGGGTGCCGACCAGACTCACTGGATTCGATACAAGCTCAAAAGGTTTACCCTCCCTGGTGCCGACCAGACTCACTGGATTCGATAGACGTTCGACCCTACCGACAGTAACTTGACCCCACCCGTACGGCATCGTACTACCGAACATCCATACAAGCTTCGCAAGTTATGCCTCAAACTTTTCACTCACCAACTTTCCCCACAATAGTGTAAACATGGTCATACCAACGTTGCCTCGGTATGGGTATATACCACACTGGGGGCATCGTTATAGGAGTGCCTTGGATAGACTTGTACCGCTAGCCGAGACACCATGCTGGGTCGGGAAATGTTCACGCACCGCAATCGGTACCAGTGCCGGGTGTCGGTCATATTCCGATGGGGGGTAACCCTACTATTGAACTCGTACTTGTACTTGGGCCGTGCCTAAGGTGTTGGTTGTTTCAATAGTTGGTTACTTGTTTCAATAGTTGACATTTTTTCAATAGTTGAACTTTTTTCCAACAGTTTCAGTTTTCCCGTAGGTAAAGATGATGATGTGTGACCAATGTGTGAATGTGTTGTTTTTTTTTTCAATAGTCATGTACGCGCCGTTGTCGATGTAATACTGCGGGTGAGAAATAAAACAAACTGTTGTGCTGTGCTGTGCTTGATGTTGGCTTGGTGTTATTGTATTATCGAATTGGACTTAATACCAGTGCCGGGCCGATGCACACACTGCGTACTGCGAGTGCTGGCTCGCGTAGTGAGAAATTAAACAAACTGTTGCGCTGTTGTGTTGTGTGCGCTGTGTGGGGGAGACTTTTCATCACACTTGACACGCGCATTCTTACCCTCGATGTTGCCTTGGTGTTATTATGTTATCGAATTGGACTTAATACCAGTGCCGGGCCGATGCACACACTGCGTACTGCGAGTGCTGGCTCGCGCAGTGAGAAATTAAACAAACTGTTGCGCTGTTGTGTTGTGTGCGCTGTGCGGGGGACTTTTCCAACACTTGACACTTTGCATTCCGGGACGTGGACGCTTTCTGGGACTTAGTGTTATTGTCGGCGGGGCAGTGTTTTACACATTGCGTACTGCGGGGGTTGGCTCGCGCAGCGCTGTTGTGTGCTGTATGCTGGGGGGACTTGGACGCTTTCTGGGACTTAGTGTTATTGTCGGCGGGGCAGTGTTTTACACATTGCGTACTGCGGGGGTTGGCTCGCGCAGCGCTGTTGTGTGCTGTATGCTGGGGGGACTTGGACGCTTTCTGGGACTTAGTGTTATTGTCGGCGGGGCAGTGTTTTACACATTGCGTACTGCGGGGGTTGGCTCGCGCAGCGCTGTTGTGTGCTGTATGCTGGGGGGACTTGGACGCTTTCTGGGACTTAGTGTTATTGTCGGCGGGGCAGTGTTTTACACATTGCGTACTGCGGGGGTTGGCTCGCGCAGCGCTGTTGTGTGCTGTATGCTGGGGGGACTTGGACGCTTTCTGGGACTTAGTGTTATTGTCGGCGGGGCAGTGTTTTACACATTGCGTACTGCGGGGGTTGGCTCGCGCAGCGCTGTTGTGTGCTGTATGCTGGGGGGACTTGGACGCTTTCTGGGACTTAGTGTTATTGTCGGCGGGGCAGTGTTTTACACATTGCGTACTGCGGGGGTTGGCTCGCGCAGCGCTGTTGTGTGCTGTATGCTGGGGGGACTTGGACGCTTTCTGGGACTTAGTGTTATTGTCGGCGGGGCAGTGTTTTACACATTGCGTACTGCGGGGGTTGGCTCGCGCAGCGCTGTTGTGTGCTGTATGCTGGGGGGACTTGGACGCTTTCTGGGACTTAGTGTTATTGTCGGCGGGGCAGTGTTTTACACATTGCGTACTGCGGGGGTTGGCTCGCGCAGCGCTGTTGTGTGCTGTATGCTGGGGGGACTTGGACGCTTTCTGGGACTTAGTGTTATTGTCGGCGGGGCAGTGTTTTACACATTGCGTACTGCGGGGGTTGGCTCGCGCAGCGCTGTTGTGTGCTGTATGCTGGGGGGACTTGGACGCTTTCTGGGACTTAGTGTTATTGTCGGCGGGGCAGTGTTTTACACATTGCGTACTGCGGGGGTTGGCTCGCGCAGCGCTGTTGTGTGCTGTATGCTGGGGGGACTTGGACGCTTTCTGGGACTTAGTGTTATTGTCGGCGGGGCAGTGTTTTACACATTGCGTACTGCGGGGGTTGGCTCGCGCAGCGCTGTTGTGTGCTGTATGCTGGGGGGACTTGGACGCTTTCTGGGACTTAGTGTTATTGTCGGCGGGGCAGTGTTTTACACATTGCGTACTGCGGGGGTTGGCTCGCGCAGCGCTGTTGTGTGCTGTATGCTGGGGGGACTTGGACGCTTTCTGGGACTTAGTGTTATTGTCGGCGGGGCAGTGTTTTACACATTGCGTACTGCGGGGGTTGGCTCGCGCAGCGCTGTTGTGTGCTGTATGCTGGGGGGACTTGGACGCTTTCTGGGACTTAGTGTTATTGTCGGCGGGGCAGTGTTTTACACATTGCGTACTGCGGGTGCTGGTGTGCGGGTGTTGTGCACTTGAGACTTGTCATTCCAGGACATGGAATGGTTTCACACACATACGCGGTTGCATACTACCAGGCGCAGGATGAAATAAAAAAAAAGTAAAGTAATATCCAGCGAGGGGAATGGCTTCACACACGCACTTGGTGTTATAGCATTATCGTACTTATCGCCGATGCTGCGTACTGCGGGCGTTGGCTCGCGCAGACTGTTGTGTGCTGTGTTGTGCTGGGGGACAACACTTGACAGTTGTTATTCCCGGCCATGGGATGATTTCACACACACGCACGATTGCATACTACCAGGCGCAATGCGATTTAATGAAAAAAGAGAGAAGCAGCCAGCGCGGGCAGCACTAAGCTACCACGGTGGGACTTCTCTCTTACGGGACACGACGCACCCGCCCATCACATAGCGCATCGCAAGGGCAATACTGCACAAGCTACTGTGCCGCGCCGATGCTGATGGGGCATTGTTACACGTACTGCGTGCTGGGTCGCGCAGTGAGAAATTGAACAAACTGTTGTGCTGTGCTGTGCTGGGGGGGGGGGACTTTGCCAAAACATGCTACTTTGCATTCCAGGACATGGTGCACAGCTTATACCGCTAGCAGAGACACCTCGTTCGATCGGGGCAACTTGGGACACCGTAATCAGTACCAGTGCCGGGTGTGGGTCGGATTCCGATGGGGGGTGATCCGGGAACATATTTCTTGGACTTAGAATATTGTTCGGACTTAGAATTTTTTCGACTTATGACCTCGTTTCTGGGACTTAGCCGTAGAACCAGATGTAATGCGTGTTGCATAGATTAAGGCGCAGGGGAATTTAATAAAAAAGAGAGAAGCCCCACACATTTAGGGGGGCTTCTCTCTTTTTTATTGGACGATACACAACACATAACATACATGACATAACACTGACCTAGAAGCAGTATTTACCACCGTATTTTATGACCCGCTTCCACCTCGCAGGTAGGGAATCTATGCCTCTGGCATAGAACGTAGGAGGCTTGCTATCGAAGAACTCTTTTAGGAATGCGCTCATCTCGTCCTTAGTCCTGAAGAGTTTATTCCTAAGCTTATTACTCAATGACCTGAATAAATGGTAGTCCGATGGACTGATGTCTGGTGAGTAAGGAGGATGGTTCAATATGTTAAATCCCAGGCTCCTCGCCTTATCTATCGTTTCATGTGCCCTATGGCACGGAGCGTTATCGTGTAGTAGGGGTACCGGCCTATGTTTACTCACTCCCAGTATACCAGCCACCTTTTCCAGCTGCTTCTGATATCGTTTACGGTTAACAGATACACCCTTGTCTAGCAATTCCCAGTGTATAATGCCTCGTCGATCCCAAAACACACAGAGCATGTTCCACTTGCGATTCATCCTGTCTTTGGCGATTGTCTTCGGCATGGCGCCTTTTACGATCCAATGTATGCCTCTGTGAGGCGCAAACATGGGTATCTTAGATTCATCACAAGTGACCAAATTATCGAGCATACCCTGGTCTCGTTCACTTTGTCTGAGTAGTCGTTGGGCTAGTTTCACCCGCTTTGCAAGGTTGACTGGGTCTAGCTTGTGTGGGTGGTATCCCATTCTTTTTGGCACATAGTTTAGTTTATGCAACGTTCGCATAACAGTCGCTGCCGAACAGTTGTATTTCTGGGCCATAGACCTCGTAGATTGCTGGCTGTTTTGTTTCACATCAGCAAGCAGTGTTGCTGTGTTATCGATTGCCTTCGGACGGCCTTTGCGTGGACGATCCGCGCAGTTCCTGTCGGTATCGAACCTTTTGTACCACATCGTAACCGTTCTACGAGTAACAGTTTGTCCATATGTGGAATTCAATGCCAAGAGGGTGTCCGACACTGAATCACCCATGTCGTAGTGGTGCAAGATGAACATTCTTGTTTCAGTTCTAGATAGTCTTATGGTTTGTATATCATATTGACTAGCATCTATCGGCTCTAGGACAACTCTGAGTTCTTTCAGAGAGTCTAATTGGATCGTCTGCTGTGTATCAAACGACTCTATGTCTACAGAAGGGGACTGGGGTAGTTGCATCACTCTGGATGACGATGCTAGTGGTTCCCATGATACTGATAAGGGTGGCGTTGCTAAGGGGTGGTCAGACCATTGCTGCTCACTATTCGATTCCACGTGTAGTGGGTCTTGTGTCATTTCGGATGACGATGGCGATGCTAAGGGGTGGTCAGACCATTGCTGCTCGCTCTTCGATTCTTCGTACAGTGGGTCTTGTGTCATTTCGGATGGCGATGACGGTGCTAATGGGTGGTCAGACCACTGCTGCTCGCTCTTCGATTCTTCATCCGGATTTATATCTATAACCGGAGAAGGGAATAGCGATGAGGACGAGGACGAGGACGAGGACGAGGACGAGGACGAGGACGAGGACGAGGACGATGATGATGAGGACGATGATGACGATGAGGACGACGATGCCACTGAGTTAACACAACAAGGACACTTCTTAGGGTGATGAATACGCTTCGATCTTCGCATTGGGTTGGTTTTGCTTTTCATGTGGTTCCCACGAGTCGCTAGGGAAAATATATGGTCGACTGTGGACTACCCTGCCATACCACAGCAAGGGCAACATTACTGTGAGGTTTGCCCCGGTACCCCACAGGGTCCGTTCGCGGCTTCATATTTGTATCGCCCCTTCCACCATTCAGCTATCGGCACGGATCGTATACACACCTTAAGCTTTGGGGCCCGAGTGCCCCCTTCTCTGTCTGCATACGACCTAAGGTCCCACCGAGGTTGGTTACTCGATCTTTCCGAAGGTTGCTCGTATCCCAGTCGGTACCACGGGGAGGTAGAGATAGGAGTTGCTGAATCATAGGCTACCATCATAAATGGATCATCATAATGAGTTATATGTTCGCTGTATTCAGCCATTTACCGACCACTGTTTAATATATACATGTGGCCCCGAAAGCAGTGCATAAGTATTGATCCATCCTTTCCAAAACTTTTGCAACACACCAATAATGCAAAGCCATGCGGAATAAATGGATGCATGTTTCGCCATCATGAATTGCTGCACAACCATGAAAAAGGGCAGTCGACTAATTTGAACACCGAGTCAAGCAATGTCATATCTCCATTACCCCAGCCAGATTCCAATCAAGCGGCTTTCGGTAGCAACGTACATCAAACTACTTCAAGTTCAACCTTGTTCAGATACATCCCAGTTGTGCTGTATGGTACCAAGGGCCCTGTTTCAACATACGCATTTCTCGATAGTGGATCAGCGCTTACGCTACTTGATCAAGAATTAGCCGATGAGCTCGATCTGGGTGGAACTATAAAACCGTTATGTTTACGGTGGACGGGTGGAACACAGCGGTATGAGCAGGGCTCTAGAGAAGTTAATCTGAAAATATCTGGATCACGTCGTGATGCACCAAGATATAAACTTACCGGTGTACGAACAGTAGAAAAACTTCAATTACCACTTCAAACACTAGATATGGAAGAATTGTCTCATCGATATCCGTATCTTCACGGATTACCCATCGATTCATATCGAGAAGCCGCGTATTTTGATAGGAATGAGTCATGACAAGGTATCACTCGTCCGAAAAAGCCGCGAGGGAGGAATGCATTAACCGACAGCGATAAAAACTCGACTTGAGTGGACTGTTTGCGGGGGATGGCATACAAATGAAGCTCCTAACATGATTCATTACACTTTTCATTTGTGTCCTTGTGATGAACAATCAGACGAAAATCTTCATCTATCTATGAAAAATTATTTCGCAATTGATAGCCTTGGCGTTATGCGTACGTGCAATGCACTGCAAACCTATGATGAAAAAAGAGCACTTGATCTCCTTAATACTCTTACCAAGCTCAAAGGAGACCGATATGAGACAGGTCTCCTTTGGCGCTATGAAAACGTTCGTTTACCGAATAGCTATACAATGGCACTGCATCTGCATTTCACTGTCTTGAAAGATGAATGAAGAAAGACACAACACTTGCGGTTTCTCTGAACCGTAAAATCGATGATTACTTAAATAAAGGATACATACGAAAACTTCAGATGGACGAACTCAATCATCCATTCACCCGAATTTGGTATCTACCAGTATTTCCGGTGACGAACCCAAATAAACCAGCCAAGGTACGACTGGTGTGGGATGCTGCGGCCACATTCTTTGGAGTGTCACTGGACTCTACGCTCTTAACAGGTCCGGATCAGATGTGTTCTCTTATCACCATTTTACTTCAATTCCGAGAACAACGAGTGGGAATCACAGCCGATATACGAGAGATGTTCATCAAGTGTTAATTCGGGAAGAAGACAATGTCAACGTTTTTTTTTGGCGAGACGGAAACGGTGAATTAGGCGTTTATGTTATGCGCGTCATGACCTTTGGGGCATGTTGCTCACCAAGCTGCGCTCAGTATATAAAAAATAACAACGCAGAGCGCTTTTCAAAGAAGTATCCCGCGGCAGTGAAAGCGATTACTGAGAAGCATTATGTTGATGATTTGTTGCTGAGTGTTGAAGCTGAAGAAGGAGCAATTCGATTGGCACGAGAGGTGAAATTGATTCATGGGAGAGGCGGTTTCGAAATACGCGGATGGATTAGCAACTCGCAACGAGTGATGAAGTCACTACGAGAAAACATAACACCTGAAAAAAACCTTGATTTATCCTCCGATATGGCAACGGAGAAAATTCTAGGTATGTGGTGGTGCACCGGCTCAGACGTCTTCACATATAAGATTGGATGGTCACGCTACGATAAAGCTCTTCTAAAGGGTCAACGCTATCCAACTAAGAGAGAAGTTCTCAGAGTTTTGATGACGATTTTTGATCCTCTTGGTCTCATCAGTCACTTTCTGATGTTCTTGAAGGTCCTCCTACAAAAAATTTGGCGAACGTCAATACAATGGGACGAAAAGATCACTGGTGACTTATTCGAAGAATGGCGATCGTGGTTGCAAATTCTACCACAAGTCGAGAACGTCCAAATTCCAAGGTGTTACAGAGCCCAAACCACTTTGAATGAACACTGCGGAATACAACTGCATACATTTATGGATGCCAGTGAGAACGGGTTTGCGGCTGTAGTTTTCCTTCGTTTCGATCAAAATGATATAGCAAAACAAGAGTTGTAAAATATCTTTCGATCCCCAGATTGGAACTGCAAGCGGCTGTACTCGGTGCTAGGCACAAACAGTTTCGAAGTCGCTTTCCATCCCTATCACAAGGCGGTTTTATTGGTCTGACTCACGAGACGTTCTTTGTTGGATACACGCTCGTTATCGTTAAAGATATGCGCCGTATGTCGAGGCCAGAACAAGTGAAATACGTGAATTATCCGAGACACATGAGTGGCGCTGGGTACCAACGAAGTTAAACGTTGCGGACGATGGAACTAAATGGATGGGAAAACCCAATTTAACCTAAGAAAGCAGATGG
This sequence comes from Toxorhynchites rutilus septentrionalis, assembly GCF_029784135.1. NCBI lineage: Eukaryota > Metazoa > Arthropoda > Insecta > Diptera > Culicidae > Toxorhynchites > Toxorhynchites rutilus. Next base: position 98,639,571 of record NC_073746.1, on the reverse strand, counting down.
TTCAAGGGCCCTGAATTTCTCTGGCGCTCAGAACAAGAATGGCCGAATTCATCAGTACAACGAACGTAGAGCTTCGCCATTGTTTCTCACTCCACTATACATTACCGAATCCAATCGTCTCGGTCACAAATTATTCATGCTGGAAACGTTTAGTAAATATTGTTGCTTTAGTCTATCGCTTTCTATCAAATTGTCGAAGACAAAATGAAAATCAACAGAAAACCACAGGATCAATTTCTTCAACAGAGCTACTGAAGGCCGAAACATATGTTGTGCGTTTGGCACAACACGATGCATTTTCCAGCGAAATAGCTAAATTGAAATCTTCTTCACAGGGATCAGACAAAACTGTCCAAATGGTACCCAAAAGCAGTCGAATCTATCATCTATCACCATGGTTGGATGAATTTGGAGTACTGCGAATGCGCAGTCGAATCGGCTTATGTATGTATACTACAGGAGATGCCAAAAATCCAATCATCCTGCCACGAGACCACCATATTACGACCCTCATAATTAACCATTACCATGCCTTATATCATCACCAGAATAATGAAACCGTTATTAATCAAGTACGACAGAAGTATCATGTACCCCGCATACGTGTTTGCTACGCAAAGGTTCGTAGAGCATGTCAAAAATGCAAGAACGATACCGCTATTCCACATCCGCCAATCATGGCTGATCTGCCTTTGGCACGTTTGTCCGCTTATTCGCGACCGTTCACTCATACAGGCGTGGACTATTTTGGCCCTATGGATATAACTGTAGGACGACGCACAGAGAAACGGTGGGGAATGTTGGCCACCTGTTTAACTGTGCGTGCAATTCACATCGAAATAGTTTACACATTGAGTACAGACTCGTGTATAATGGCTCTGCGCAACTTCATCGCTAGACGCGGTGTGCCACGAAGGTTTTACAGTGATCGTGGAACAAATTTTATTGGTGCAAATCACAAATTGTGCGAAATCGAGTCTAAAATCAACCAAGAGAATATCATGAAAGAGTTCGTTAGCACGGAGACAGAATGGCTGTTTAACCCACCTGCATCGCCACATATGGGCGGCAGTTGGGAACGACTAATCGGAAGTGTAAAAAAAGAATCTTGCGGCAATTAAACCCTCTCGGAAACTATCAGAAGAAGTACTTCTAAATTTGTTAGCGGAAGTTGAAAATATCGTGACCTGAAGATGCCTCGAAACTGCTGGCCCAAAGGAATAGTGGTACAGACACTCGTAGGCAGAGATGGGATAGTCCGTTCAGCTACGGTGAAAATAACTAACGGAATGTATGACCGACCAGTTACCAAGCTAGCTATACTGGATTTAAGGCGCGTTGAACAGTAAGCCTGGCGCGCCTGGCGTACCCGGGGGAGTGTTGCGCATGACCCGCGCACCTTCATCCCATTACCTTGTAACTCCCCGGCCAGTGAACCACTGTCGAGATCTTGGTCTGTGCTAAACAATAACATACAAAACAACAACAAACTGAACTGAAGCATTATAAAGGGTGTGTCACATCAAATTGCATCACGGAAAAAACGCTGTAGAAATTCGCCCAGTAGACCGATCCTTTTGAAAATTTTAGACAGTAAAATAAAAACTATTAAACAACTTTTGGCATTTTCTTTTTATTCATACTTCGAGCCCAAGCCCGTATGCTCGCACCTTCCTCTTTACCCCGTCCATAAGGTTCTGTACAACGTCAGGTTGTAGTTTTTTTTGAACAGAAATCCATTTTCTCTTGAAGTCCGCCTCCGATTTGACAACTTTTGGGTTCTTCCGGAGGGCCTGCTTCATAATCGCCCAATATTTCTCTATTGGGCGAAGCTCCGGCGCGTTGGGCGGGTTCATTTCCTTTGGCACGAAGGTGACCCCGTTGGCTTCGTACCACTCCAACACGTCCTTTGAATAGTGGCACGAAGTGAGATCCGGCCAGAAGATGGTCGGGCCCTCGTGCTGCTTCAATAGTGGTAGTAAGCGCTTCTGTAGGCACTCCTTAAGGTAAACCTGCCCGTTTACCGTGCCGGTCATCACGAAGGGGGCGCTCCGCTTTCCGCAATAGCAGATCGCTTGCCACACCATGTACTTTTTGGCAAACTTGGATAGTTTCTGCTTGCGAATCTCCTCCGGAACGCTGAATTTGTCCTCTGCGGAGAAGAACAACAGGCCCGGCAGCTGACGAAAGTCCGCTTTGACGAAGGTTTCGTCGTCCATTACCAGGCAATGCGGCTTCGTCAGCATTTCGGTGTACAGCTTCCGGGCTCGCGTCTTCCCCACTATGTTTTGCCTTTCGTCGCGGTTAGAAGCCTTCTGAACCTTGTATGTACGCAGGCCCTCCCGCTGCTTGATCCGCTGGACGAATAAACTTGACAAATTCAGCTTATTGGCGACATCCCGGACCGAACTTCTCGGATCCCGTCTAAACTGCTTAACTACGCGCTTGTGATCTTTTTCACTGACGGAGCATCCATTTTTGCCGTTCTTCACCTTCCGGTCGAAGGTTAGGTTCTCGAAGTATCGTTTTAGTACTCTGTTGACCGTGGATTGGACGATTCCCAGCATCTTACCGATGTCCCGATGTGACAACTCCGGATTCTCGAAATGAGTGTACAGGATTAATTCACGACGCTCTTTTTCGTTCGACGACATTTTTCCAAATTTACGAAAAATTTACAGTGAAGCATGGCCAACGTGATCTATACACTCTTATCTGATTATAAGCGAAAGCTGAAGATATAATTCCTAAAAATTAAATTTCTACAGCGTTTTTTCCGTGATGCAATTTGATGTGACACACCCTTTAGAAATTATGTTTACCTTATCCATATTACTTATACTATTTATACTTACTTATTACTTATACTATTACTTTATCGTGAATTATTAGAAGGAACTAAACGTAAGCGGAATGAATTACATGCAAACTACTGATAAACTAAGAAATTATGTATATATTCGTAGGAAAATTATAATCTAACCTGTACATAAAAACAGTGTTTGATTATCATTTTGGAAAATCAGGTTGCAAAAGCAACAGGGACCTTTTTCCTATTTTAGAATATTGTTCAATGAAATGTATAAATTAGTGTTAGTGGCTCGGAAATTAGGAAAATTGAAAAAAAATCGATGCCAAATGACTTCAAAATGCATGAAACGTCGAGATCTGATGTCATATCGAAAAAAAATTTTTGGCCGAAGATCGACCTTTTGCGACAGCCTGAGAGGCAATGAATGTATGAAAAAAAATAATCATCGAATTAAAAGAACCGACCACATTTTGTTTATTGGCCCAAAAAAATTAAAAAATGAATACTTTTCCATTTACTATTTTTGAAAGCATAGGCAGCCGTGGCAGTGTTCCGAGCTCTGCAATACAATTTTCTTACCTAGCTTGAGTTCTCTGAGGTTTTTCACTATACAGGTCGACAGCAGATGGAAATTTATTATCTTGTGAGTAATCAATTAGAGTTTGGATGATATTATTTGATGGGAAGTGTACGGAAACGATCATTTTCTTCACACTGTTTCACAAAATTATTGATTTTTGGGCGAGGGGTGAGGGAGGGAGATGAATGAAAGAGCGCCATTTGTGGCTAGCTTCTACCTTCACCCTAAAAGCCTGCACTGAAAACTTTTAATTCACCGGGAATATTTTGATGATGATGACACCATATTTTGTTCAGCAAATATGCAAATATACTTCGCCTAACTATGCCACCTCGATATGTTTTATTGATGTGTCCAGATGACAGCTTCAAAAAAAAATTGTTTTGTTTATCAGAATGTCAGAATTCAAAACCAATTTTCCTCAAGCTGAAAGACACGGAAAAGCAATGTCTTCATTGCAAATCAACAGTCAGTCTTGTCGTATTTGCATAAACAAATCTGAAAAGGTCATTTCTCTCAATGAAATCATAAATGGAAGAACCTTGGTTGAAATGTTACGTTACTGTGTTAAGCTAGAGGTAATTTGGATTACTTAGAGTGCCCAAATAGTAATTGGCTTTCGATCGTAGATTTTTGAAAACGATGACCTACCATTCCAATGTTGTGCGGATTGCAAATCTGACCTCGTTGTAGCGTATAACTTGGTGATACGCTGTAAGGAATCGGATGCTTTGTATCGGAGTCAACTAAAAAACAGCAAAGATGTCACGAAGTGAGGAACAACTGTTTAAATTGTGTATAAACCCATATAAAACTATTGTTTCCTCGATAGATTAACATCATTTGAGTCTAACAATATGACAACAGACATCCAGTTTAAAACGGAGATTAAGGGGGAACATGAATGTATATACGCAGAACCGATATCAGATTTGTTTGCATTGAGTGATGAATCAGGATCAAACAGGATGAAACGCGATCATAGTAGAAGCTCATCAGAAGATGATGATTGCGACGACGATGATAAAATCGGTGATGACATACAAGAAAAAAACGCTGTGGATGAAATTATATGCGAGCTGAAACGGAGGAAATGTGTTAAGAAAGAATCCTTGTTTTCTCCCAAACGATGCTGCAAATGTAAGATGCGTTTGGAGAATATAGAGCAGGTTGAGCAACATTCTAAGACTCATATAGAATCAAAAGTTACCGACAAGCAGAAAATCACAGCTAGACCGTTTGAATGCTCGGTTTGTTTTAAACGGTATACTAAGAAGCGAGCTCTGCTCCTCCATCAACGAGAAATGTTCATCGAGAAACAATTTCAATGCGATGAATGTGATGAAGATTTTCACACAGAACCTCAACTAGCAGACCACAAAGAATCTCATGCTAAAGTGGAAAACTGCTATAGTGGCAGAAAGGGACAGCTGCCAAAATGTTGTGCTTGTTACCAACAGTTTGAGTCCGAAGAACTGTTAAAGAAACATGCTGACGAAATTCACCTTCCAGAAAGCCAAACTTCAACGAGCGATAATGCTTACCGATTCACTTGTAACATTTGCCACCGTAGATATAAAACGAAACGAGTATTGATGGAACACAAATCAAAACCGTACCGAGTCAAGCAATATCAATGTGACCAATGTGGAACAATATTCCGGGACAAGTGCGCCTTTTCCGATCACGAACGTTCTCATCTGGGAGAGAACCATCCTTATGTCTGCCCAGTTTGTTCGAAAACATTTGCTTCAAAGCACTCGTACCGGAAACATGTAGTCTTACATTCTATAGAAGACGATCGTTTCAAATGTGAAGTTTGTGGAAAAGGGTTCAAAATGAAAGCGAGCCTAAAGCAACACTCTATCACACATGCACCAGATGATCGGCCGCTAAGCTGCAGTCTGTGCTCAGCGACATTCGCGCGAAAGACGTGTCTCAAAACCCACATGAGGGTGCACACCGGTGACAGGCCGTACAAGTGCGATATATGCGATGCAAGTTATCCATTTCCGAGCGATCTCAAACGCCACATTATGGCCCATAAGGGCATAAAACCGCACATCTGCAATGTATGCGGGAGGGGATACCCAAGACCGGACTATCTACGTAAACATTTGGCATCGCACACGGTCAACAATTGATTGAAAGTTGTTCATGATACGTTCGATATGATTGTTTTGTCAATAAAGGTATTCTTCCAAATGTTTATTAGGGATTTGGTCACTTTATACTCCTAATGTCGTTTTATTTGTGAATATATGTTTATTGTCGGTACATTTCCTGATTTAAAATTGCCCTTAGAGATGTAATATTAATAAACTCGGGAATCGTCAAATGTTTTTTTGACGTAGGACTACGTTTTACATTAAGGGTGCCCAATCACAAAACAGGTCACGTTTTTATGGAATAAAGTTAACGTTAATAACTATTTTTGCTACGAACGGATTTTAACGATTTGCATACCAATCGAATCGGGAATTTTCTAGGATTTGTTAGCTATGCTACACATTACAATCCCATAGTCTGTATATGGTTTAAATTGATGAAAATTGGAAGCATTCCCGTTTTCCCATACAATTGTTCTGTTCATTTGTGTGCTTTCCTGAACAGAGCTGTCAATAAAAGGCAACTTATGCTGCCGCTAGAATAGAAACAAGGAAGGGGGATAGCCAAAAGAGAATATTGGCGAAGTAAACTCCACCCTTGCATAGTAAGTAAGCTGCCACTAGCGTATAAGTATTGCATCTCCTCTGATGAAAATTCTCAGAATATTTCTGTGCTCGAAACAACAAAGGTCGCTTATTTTGCTCGTTTTGTATTTTATGTATTGTATTTTATGTTTTTTATGTTCCCTCGAGCTGTGAACGCTAGCGAATATTTTACATGAAGTGCATCTGGCGTTCCAATTAACACAATTATCCGAGCAAGGGCAAAGCTGGAGAAAAAAGAGAAAAGTGAGAAGAGTGTATAATGATATTTTTAGTTGCCATTCGTATTTGCTTTCGTGCGCATCGGCTCTGTTCTGATGCAACAAGTTCCTAGCTTTGTTGGCGGTTTTGACCGAAAAACGAGAAAGGATAATTCATAAACGGTCATTCTCGATGTTTCATTTTGACGTAGGACTACATCTTTTATTTCTATATCACTCTAGGAAAAATGTAACGTTTATTAAAAGTTTTCAAATGCATAATACGCAGAATCGTTCTCACGATATATTTTATAATCTATACTATTAGACGGCAAATTTATCCAGCATTTTTTGACGTAGGACTACGTCTAACCGGAAGATATAGGGGGTGAAATGGAAATCTAGGCACTGAACAAGTAGGAAAAAATGCAAGATTTGGAACGCTTATAACTCGAGCATTTCTTAATAGATCGCAAAGGTTTTTGCATCAATTGATAGGAAATATATCTACGCATCTATCATAACGAATAACATTTCATTTTTCTTGAGATAAATAATTGAATAATTGTGAAATATCAAGCATTGTCAAAATGCACTTTGTGCCCATTTTTGATTGGTCTATTTTGTGCTCCTCAAATCGTACCGACCAAAACGGGCAACCAGAGCAGCAGCGAAATAGAATGAAGCACGATTGGAAAGGAAAAAGAAAAAAAAATGAACGAAACATTGGTCGCAGTCTCACACATGCGTAATTCTCGAGCCAGCCAGTCAGCTTAAAAATCCCCGCTCCGCTGCCGTACCGATCATTCTCATTCAAACCGTACACCACATCGGTTCGCATCACAACACATCAACAAACCAACCCAAGCAGCCATGTCTGGACATGGTAAAGGAGGAAAAGTGAAGGGAAAGGCAAAATCCCGCTCGAACCGTGTTGATCTGGAGTTATATAGTTTCGGCCGCCGAAGTGATCGAGTTAGCCGGCAAAGCTGCTCGCGACGATAAGAAAACCCGCATTCGGAACAGAACACATTCGGTTCGGTGGACATCGAGACAACAGGCAGTTGCAGCGAGTGGCGAGTGGCAAATGCAATCGCAAAACGGCATCAGGTAGCAGAAGAAAAAAGTTTGTTCTTTATACAAACTGCTTTGGTGGTAAATCCAGAACAAGGCGGCATCGAGGGCGTTCGAAATGGTTTTGACGTAGGACTACGTCTTTCATTTCTATACCGGGGTGTAAAACCAAAGTTTCGAGAACGAAAGCGTTACGCCGGAGACCGAGATTTTGAGCGTTAATAGCTCTTAAACAACTGAACGAAATGGTATGATAAACACTTCATTTGAAAGATAAAATGTCTACGCGTCATATACTTGTTACTTTTTCATCCAAAAACTTGTTTCAATAGTCTTAAAATTGCTTTCAAAACAGGCTATTGAAATCAAAAATCGGTATATAAGCGAGCGCCACTCGTAAACCCACTCAGTTATGATTGAACAGCGATTGGAGCATGTTGTCGCTGTTGTTGTGAAGTTTATTTCGTTTATCATGAAAGCGCTGATGAACGGTGTCACCAAGAGCCTGTTTGTGCACCTAAGGCCAAAAGGGAATCCATCAGGAGGAGAGTGATGCCACGGTTCCGCTTGAAACATCGGAGCAGCCACCACACACACACACACACATACACGCGCGGAACCCTCGTTGTTATCATCATTGGTGAAAAATTATCTACCAGTTCCCCTGGGAATTGAAAAATACATTCATGCGAAATAGTTTATTTTAATGTTTTCTATCCATATAACACTGCAACCAAATACATTTGGTTTTGTTATTTTTCAATCAATCGCAATTAACAGGAAAGCTTCTGAATATTTTTTTCCCCATCAGTGGAAATTTTCGTATCCAATATTGGATGCATAACATGAAAAACGGAAAATGTTTCACATCGCGAAAATTAAGTCATTTTCGAGCGATTATTTGCTTTCTACTCATATAATGCTGCGACCAAATACATTTCGTTTTTGATTTTTTCAATCAAGTGCGATCAACGTAAGACCACGTCTTTCGGCAATTTATTAGAGGTGCAATGAATCTTTAGGAATTCCCGCTCTACGCGCACTGACAAACAATGTTTACTCAACAATTTCTCAAACTAGAAATGAGTGTTGTGAGAAAGGATTAGCGAACGCGAAAACGACAAACGGGAGAAAGATACGTTTGGAGGTTGAAGGAAATTGGCAGAAAACTTCTTCATTCTATCATTCAAATAATGTGATTCATACCACATCGTTTTGCCAGAAAGAGATTATTAATGTTCAAAGGAGGAATCGAGTCCTCCGAGGAAATTACCCAGCGCAAATTAGAGTCGACTATCGATTGCGGCATTCGTACACAAATAATTTTATAATGCAGTTTCACCAAAGTGATTTCTTCGATATGGGGATATATTCACTACATCATGACATGTATTTCATATTCTTCATTAAGAAATCCATATCCATGGCACCTACCGGTAACGAATTATTATCGAAACCACGATTTTCGCTAAATGCTCCTTTCAGTTCGACCTGTAAAAAACTTTTCTGTACTCTAATCCATCAAATTTGGAGCCCTGAAAAGGGCCGTTGATTATATGCTAAGCTAATATAGCACGCTCTCCTCGGATACGATGGACCAGCTGGATGTCCTTGGGCATGATGTGACGCGTTTTGCATGGATAGCACACAAATTGGTATCTTCGAATAAGCCTCCTGCAGCGTCATAGCCGCGGAACTTTGGAAGCGCAAGTCGGTTTTGAAGTCCTGAGCAATTCCACGAACCAAATGCTGCAAAGGTAGCTTGCGGATCAGCAATTCGGTCGACTTCCGATAGCGATGAATTTCACGCAAAGTTCCCGGTCGATAGCGATGTGGCTTCTCCACCTATCCTGCTACTGGTGCGCTTATCCGAGCTGACTTCGTGTGCCTTACCACCGAATGACTAACGAGCTGTCTGCGAAAGACTAACGAGCTCGAGTCCTCACGGTGCGAGAGTAGAGTAAGAAATGGACGAAAGCAAAGGAAGCGTCATTTTATAAACCATAAAAGTATAGAATCTAAATCCCACCCTTATTATATTCGTGAGTATACAGTAAGCTTATATAATAAAGAGGGTGGGGTTTACATTCGATTCTTTTATGTTTTATAAAATGAACCTTCCCTTGCTTTCGTTCATTTCTTACTCTACTCTCGCACCGTGAGGACTTGTTTCATCGGGACTAAGCAGACAGCTCGTTAGTCCTTCGGCGGTAAGGCACCACGAAAGCAGCTCGGATAAGCGCACCAGCCGCAGGAAGCGTGAAGAAGCCACATCGCTATCGACCGGGAACTTCGCATGAAATTCGTCGCTATCAGAAGTCGACCGAATTGCTGATCCGCAAGCTACCTTTGCAGCATTTGGTTCGTGGAATTGCTCAGGACTTCAAAACCGACTTGCGCTTCCAAAGTTCCGCGGTTATGACGCTGCAGGAGGCTTATTCGAAGATACCAATTTGTGTGCTATCCATGCAAAACGCGCCACATCATGCCCAAGGACATCCAGCTGGCCCATCGTATCCGAGGAGAGCATGCTATATTAGCTTAGCATATAATCAACAGCCCTTTTCAGGGCTCCAAATTTGATGGATTAGAGTACAGAAAAGTTTTTTACAGGCCGAACTGAAAGGAGCATTTAGCGAAAATCGTGGTGTCGATGATAATTCGATACCGATAGGTGCCATGGATATGGATTTCATAATGAAGAATATGAAATACATGACATGATGTAGTGAATATATCCCCATATCGAAGAAATCACTTTGATGAAACTGTTTACCGTTTGTCGTTTTTAAGTGTTGGGAAAGGGCATTATTTTTGCTGAGTAAATTCCAAGAAAAAATCCATTCCTTTTTTAAGCGTGATTCATTCTGCATCGGATCAACGGAACAGTGATAATCATTTCATACAAAAGATACAATGTCCAAGAGTTATATGATTGCTATTTATTGAGTCGGAAAATTGTTTCAATAGCTTAATGATAGCTTCGAAAACAGGTTATAAAATGACGCTTCCTTTGCTTTCTTTCATTTCTTACTCTACTCTCGCACCGTGACGACTCGTTTGTTTGGGACCAAGCAGATAGCAGGTTAGTCTTTCAGTGGTAAGGCACACGAAAGCAGCTCGAATAAGCGCACCAGCCGCAGGATAGGTGAAGAAGCCACATCGCTATCGACCGGGAACTTTGCATGAAATTCATCGCTATCGGAAGTCGACCGAATTGCTGATCCGCAAGCTACCTTTGCAGCTTTTGGATCGTGGAATTGCTCAGGACTTCAAAACCGACTTGCGCTTCCAAAGTTCCGCGGTTATGACGCTGCAGGAGGCTTATTCGAAGATACCAATTTGTGTGCTATCCACGTAAAACGCGTCACATCATGCCCAAGGACATTCAGCTGGCCCGTCGAATCCAAGGAGAGGGTGCTATATTAGCTTAGCATATAATCAACGGCCCTTTTCAGGGCTCCAAATTTGATGGATTAGAGTTCATTAAAGTTTTTTGCAGGCCAAACTGAAACGAGAATTTTCGTTTGGATGCCATACAGCATCGAGAAAATTCCGGAAAGATCTAATCGTTGCTGAAAAATAATCTGCCAGTTCCCTGGGAATTGAAGAATACATCCATGCGAAAGAGTTTATTTTAATGTTTTCTCATATAATTAGAAAACATTAAAATAAACTCTTTCGCATGGATGTATTCTTCAATTCCCAGGGAACTGGCAGATTATTTTTCAGCAACGAACACAGCGACCAAATACATTTGATTTCGTAATTTTTCAATCAAGTGTAATTAGCTGGAAAGCTTCTGAAGATTATTCTTTCCCATCAGTAGGATATTTTCGTATCCAACAATGGATGCATAACATGAAAAACGGAAAATGTTTCGTATCGCCAAAATTATATAATTTTCAATCGATTATTGCTCAGTCGCCGAAATTATCATACTCAGAGAGTTCATTCTCCTCTAGTTTGCCTTTCAAATTGCCATCGTAAACCACACCTTCTCTCGATTCAATCACGCACGAAAAGCATACTGAAATGATATTCTGGTGGTGAAACCCATTCATTTTTCGTGAGGCGTCGTGCACGGTGCACTCGTGGCCGAGTGGTTAGCGTCTCACATTATCATGCCGGGTGTTCGGGTTCGATTCCCGTTCTGGCCGGAGGATTTTTCGTCAAAGAAATTTCCTCCGACTTGCACTGTGGTCACGCGTATTCTAGAGCTTGCCCCTCGGAATACATTCAAGGCGTGTTATTTGGCTTAAGAAATCTCAACTAAGTATTAATGAATGACGCTAGTTAATGCATATGTTGAGACGGCGAAAGTTCCACAGGGAACGTTAACGCCATTCAAGAAGAAGAGGAGGCGTCGTGCACAAATTACGTAACGCGATAAGGGGGGAGGGGTTAGATGTTGCGTTACTTTCTGTTTATTAGAGATAGGAAATTGCGTTACGAAAGGGGGGGAGGTTCAAAATCCGGATTTTTGCGTTACGTAATTTGTGCACGACGCCAGAGGACATCGACAAGACAACATCGTTACTGAACGAGCTGAACGGCGAGGGATCGAGGTATTCATTACCTGGCTTGACCTGACCTGAAATGCAATCAGTTTGTTTTAACTGTGAGGGAGCGCAGAAAAGCCGATCGATCAGAAGAAGAAGAGAAGGTGACCAAGAGAGTATCAGCATCGAAATACGGTTCCTCGGGAAGACATAGAAGCAGCCGCCACACACACACACATACACGCGCGCAACTCTTTTCGTTTGCTGGTTATCGAGAGGAAACCTGGAAAGAAATGATTGTTGCTGAAAAATAATCTGCCAGTTCCCCTTGGAATTGAAAATTACATTCAAGCGAGTTTATTTTAATGTTTTCTATCCATATAATACTGTGACCACATACATTTGGTTTTGTGATTTGTCAATCAAGTGCAGTTAGCAGGAAAGCTTCTGAAGATTATTCTTCAGAACAAGGTTTTTTGTATCCAATATTGGATGCATAAAACCTTGAGTCTTCAAAGTAACACTCTCGTTTTTGAAGTCACTCAAATATTTATTTATTCATTCATTCAGGATGGATTTAGATTCAACTTCAAACAAATGATCTCTAAATCAACGATAGTCCTACGTCACCCTTGCGGTTATACCATAGATATAACCCACTTCCTGTTTTTTTCAAAACCACGAGTACTAAGTTTTCTAAATTGGAATCATTCCATAAAACAAGGCGCTTTTCAGGGCCATTAAACCTTCCAAAAAAGAGTTTAGGAAATACAGTTCAATGCTTTCTAAAACATTATCCAAAATAATAATAAAACACAAATTGATTTTTTCATAATTTGTTTGTCAGGATCTGATGAGTATGTGAATTTGGCAGTTGTTCTGAGCTTATTGATAGTTGGGGACTTTCCTGATTATTCAATTTTCACCAATTCTTAAATTGTTTCCAGATTGAAAGTACAGTAATTTACAATTAGTTCGACATTTAGCTAATTGGACGGACATGTAATGCGACTTATTTAGTTGGACATTTTTGTAAACATAGAGATCCAAATTATGACCCCACATTGAAAGTCGATACTGTACCACTGTCATCGCAAATGTTCAATTACAGGTTAAAATCGCCTCCAATGCGACACTGAGTGGCGCTTCGGCACGTCGCATTGAATGTAATTTACTGTACAACATGTCACAAAGCTGGATGGGAAGAAATTTTCCAACTGTGAAAGCTGTGGCGAGTGGCAACAAATCGCTAAACAGGAAGGTTTAGCCGAACTAGATGGGGATATCGAGTGATACCAAAACAATAAAGTCTTTAGATTGAAGATAATTTTGTGATCCTGAAAAGGACCCTTTTTAGCCTGCATGTGAATCCAACGAGCGAACAAATCGTAATGAATGTATTTTTGTTGTTGTTTCTTTGTTTTTAAGAGGCTTTAAACTTTGCAGTTCATTCGCCTCTAGCCCAGTGAAGAGCCACAATAAAACCAGCCCAGAGGGGACTGGCGAAAGGGAAACCAACAAAATCACTCATCAGACCTGTCCGCTCGACTCTCGGTTAAAGAAGAAGGTAGGAAGGGATCCTATGCTTCATAAGATATTTAATATATGCTGTAAAGAAAAGTAAAAATTTACTGATCCGAGGACCAAAGCAGTAACGAAGCACAAGTGACCCAGCGAAAGGCGTGTTCCAAAGCCAAAAACAAAAAGGCCCTTCTCAGGAGGATAGGAAGGAAAGGAGTGGAAAGGATTTGGGTGGGATTAGTGGAGTGGGAGGGGGTGGGAGTGGTATGGGAAGGAAAGAGGGGAGGAGTAGGTGTGGGGTGGGGTGAAATGAAATGAAATACAGTTTGAATAGATAATAAAATATAGTGGTTTTGAATTTAATGGTATATGGTATAGCTGAAAAATGGAGAGGTTTATTTAATGAATTTATCCTCCTTGGTGAGTGTGGCTGTAGGAATAGGAAGTTGATTAAAGTATAATGTAATGGATAGAAGATAGATGTGGGTATGAAAGTATATATTATATTATTTGTTATTTATTATTATTGAATGCGTGTATATACATGTATGAATACCTTCCTTCCGACCCGTACATACATGTGTATACACACATAAACACGCATACATGACTGTGAAGTGGCGAACTTTAATAAGCAATTTCCAAGGTATTTAGTATTTCGGTTTAGATTTTACCAAAGAAGTCGGTTTCTTTCAGAAACGCAATTAAATTGGTTTCTTGGGTCTCGTCTCTACTGAGGATATCTCGGAGACTCTGACCTATGTTGTGTCGGACTCGAGCATCTTTGGTATGTTGACATTCAAGTAAAAGATGGCTAACGGAAACCGGAGCTTCGTTGCAAGCACATTGGGGTTTTTCGGCTCTGCAGAACAAGTGTGAGTGGGTGAAGTTAGTGTGCCCAATTCGAAGACGGGTAAGGACTTGCCTTTCCCTACTATTGAGGCGGTCATCCCAAGGGAGAGTGGAATTTTTAATTTTATGAAGATGAGTGGGACGGCTGTTTATCCAGCCTATGTCCCAGCTTTCACGGACTTGCTGTTTTACCCAGCGGACAATGTCAGATGGAGGACAGGGCATGTCTGGGGGATCTATTTTGCTGCCCTTGCCGGCCAGTATGTCGGCGGCTGTGTTTCCGCGGATTCCTGAGTGACCAGGAACCCAGCAGAAGGAGATGTTTTTATTTGAAGCAGCCTCTTCTGTTTGCTTAATCCATGGGTGTTTGCTGTTTCCACTTAGAAGATCGTGGAGACAGCTAGCTGAGTCTGAGAATATTGTGGTAGGAAGAAACTCATGGGTGCATTCTTGGGTAGCTATTAAAAGGGCGAAAGCTTCCGCACTGAAGATGGAGCATTGCGGTGGAAGAGAAAAGCTACCAGTGTATCTACTCTCAAAGATTCCACATCCAACTCCATCGGCACTGACTGAACCATCTGTGTATACCTGGTGGTTGATTTGAAAATTGGATGCAACGAGGTTATTGAAGCAGGCTTTGACTTTTGGAGAAGGGTCTCCCGCCCGAACTGCCTTGAGAAGTTCAAGGTTAATGTTCGGCGGTTTGACGTTCCAATTTCTTCCCGTCGCAGATGAACGTTCACATATATCGGGAAGATCTTTGTTCGTGAGATTTTTGAACCATGTTTTAGCCCTATGTATTAATGGGACATTGTGGTCGTTTTCGGGGAGTGACAAGTGACGGATGGCTTTATTGGTGATGGCTTTTGTTACCAGGTGGGTGAAGGGAAGTTGCCCACTTTCTGCCATTACAGCAAGAGTAGGACTGGTGGGAAAAGCGCCAATTGCGAGCCGAATTGCTTTATTGTAAATTGGTTGAATGGTGTTTAACACCCTGTCCCCTCCACGGCTGAAGGTGCCTATTCCGTAAAGGATTTGTGGGACCAACCAAACATTTACAACATTTAGCAGCGTCTTTCTATGACCAGAGGCTAGGTTGCCTGCGATAGCCTTGATGATGTTCAGTTTCTTTCTGGTGGCTATTTTGGTCTTTTGGGAATGTGATAGGAAGTTGAGTTTCTTGTCGAAAGTAACCCCTAGTATTTTCAATGTCCTCATTGTAGGGATCGGGATTTTGTTGAGCTGAAGATAGGTTCTCCTTCTGAGAGCTTTTCCGATATGTATGTGTTTGGATTTCTCCGGGGAAATTTTAAAACCTGTTTTTAGAGCCCAGTTTTGGATGGAGTCTAAGGTTTTTTGAAGCCTCTTTCTCTGAATTAAGCCGAAGCAGCTCGTAGAGATAAGAGTAATGTCATCTGCATAGACTATGACCTTTATATGGTCCGGGATAATCTCGAATAGAGATTGCATGGCAATGTTGAAGAGGGTTGGTGAAAGTGCTGAGCCTTGTGGGAAGCCGTTTTCTGGGATTTTTAGAGAAGATTGGTGGTTGTTAATAACGGTTTTGAAAGACCGGTTTTCTAGAAAACTTTTAACGAAGAGACCTAATCTCCCACGAATCCCCCAGTCGAAAAGGCTTTTTAGCACTGGGTACCTCCATGCCCGATCGAAGGCCTTGGATAAATCCAGGGAAACAATATCAATGTGGTGTAATTTTTCAGTTGCGTCGTCTAGGATTTTTTCGATTGCTACAAGGTAATCTTCTGTACCTTTTCCCGCACGGAATGCGAATTGTCTGGGATCAATCAGCTTATTTGACTCTAGAAAAGTCGTTAAGCGTCGATTGATCATTTTTTCCAAGACTTTCCCAACACAACTTATGACAGTGATGGGGCGGAAATTGTCAAGAAGATGATTGTTCATGTCTGGTTTCGGGATACAGATCATTAAACCCTCTTTCCAGCAACTGGGGAGGGTTCCACTGTCCCAGACTTTGTTGAGGAGCTTCAGAAGTGCTTTTTTCCCGAGATGGGGTAGATTCTTAAGCATAGGGTAGCTGATGTCATCAGGTCCTGTGGATCCTTGTTTGACTTTGTTCAGTACCCAATCGAGCTCTTTGAGGGAGAGGTTTTTGTTGAAGTCAAATTCCACATCGGTATGAAAATCGATGGGAATTCTTTCGCATTCCGTTTTGTGGGTTAGAAAGGTTTGGTCGTAGTTTTGATTGGAGGAGGCGGAAGCAAAGAAATCTCCAAACGCCTCGGCGATGATTTTCCGGTCATTGGTGTATTGACCGTTAATTAGAAGATTATATTCTTTGCTTCTTTTCTTTCCATGAAGCCTGCCAATCTTACTCCATAACTCCTTTGTTGACGCGTTGGGATTAATTTCGCTGACGAATTTAACCCAACTGTTGTGCTTGGCTGTGTTGATAGCAGTCTTAGCTTCTTTGCGAGCCCTTTGGAACTCTGCAAGCAGAGTGGGTCTCAGTGGGCTGTCCGGATGGGCCTTTCTTAATTTGCGTAGGGCCTTACGTCGACCTTTGATCGCTGCCTTCAGCTCAGGTGACCACCATGGGACACATTTCCTGCCAGGGATGCCACTGGTTCTGGGGATGTGCACCATTGCAACTTCTAGGACAACTTTGGAGAATTCCTCGGCTGTCCAGTCTCGTTTAGCGGAGAGGCGGTTTTCAATGTCAAACTGATAGCCAGCCCAGTCAGCGTATTCAAATTTCCATCTTGGCCTTGTTGAAAACTCTGGAGAAGTTTGGCCGAAGGAGGTGAAGATTGGAAAATGATCGCTTCCGCAAGTATCATCGTGGATGTTCCAAGAAAGTTTTGAAGATAGTTTGTCTGATACTATAGTGAGATCGATGGCTGAAGTATTACCAGAATAATGGGTTCTGGTGTGTTGGCCGTTGTTAAGAAGGAGAAGAGAATGGTCGGATATGAAATCCTCAATGATGGATCCTTTTCGATCGAGGTATGCACCTCCCCAGGCGTATGAGTGGGCGTTGAAATCACCCATAAGCATGATTGGGGCTGGAAGTTGGGCGAACAGATGGTCCAGTTGGCCGCGTAGAGTGTTCGGATCGGAATCATTAGTAATGTAGATGCTAACGACGGTGATTGGAAAGGGGTGTTTAATGCGCACTACCACTGCCTGAAGATCAGTGGTAATGGGAAGAAGATCATGTGGAGTGCCATCTTTGATTGCGATTGCAACTCCGTTTTTTGAGGGGTTGGGACCCTCTTTGAAATATGTGATATATTTTGAGATGAAGTGTTTATCGAAGTTGTTTGGAGTCATAGTTTCTTGAAGGGCTATGACTGTGGGATTAGAGTTTGAAATAAGCATTTTCAGTTCTAGAATATTTCGTCGGATACTTCTGATGTTCCATTGTATCCCGAATTTCTGTGTTGGAGTGAATGTGTTGGTGTTTTTAACTCTAATTCCTAAGTCTTAATTGTGTGTATGTTTGAACTATTCAAAGAGAATTAGTTCGATGGTCCTTTACCCTTGGAAAGAGAAGCTTTCTTTGAGGTATTGGTGTTGTTTTTGTTTGGTGTAGAAGTCTTTGGAGTGTTTGTTGTGTTTGTGTTGTTTTTTGTTGAATGTGCGTTGCTGTTGTTGTTATTGTTGTTTTTTGTTTGATGTGTGTTGTTGTTGTTGTTTTTTGTTGGTGTTGTGTTGTTATTTGTTGGTGGTGTAGTTCTTTGTTCGTTTTTTGTTCTTTTCTTGTCCTTGTTATTTTGGATTTCATCTTCGGATTTTTGATCTGAATCAGAAGATGATCCTTTCGCCATTTTCCGTTTATTTTTATTTTTGTTTGGAACATCAGAAGTGTCCATTGAAATGACTGATTCGGATTCGGATTCCGTTGTTGAGCTGTCGGTTGTCGACTCTGTCATAGAAGTATCGATTGTAGTGTCAATTGGGGGAGTGCTTTCGCGGCTAGAAGAGGCCGAAGCGGCCGAGGCGCAGTTGCATTTGCAGTTGCAGCTGGGTGTTGGTTTTTGCAAGTTGGAGAGTCTGTCTTGCAGAACACTTGCAAAAGTTGGTCCATTATTTTGACCGTTGTATTTTTCTTTCGCCTCTTTGTAGGAGATACCATAGTCGATTCTTAATTTTGTGATGTTGTTCTCAGTTTGCCATACGGGGCATTTCCTATTCGAAGAGGAATGGTCCCCTTGGCAATTCAAGCAAAATGCTGAAGCATTGCAGGTTTTAATTCCATCCTTTTGTTCTGGATGTTCCTGTCCACAATTTCGGCAAAGCGGGTTCTCGCGTTTGCATCGCTTGCTCGTATGTCCAAATTTATAGCATTTGAAACATTGCATTGGGTTGGGATAGAAATTTCTAGTCCCAGCCCGAATAAATCCGAAGTTAATAAAATCGGGAACAACAGTTCCACGAATTGTCAAAATGAGAGTAGCGGTTGGAATAACAATGTTATTCTCCTTCCTGGTGATTCGCTTGACATCGATCACACCTTGATCGGAAAGCTCTGTCACCAGTTCGGATTCTTTGATGTCAATTACATCACGGCAAGTAACAACGCATTTACGTTGATTTAGAGTAGGGTGGTAAATTACTTCGATAGGGGTTTCATCGATCAATTTGTTGATTAAAAGGAGCTTACTGCGTCCTCTTTTTGTCGTCCCGTTGCGGTCGCGCTGTGTAGTATTTCTTCCCTACAGCGTTGGCGATCGTCTTACTCACGACGAACGGGTTAGTCGGGATCGCGTTCTCTCCTGTGGCACGAAGTAACAGGATCTGAAGGTTGCCGTTCAGTGGGTCGGCCCACCTTGGAGCAGTACGTTGGGTAGGTTTACCCTCGTACAAATTTGTAGCCCGGCCTCCCGGAGGCCCGGAGCTACTTGAAGCCATGCTTCTGCTTGACTATACCTAGGTTATAGTCAGCAGGTACGGATATAAAACCACTAAAATTCCTTATGGGGGATATTCACTAAGGGGTATTTTCCCAGAAAATCACACTTTGTTCCGATAAAGCACTTTGAAAAGCCACCAACAGGTGCAGAAAATTTCAAATTACACTTAATCTAATAATTGCTTCAGTCACTTCACTGTTTGTATGCGTGTTGTTTTTTTTTCTTTTTAGATTTTATTTAATAATTAAGATTCACTATTAGCACTACAGAAAAAAACTGGCAACACTGCCCGAAAGAAAAAAGGGGGCGTGGCGTCGGTGACGCCGAAAAAGCGCGCGCTTTTTCCGGCGAACCGGTGAGCACCGCCACCGCAGTGAACGTTTGTTGATATCCTCTTCTGCTATCCTCGGGTTGCGATGCTGAAAATCAATTTGTATTTAGGACTAATCAAGCCTTCAGAAAGGCTGCTCTAAGCATTTGATTAGTTGGGCGAGAAAACTCCTATTTTTCCGTACTCTTTTACAAGGGCGCTAAAAACACGACCGAATCGGTTGAATGTCAGTAGCACCTTGATGTATTTTTTTGCCATCGCTCTCTTTTAACGTTCATTCGTTCGTCTCGTTGGACTCGCCCCTCTGGCTGAGTCTGCCGATTTGTCTCTATCCTGTGAGTGTGTACCGCTAGAGTATAAAACACGCGGACCCCAAAAAAATATCTTATTTTCTTTCAAACCGTAAACCCGTGTGGTTGTACGGCATCGGTATCGTGGACGTAACAAAGGAGGACAAGTTAAGGGAAAGGCAAAGTCTCACTTGAACCGTGCAGGTCTCCATTTCCCTGTTGGTCGCATTCACTGATTGCTCCGCAAGGGTAACTAGGCCGAACGGATTGGTGCCGGAGCACCAGTATACCTAACAGCGATTATAGAGTTTATAGAGTTTCGGCCGTCGGAGTGCTCGAGTTCGCTTGCAAAGCTGTTCACGATAATCAGAAAACCCGCATCAAGAACAGAGCAGCTTCGGTTCGGCGCTCATCAAGGCAACAATTAGTTTCAGTGAGTGGCAAAGTGTTTCACCGGCACGTCGCATTAAATGTAATTTACTGAACAACATGTCACAAGCTGGATGGGAAGAAATTTTCCAACTGTGAAAGCTGTGGCGAGTGGCAAACGCAATAGCTAAACAGGAAGGTTTAACCGAACAAGATGGGAATATCGAGTGATTAAACAGTAAACTAATCCATTTTTCAGGTAGATAGGTAGGTATTCACGTAGGAGAAGAAAATAAAACAATATATTTAAAATATATTTAACAAAAGCTGTCCCCTTTGTATAGTCCTACGTCACTCCAGTTATGTCCCCGACATTACCCACCCGTCTTTTTCGACTGAGACATCAACAGTGGAAATAATAAAACAAGTGTGCAATCTAACAAATAAAACAGATATGTTCTGCGAGCGAATGAGAAGGTAAATAATGTATTATGTATTCTTTCTTCCAACTTTGTTCCAATGAGTGTTGTATGTAACACAAAATTGCGTGCAATAATTCGTTCTATCATAATAAATGAGTAATCAGATGCAAGATTTCATGCATCGCTCGAACTTCATGCAAGATTTCATCAAAGCAACGGGGAAAATGTCACCCATACAGTGATCGTTCATTAATTAGGAAGAGGCAGTGATTATCATGCGAAGACGTACTGAGGTCGGCATTACAACGCATTACAAAAATGAAACGAAATGAAATATTCATATTCTTCATGACTCATATTCATAATTCTCAATGACTCAATTCCTTCTATGATAGATTGAGCAGTAGAACCAATACGACATGATTGTGATAGCTGCAAACGAACATTATTTCACCAAAAAAATATAAGAATTATTAGCTTATGTTAGAAGTAGTAGGCGTTCAGACCGAAGATCCAAACACAGCAACCATGTAATAAATTAGGAAATAAAAATCTTTTACTGCCTAATCTAATAGGTTGTGAGCCCAGTTATTCT
Source organism: Toxorhynchites rutilus septentrionalis (assembly GCF_029784135.1). Classification (NCBI taxonomy): domain Eukaryota; kingdom Metazoa; phylum Arthropoda; class Insecta; order Diptera; family Culicidae; genus Toxorhynchites; species Toxorhynchites rutilus. The sequence goes on along the minus strand of NC_073746.1, from coordinate 98,618,417 downwards.
TCAAGATTTTTTCGCAAGATGTCTACCGGAGCTGGTGATGGTCAAGCGATCCCGCAGCAAGTCCAGCAGAACCTTTCAAGTCTTCCGCCGATCGAGTGTGAGCGGCGGAGAGAATTGGCCAACGTGGAAATTCGCGGTGGAGACGTACCTGGAGCTGGAGGAGCTGTGAGAAGCCGTGAAGCCGATTCCGAACGCGGACGGAACGCGGTGGACCAGCGGAAGTGCAGAAGAGCACGAGCGAAAATCATTTTGCTCTTGGATCCCGTCAATTACATTCACGTGAAGGATGCACCGACGGCCCGTGAGGTATGGAAGAAGCTTGAAGCAGCTTTCGAGGACACCGGACTGACCCGCCGCGTGGGACTGCTCAGGAAGTTCATCACCACCACCCTCTCGTCGTGCGGCACGGTGGACAAGTATGTGACGGAGATCATTTCCACCGCTCATAGCCTTCGGGGAGTTGGTTTCGACATTTCCGAGGAGTGGGTTGGTTCCCTGCTGCTTGCGGGCCTTCCGGAGGAGTACAAGCCAATGATCATGGCGCTGGAAAATTCCGGCACCCCGATCACCGGCGACAGCATCAAGACGAAGCTGCTCCAGGAAGTCCAATTTTCCAAGGACCAGACGGCGTTCGTTGGACGAAAACCGTTTCCATCAAAACCGAAGCAAGGTGCAGCCGAAGGACGGTCAGCTGAGCAGCCAAAAGGTCCAAAATGCAAGCGTTGTCATCGATACGGACACATCACGGTACTAACAACCAGCGGTTACCATAGCAACGATGGCTGGGTGTTTGATTCTGGATCATCAGACCACTTCACCAAGGATCGAAGCCTGCTACATGGTGAAAAACCGGCGAGTGGCGTTGTCATGGCAGCCGACAAACAAATGATGAAGATTGTTTCCACAGGTGTCGTCAAGCTTTCAGCTAAGTGCAGTCCTGAGATTCCCCCCATCGACGTGAACGATGTCAAGTTCATTCCAACGATGTCCAACAATCTTCTGTCGGTGAGTCAGATCGTTCGCCATGGTCACGAGGTGCGGTTCAGCACCCAAGGCGTGAAGGTGATTGATCCGGATGGTGAGGTGATAGCTACCGGGATACATGACTTGAATAGTGGATTGTTCCGTTTCGAAGAGGGTGACGAGCAGAGCGCGTTGTCGCTCGCATCCACGGCAGCCGATTTGAACGTTTGGCACAGGAGAATGGGTCATATCAACGTCCATAGCCTGAAGCTACTGAAGAATGGGCTAACCACCGGGATGGAGTTCAAGGAAACGAAAATGGACAACTGTACAGTATGTGCCATGGGTAAGCAAACCCGTCTACCATTTCCGAAGAACGGTCATCGTGCCAATGGCGTCCTGGAGCTTGTTCACACGGACATATGCGGACCGATGGAAGAAGAGTCAATCGGCGGAAGTCGGTATTACGTGTCGTTCGTGGACGACTGGACACGGCGGATATTCATCTATTTCCTGGAGACGAAATCCGAATCTGAGGTCCTACATGCACTCGACCAGTTCCGATCCCTAGCTGAGAGACAGACCGGGTCCAAGCTGAATGTTCTTCGCAGCGACAATGGTAAGGAGTATACTAACCGATGCAGGGATTGTACACCAAACGTCCACCGAGTACTCTCCTGAACAAAATGGGTTGGCCGAGCGAGTCAACAGAACCATCGTTGAGCGATTCGGTGAACGATCCGGTGAAGAAGAATGTCACCCCAAGTCGAGACGCAACCTGCAGCTACGAGCGGACAGCAACTTCAAGTCCGGAATTTCGTGAGTCTCGAAACGTTACGAAGTGATGAGGCGTTCCAGTGGCAGGCCGCCATGGACGAAGAATTTCGGGCGCTGTTGAAGAACCAAACGTGGGAACTGGTGCAACTACCGCCAGGCAAGAAGGCTGTCGGCTGCAAGTGGCTGTTCAAGACCAAGCGGGACGAGAAAGGAAACGTGGTACGGCACAAGGCGAGAATCGTTGTCCAAGGCTTCACCCAGAAGTACGGCACCGATTATAATGAGGTCTTCGCACCGGTGGCAAAGCAGACAACCTTCCGAGCTCTGCTTTCCATGGCAAGCCGTAGGGGATCCATCGTCAAGCATGTTGACGTCAAGACCGCATATTTGAACGGAACACTCGAAGAAACCGTTTACATGCAGCAACCGGAAGGGTACACGACGGGTGATGAGCGAACCGTCTGCCTTTTGAGGAGGAGTTTGTACGGCCTGAAGCAATCAGCGTGCATATGGAACCGGAAAGTGGATTCCGTTTTCAAGGCCATGGGATTCCAGCCAACGAAGTCGGATCCATGCTTGTACGTGCAACTGAAGAATGGTACGTGGTCGTATATCCTCATATACGTTGATGACATGATCGTCGTGACGCAGACGGAAAAGGAATTCAAGGATATCTTCCAGAGTTTCCAAGCCCATTTCAACGTGACGAATTTGGAAGACGTTCGTCATTTCCTTGGAATGGAGGTGGAACGAAGTGCGTCCGGATTCAAGATCAACCAGACCTCGTACAACCGGAAATTGGCACAACGCATTGGCTTGGACAAGGCGAAACCGTCGAAAATTCCTTTCGACATCAGCTACCTACAGCAGAAGGAGGAGATGGATCAGTTACCCAATAACCACGATTATGTGAGTCTGATCGGTGGTCTCCTGTACGTAGCAGTGCACATACGGCCGGACATTGCGGTGAGTGTCTCGATATTGGCGCAGAAGTCCAGCTGTTCTAACGGCCAGGATTGGACTGAAGCCAAGAGGACACTGCGCTACTTGAATTCCACCAGTGACCACAAGCTGCAGCTAGGTTCATCGACCGGTGGATTGAAGATGTTTGTGGATGCGGACTGGGCCGGAGATTCTCGTGACAGGAAGTCGAACTCCGGTATCCTCATCATGTTCGGAGGTGGACCAATTGCGTGGGGTTCGCGGAAGCAAACGTGCGTTGCACTAAGTTCGACCGAAGCGGAGTTCGTGGCGCTTGCTGAAGGGTGCCAGGAGCTCGTCTGGACCAAACGTTTGATGGAGGAAATCGGCGTAGGCATCGATGGTCCCATCACTGTATTTGAGGACAACCAAAGTTGCATCAGGTTGGTGGAAGGCGACCGAATCGAACGACGCAGCAAGCACATCGACACCAAGTTCTTCTTCGTTCGCGACCTGCAAGAGAAGGAGATCATTAAAATGGAGTATTGTCCAACGGAGTCCATGTTGGCTGACGTTCTCACGAAGCCACTTCAACGACTTCGACTGGAAAAACTACGCTGTGAAGTAGGAATTCGTCCGGATCTGATCGAGGAGGAGTGTTAGAAGTAGTAGGCGTTCAGACCGAAGATCCAAACTCAGCAACCATGTAATAAATAAGGAAATAAAAATCTTTCACTTCTGTTTCAACCACTGGAGAGAGTAGTACGTTTTACTGCCTAATCTAATAGCTTATTGTCTTTCTTTGTTCGTTACAACCCGTTTGAGGGTTATGAGGCCCTTTTCAGGGCTACTATTTAGAGTTTCAAAAAAGTTGAACTAACAGATTTCTGAATAATGATAAGAATTACATTTAAAATAACCAAGTGTTCTGAACAATCACAGTCCTACGTCGTTTTTATCGCTGCAACTGTGTGCATCTGTTAGACGCGTGTTTGATGCTTGTTGAATGGCGATGTACCGAAGATGCCTCTCGTTAAATACTCAGTGCAATACGTGCATTGATATGAAGAAACAAATTGCGACATATGACTAATAAGTGTATTGATCTCGCAAAGGCAAGAAAGAATCGTTGCTACTCGAAATGATTCTACAAAACCACGCATGCCATTAAACCTTTTCAGGGCCCCCGGAGCTTTTTACTAAAGAGTTGTTAATGAAATTTCGACGTATTCGCCAATAATATCCGAAATGATAAACCAACAAATTTCAAAAAAAAAAAGATTGCTTCTAAGAGCCCCCGCACACTACAGACTTTTTTCAGCCGACAGTTTGGTCGGATCGGCCTACTGGTGCAAAAACCGACCCAACTGAATCCGCGTAACGTGCGCATACACTGGAGAAAAACATTAGTAAACCCAGCTACCAAATCTTTAGTAGTCGAATTATTGGTAAAATGTACACATTTTTAGTAAATATTACCAAAATTATGTAAAAACTATGCCAGATGCAATATACATCTCTACCAACGATTCGTCCATTTTACTTCAGAGGGTAAGTAACCTTGTTGTCATATTTGGGAAGTTGCGAAATGCGCACATCGTGATTGTGATTTCTCCGGTGGAAAAGAAGCCGGGGATGCAGTACGGAGGTGAACATTTGTATTTTTTCGGATACTAATCAAACCAGAGCCGTCCGATATAGTAAAGTATGGACATATTTCTCGAACCGTACCTAGTACGCACCTAGTGAAATCGTATCGCTAAAACAACGTCGATGTACTTGATTCAGAAGAGGAAGAGGAACTCATTAAGCATTAACTCATAAAATCTCTACCATTTGATCGCACATCCGACGGAGCATGTTTTATACGATTTGTGTGGACACATCATCGAGGAAATTGAGGTAATGTAATTGTTTTTGCCTGATTGGAAACAAACAGATATGAAACTGTATATTTCAGACACACATCCGTAAGGACATGTGCACACAATGTTTCATGTGATGGATTCTTCGTTTTCCTGGGATGATTGGCACAAAATTTACTAGGAAAATCCGCCTCGAGATATATGGTTCTTCACGATAAGGATTCGCCCAGATACACTTTTCTTCAGGAACAAGTTTGTAATATACATATTTTACGACATCAAGTCCAATGATATGGTCAGTAGTAGATGATTTTCTGTCTTTATAGCACATGTTGTTCTGGGAATGTTGTAATGAATAGTTTGATTCGAATGGAACTTTCAACGGACAACTCAAAAACAAAGATACAAATACGAACAGATACAAGTGATTAAGTTTCGTCATTGCACATTGCAAGACACTTCTCGGTCACACAATATGCTTTTGCTAATTTCAGATGATTCCTCTCCCTGTATGACGAAAAGAAACAGGATCATGATCGAGTACAGATGGCAATGGACGCTGCGATTAGACCTGTTCCCTAGTACTCTGCTCGTAGAATTATTGTAATGACAATTATTGTTTGTTTGTTATTTACTTATTATTGAAGAATTATCCCAACTGTATATAGAATAAGTTACTATTGATGTATGTATTTGAAGTATGTAGAATAACATGTAATAAAACATAGCATTTTGAACATAAATTAATTATTTACAAAAAAAAATCCCTACCGAGAATACCTTACAAATGAGAAACAAAACTAGGCCAACAAATCCTATATAATTGTACCGACGTTGTGTCGATATTGATCCAACTTTGTATCAACAAATCGTGCTCTTGTTTGACATTCTGCCTACCAATTTTTTTTCGTAGGATGTACCAATGATTAGTACGGTAGAAAATGACTAGCGAATTGGTAACATGTACCAAAAAATTTGTCATATTTACTAATGTTTCCTCTCAGTGTATGCATTCCTCTCCGTACTGATTAAGGCTGATGTCACATTAGGCGGATTCGCCGCCGCGGATATCGCGACGGTTTTTTTCTCGATATGAATTCGCTTCCAAAACCGACCCGCTCTGTGTGACATGGCTAATTCACAATACACTGTTGATCCTCCGCTGCGGCTTTACTCGCGGAATCCGCCTAATGTGACATCAGCCCAAGAAGCCGACCGAACTATCGGTCGACAAGTCAATCTGCAGTCTGCGGGGGCTCTAAGCGGTCGTGTCTCGGATACAACCATTCGAATGTTTTATTGTGCTCTCGAATTTCCTTGTTTGATTCAACCATTGGCAATATTTATACAGTTTTCTCAAATGAAAAAGGTAAGCAAATAACATGTTATATATGAAATCGCGCAGAATTGAATTTCTTACAAACTCATCGCAATCAAATAATCGTTTATGATTATAATATTGTAATTTATAAACAGAACTACATACCTTCCATAAGCTCACATTGCAAAATTTAAAACCATCATCACTTTCACCGCAGCGCCGCCTAGGTGTAGATTTGTACGTTAGATCGCTAATTGGCTTGCAAGGTACAACAGTATCCGTTTACGGTGAACAAGGAGGTGCCAGAAATCGACTGATAAGCATTCTTACGAGAAACCGCCAATCAGATTGTCCTCGAGCAAAGTCCACAGAAGCTGGGAGCGGTGAGGGAACGGTTATACGAGCAATATGAGTAGGAAGACGCAAACGTTGAATTTTGCCGGACACAGCACCGGATACAGCAAAGAAACAAACATATATTCCATCTGGAAGCATTCGTGGCGCAGTTTATAGCAGTGTATAAAAAGTTTCTCAACGAAGCATCCGCATATAAAAGGATGATTTTTGAGCGATTTATCGAGATCGTAAATTTCTTCCGTTTTATTAAAAAATAATAAACTTTTTGTGTTCATCTCACGTTTACTAACTACACTTAAATAGTTCAGGTAATACTTAACTCTAAAAAAAGAAATCACGCCTTGTCGGTTTCCATTCACTGTGAAACCGATACTGGCCGAGAATTGCAGCCTCACGTTTCCGAGATTTACCTTCATCATCGGAAAATTTCGGAAAATTGCCACTCTTCAGGTGTATCAACCTGTTTCCTGTGATGTTCACAAAGCGAAGCTTCCCCAAATGATAGACCATCACATCCGTGTCATTGTTGTTTGGTTTTTTGTTTTTGTTTTGGTTTAACAGTTGTCTGACAGCTGCGATGAAAGTTCGAATTCGAAATTCACCGCCCTTTAGGATTTGAGGCGAACAGGTAGAATGCAAACTATTCGGACTCGAACGGATTGGAATCGAATCGCCGATCGTGAACCGGAATGAGGGTGATTGAAAGGTTAGACGTAGTCCTACGTCAAAAACCCTTACTTGCATGTATTTGCAAAGCGGATTTGATTTTGAAGTCCGTGTTAGGGAAACACAGCTCGGTGAGAACAAAAATATCCCCTACTTGTATGTATGTTTGCAAAGCGGATTTCCACAGGTACATTGGTTTTGAAGTCTGTGTTGGGGAAACCGTGAATCGGGCCAATCAAAACATGGCAGTTAGGGCGTTCAGATGACGCTTGACATATTACAGTAATTCAATTGTTTATCTAATGAAAAATAGCATTTTATTAATTGTGATAGACGCGTAGAAATATTTCCTATCAATCATCTCCTAACATCTTTCCGATCTATTAAGAAATGTTCGAGTTATAAGCATTCGAAATCTTTCATTTTTTCCCTTCATGTTCTGTGTTTAGGTTTTCGTTTCCCCCCCCCATATACTCCGGTTAGAGGTAGTCCCACGTCAAAAAAAAAATCAAATCATTCAAACCATCTTATTAAAATGTATTTCAATGTATTTAATATGCAAAAAAAGTTAAAAATAAATAATGTTAATAAGTAAAATGTAAGTGAAAGAAAGTAATATATACTTTAAGACAAAAAGTAGAGAATGAATTTTGTCTTAAAGTTGTTCAATTACGGCCTCGTTAGTTAGAAATAGGATTTCTGAATGGACAGCCAAATTCATGGGTCCTGTTCATGAATTATGTTGAATTTGATATGAATTAGATATGACAAACAACTTCATTGGTCTGATATACCGGCCAATTTGTTGGTGCATTATGTCGTCGTTGTCATGGAAATGTGGCAACCTTGTCTTGATGAAAAATAGAAGTTGTTAAGCAATTTATTTTCATCAGATTAGCAGATTATTACTTCTTTTTATTTGAATACTTAGATGACTCAACTTTTTTTTCTATACTTTTTAATCACATTTCCGCTAAAACTTTATTCATATCATAGAAACATTATCAGACACAATTTTCGTACACGATTTTTACCCACTTGCAGAAAATGTGTTACATACAGCTGTACTAGCGTTGTACGGGTACCACGTACGGCATGACAGTCATACTTTGGTTGTACCAAGGCGCGTAGAAGTATATCCTAAGGTGGGCCAACTTGCTAAAACCACTCTTCAGCCATCTTGGAAGTCTACTGTGTTTTGTTTGTAAACAAAACACAATACGCTTGCGCCCAAGCTCACTCGTGATCAGTCTGTCTCTTTCACGCTTCAAGGAAATAATTCCCCTTCTGCTTTCTTCCGTACTGTTTTCATATACCGCTCCCCTAACCAACTTAGTGACGAAACGGCCTCACCTAGTACCATAGACCCGTCTTGGGTTGTACATTGTACCGCATGTCAAACTGACAGTCGGAAATTTTACCAGGTTTTTATTTAGCGTCTAAACTATCAAACACAACAAATAAGTTTCCAATCTGAGTTATTAACTCAAGAGAAAGTCAATGAAAAGAATATTTACCAAGTGTTTTAATTTGGCTTGTTCATGCTACCCACCACTAACCGTCTATGGCGCTGCGCACAGAACTGTAGCCATGTACAACGGTGAAAAAGGTCGGTACAGATACAGCGATTGTACGGAGTTGCTTGCATTCTTCTAGCGCTGTATATGGTGACAGACATACAATTTTCGAAGTACAACGCTAGTACAGTTGAATGTCTGTCATAAGTATTACTGTGTTGCAAACAAAACATATTCATAAATATCAATTTGAATCATTGAATCAATATGCGTGTTCTCCAGCTGATAATTTAACTTGATGACAATAGCGTGATTAATATTTTACTATCCAAATATGTGTGATATAAAGGATTTCAATGATTCATTGTGCTTATTCGATAAGGTTTCCAGTACCTCGTCGGTGCCCCAAATTGACCTTAGATGAATTGAAGTTACTTCCGCATGTGTGGATGAAACTTCGATCGAAAATTGAGGCGACGGTTAATTGTTTTTATTTGGATATTGTGTTTACAAAAATATTAAAATAGCGAAATTAAAAATTCAAAAATGGCTCGGGATTAAAAGGATAAAAATTCGGGTTCTTATTTTTTTCTGAAATAAAAAACAGGAAGTGGGTTATATCTATGGTATAACCGCAAGGGTGACGTAGGACTATCGTTGATTTAGAGATCATTTGTTTGAAGTTGAATCTAAATCCATCCTGAATGAATGAATAAATAAATATTTGAGTGACTTCAAAAACGAGAGTGTTACTTTGAAGACTCAAGGTTTTATGCATCCAATATTGGATACAAAAAACCTTGTTCTGAAGAATAATCTTCAGAAGCTTTCCTGCTAACTGCACTTGATTGACAAATCACAAAACCAAATGTATGTGGTCACAGTATTATATGGATAGAAAACATTAAAATAAACTCGCTTGAATGTAATTTTCAATTCCAAGGGGAACTGGCAGATTATTTTTCAGCAACAATCATTTCTTTCCAGGTTTCCTCTCGATAACCAGCAAACGAAAAGAGTTGCGCGCGTGTATGTGTGTGTGTGTGGCGGCTGCTTCTATGTCTTCCCGAGGAACCGTATTTCGATGCTGATACTCTCTTGGTCACCTTCTCTTCTTCTTCTGATCGATCGGCTTTTCTGCGCTCCCTCACAGTTAAAACAAACTGATTGCATTTCAGGTCAGGTCAAGCCAGGTAATGAATACCTCGATCCCTCGCCGTTCAGCTCGTTCAGTAACGATGTTGTCTTGTCGATGTCCTCTGGCGTCGTGCACAAATTACGTAACGCAAAAATCCGGATTTTGAACCTCCCCCCCTTTCGTAACGCAATTTCCTATCTCTAATAAACAGAAAGTAACGCAACATCTAACCCCTCCCCCCTTATCGCGTTACGTAATTTGTGCACGACGCCTCCTCTTCTTCTTGAATGGCGTTAACGTTCCCTGTGGAACTTTCGCCGTCTCAACATATGCATTAACTAGCGTCATTCATTAATACTTAGTTGAGATTTCTTAAGCCAAATAACACGCCTTGAATGTATTCCGAGGGGCAAGCTCTAGAATACGCGTGACCACAGTGCAAGTCGGAGGAAATTTCTTTGACGAAAAATCCTCCGGCCAGAACGGGAATCGAACCCGAACACCCGGCATGATAATGTGAGACGCTAACCACTCGGCCACGAGTGCACCGTGCACGACGCCTCACGAAAAATGAATGGGTTTCACCACCAGAATATCATTTCAGTATGCTTTTCGTGCGTGATTGAATCGAGAGAAGGTGTGGTTTACGATGGCAATTTGAAAGGCAAACTAGAGGAGAATGAACTCTCTGAGTATGATAATTTCGGCGACTGAGCAATAATCGATTGAAAATTATATAATTTTGGCGATACGAAACATTTTCCGTTTTTCATGTTATGCATCCATTGTTGGATACGAAAATATCCTACTGATGGGAAAGAATAATCTTCAGAAGCTTTCCAGCTAATTACACTTGATTGAAAAATTACGAAATCAAATGTATTTGGTCGCTGTGTTCGTTGCTGAAAAATAATCTGCCAGTTCCCTGGGAATTGAAGAATACATCCATGCGAAAGAGTTTATTTTAATGTTTTCTAATTATATGAGAAAACATTAAAATAAACTCTTTCGCATGGATGTATTCTTCAATTCCCAGGGAACTGGCAGATTATTTTTCAGCAACGATTAGATCTTTCCGGAATTTTCTCGATGCTGTATGGCATCCAAACGAAAATTCTCGTTTCAGTTTGGCCTGCAAAAAACTTTAATGAACTCTAATCCATCAAATTTGGAGCCCTGAAAAGGGCCGTTGATTATATGCTAAGCTAATATAGCACCCTCTCCTTGGATTCGACGGGCCAGCTGAATGTCCTTGGGCATGATGTGACGCGTTTTACGTGGATAGCACACAAATTGGTATCTTCGAATAAGCCTCCTGCAGCGTCATAACCGCGGAACTTTGGAAGCGCAAGTCGGTTTTGAAGTCCTGAGCAATTCCACGATCCAAAAGCTGCAAAGGTAGCTTGCGGATCAGCAATTCGGTCGACTTCCGATAGCGATGAATTTCATGCAAAGTTCCCGGTCGATAGCGATGTGGCTTCTTCACCTATCCTGCGGCTGGTGCGCTTATTCGAGCTGCTTTCGTGTGCCTTACCACTGAAAGACTAACCTGCTATCTGCTTGGTCCCAAACAAACGAGTCGTCACGGTGCGAGAGTAGAGTAAGAAATGAAAGAAAGCAAAGGAAGCGTCATTTTATAACCTGTTTTCGAAGCTATCATTAAGCTATTGAAACAATTTTCCGACTCAATAAATAGCAATCATATAACTCTTGGACATTGTATCTTTTGTATGAAATGATTATCACTGTTCCGTTGATCCGATGCAGAATGAATCACGCTTAAAAAAGGAATGGATTTTTTCTTGGAATTTACTCAGCAAAAATAATGCCCTTTCCCAACACTTAAAAACGACAAACGGTAAACAGTTTCATCAAAGTGATTTCTTCGATATGGGGATATATTCACTACATCATGTCATGTATTTCATATTCTTCATTATGAAATCCATATCCATGGCACCTATCGGTATCGAATTATCATCGACACCACGATTTTCGCTAAATGCTCCTTTCAGTTCGGCCTGTAAAAAACTTTTCTGTACTCTAATCCATCAAATTTGGAGCCCTGAAAAGGGCTGTTGATTATATGCTAAGCTAATATAGCATGCTCTCCTCGGATACGATGGGCCAGCTGGATGTCCTTGGGCATGATGTGGCGCGTTTTGCATGGATAGCACACAAATTGGTATCTTCGAATAAGCCTCCTGCAGCGTCATAACCGCGGAACTTTGGAAGCGCAAGTCGGTTTTGAAGTCCTGAGCAATTCCACGAACCAAATGCTGCAAAGGTAGCTTGCGGATCAGCAATTCGGTCGACTTCTGATAGCGACGAATTTCATGCGAAGTTCCCGGTCGATAGCGATGTGGCTTCTTCACGCTTCCTGCGGCTGGTGCGCTTATCCGAGCTGCTTTCGTGGTGCCTTACCGCCGAAGGACTAACGAGCTGTCTGCTTAGTCCCGATGAAACAAGTCCTCACGGTGCGAGAGTAGAGTAAGAAATGAACGAAAGCAAGGGAAGGTTCATTTTATAAAACATAAAAGAATCGAATGTAAACCCCACCCTCTTTATTATATAAGCTTACTGTATACTCACGAATATAATAAGGGTGGGATTTAGATTCTATACTTTTATGGTTTATAAAATGACGCTTCCTTTGCTTTCGTCCATTTCTTACTCTACTCTCGCACCGTGAGGACTCGAGCTCGTTAGTCTTTCGCAGACAGCTCGTTAGTCATTCGGTGGTAAGGCACACGAAGTCAGCTCGGATAAGCGCACCAGTAGCAGGATAGGTGGAGAAGCCACATCGCTATCGACCGGGAACTTTGCGTGAAATTCATCGCTATCGGAAGTCGACCGAATTGCTGATCCGCAAGCTACCTTTGCAGCATTTGGTTCGTGGAATTGCTCAGGACTTCAAAACCGACTTGCGCTTCCAAAGTTCCGCGGCTATGACGCTGCAGGAGGCTTATTCGAAGATACCAATTTGTGTGCTATCCATGCAAAACGCGTCACATCATGCCCAAGGACATCCAGCTGGTCCATCGTATCCGAGGAGAGCGTGCTATATTAGCTTAGCATATAATCAACGGCCCTTTTCAGGGCTCCAAATTTGATGGATTAGAGTACAGAAAAGTTTTTTACAGGTCGAACTGAAAGGAGCATTTAGCGAAAATCGTGGTTTCGATAATAATTCGTTACCGGTAGGTGCCATGGATATGGATTTCTTAATGAAGAATATGAAATACATGTCATGATGTAGTGAATATATCCCCATATCGAAGAAATCACTTTGGTGAAACTGCATTATAAAATTATTTGTGTACGAATGCCGCAATCGATAGTCGACTCTAATTTGCGCTGGGTAATTTCCTCGGAGGACTCGATTCCTCCTTTGAACATTAATAATCTCTTTCTGGCAAAACGATGTGGTATGAATCACATTATTTGAATGATAGAATGAAGAAGTTTTCTGCCAATTTCCTTCAACCTCCAAACGTATCTTTCTCCCGTTTGTCGTTTTCGCGTTCGCTAATCCTTTCTCACAACACTCATTTCTAGTTTGAGAAATTGTTGAGTAAACATTGTTTGTCAGTGCGCGTAGAGCGGGAATTCCTAAAGATTCATTGCACCTCTAATAAATTGCCGAAAGACGTGGTCTTACGTTGATCGCACTTGATTGAAAAAATCAAAAACGAAATGTATTTGGTCGCAGCATTATATGAGTAGAAAGCAAATAATCGCTCGAAAATGACTTAATTTTCGCGATGTGAAACATTTTCCGTTTTTCATGTTATGCATCCAATATTGGATACGAAAATTTCCACTGATGGGGAAAAAAATATTCAGAAGCTTTCCTGTTAATTGCGATTGATTGAAAAATAACAAAACCAAATGTATTTGGTTGCAGTGTTATATGGATAGAAAACATTAAAATAAACTATTTCGCATGAATGTATTTTTCAATTCCCAGGGGAACTGGTAGATAATTTTTCACCAATGATGATAACAACGAGGGTTCCGCGCGTGTATGTGTGTGTGTGTGTGTGGTGGCTGCTCCGATGTTTCAAGCGGAACCGTGGCATCACTCTCCTCCTGATGGATTCCCTTTTGGCCTTAGGTGCACAAACAGGCTCTTGGTGACACCGTTCATCAGCGCTTTCATGATAAACGAAATAAACTTCACAACAACAGCGACAACATGCTCCAATCGCTGTTCAATCATAACTGAGTGGGTTTACGAGTGGCGCTCGCTTATATACCGATTTTTGATTTCAATAGCCTGTTTTGAAAGCAATTTTAAGACTATTGAAACAAGTTTTTGGATGAAAAAGTAACAAGTATATGACGCGTAGACATTTTATCTTTCAAATGAAGTGTTTATCATACCATTTCGTTCAGTTGTTTAAGAGCTATTAACGCTCAAAATCTCGGTCTCCGGCGTAACGCTTTCGTTCTCGAAACTTTGGTTTTACACCCCGGTATAGAAATGAAAGACGTAGTCCTACGTCAAAAAAACAAAATAAATAAATCATAACAGAAAAATACCGTCTCCACGAGATCAAATATTCGGACAGCTCAAATGGACCATCGGGGTTGAATTTAGGGTAAGCGATAGTAATAATAGTCTAATTTCCAGCAGAACTCGCGGACATCTGCCAGGTCTTCTCGGCCGAGGTGACCGGTATTTTCGAGGCAACCACAATTTCATCTTCCAAGCCGTTGTTGGTCGTCTCCGATTCGGCGAGCGCCATTGCACTATGGTCTAGAGGTGCATTAAAGTGGAAATCAGAAATTAGAGCTCGACAGTTATTCTCTAGACACCCAAAAACTCATGATTTCAATTTCAATATACTCAAACACAAAAAATAACATAGTTTTGAAAATCACATATTATATAGAGTGAAATTTGTTTTTTCAAATTCCGTCAACAAACATTTTTTATATGAAAGAATGAATGAATGAGAATGAAAGAATGAGAATGAAATGAAAGGAGCGTGTTTTTGGGAACAAATATCAATAACTGCGAGTGAAGTTGAGATATTGACAAGTTCTGCATCGCAAAATGTTTGTATTAGTAAGTTCTAAAAGTCTTCCGAAGACAGTTTGTATGTAGAATTTTAAATATAAAAGTTAGAGCAAAAACAGGTTTCTTCATGATGACCCTAACGTAACTTAGAAAAAGGCGCTATATCGGTTATTTCAAGAGATAGAAAAAAAACTTTGTTCTACAAAGATATCTCAAATAACTGGGACTACAATATTGTCGAACTATATGTACCTCTATCTATAAAGATAAGAAAGTTAGATTTGTTATTTCATCTAAAATGTTGGTCACTCTATTTTTGACAACATAAGAACCAAGATGAATAGAAAGTATTACTAAGGTGAGTCCGTATCGTCAGTAAGTTAGCGAGGGGAGTGATACGTAGCGAAGCGTGTAGGAGGGGAATGTGTACAAAAAATGCGGGAGGGAGACAGATGATACATGTGTGCATACAAACTGTCAGAACCGTTGAAATTCCGGAGTATTTCGAAACGAATAAACCATAATTCTCGCAATTATTTCTTCTGTATTTTTATGGTGATGAGCATGCGAACGGCTGTAAGTAATACGGAGACATTTGTCAAGAAATTGGATTATTGAAATGGTATTATATGGCGCGAGGAGTATAGAATTGGGTTCCTCCAAGGGATGCATCGATCCTGAGAAAATTCAAATCACTACATGAGCATTAGTCACACGATGCAACTGGAAAGCTCCTTCAGGCACCTTCGGCGGAAAACGTTCAATGCTTCCAGCAATTAACGATCTTGCGGTTGGTCGAATCACAACATACAGTATTCATAAAATTGTTTAAGCTATTGTAGGTGGCAACATAAAGGGGGCCTTTGATTCTGTTTCAATAGAGGTTTTGTCAGACAAATTACACTCTCGGGGTCTGCCGCCTCTATTGAATAATATGTTATATAACTTGCTTTGTGAGAAACATTTGAACTTTTCTCACGGAGATTCGGCAGTAAGTCGGCTCTCTTACATGGGCCTCCCCCAGGGCTCATGTTTAAGCCCCCTTTTGTACAACTTCTATGTAAGCGACATCGACAATTGCCTTACACAAAATTGCAGACTAAGACAACTTGCAGATGATGGAGTGGTGTCTGTCGTAGGATCAAACGAATCCGACCTGCATGGACCCTTACAAGATACTTTGAACAATTTTTCAACCTGGGCCATTGGGCTAGGGATCGTATTCTCCACGGAGAATACAGAGATGGTGGTTTTTTCTAGGAAGCATAGACCAGCAAAACCAAAGCTTCAACTTTTGGGTAAACCGATCACTCATGCTATGTCATTCAAGTATCTTGGGGTCTGGTTCGACTCCAAATGTACTTGGGGGGCCCATATTAGGTATCTGAGTAAAAAATGCCAACAAAGAATAAACTTTCTCCGTACAATTACCGGCACCTGGTGGGGAGCCCATCCCGAAGATCTTATAATGTTGTATCGAACAACTATTCTCTCAGTGATGGAGTATGGCAGTTTCTGTTTTCAATCAGCTGCCAAAACACACCTCATTAAACTCGAGCGAATTCAGTATCTTTGTCTCCGCATCGCGTTGGGATGTATGCCCTCAACGCATACCATGAGTCTCGAGGTTTTGGCAGGCCTACTCCCACTAAAAGATCGCTTCAATTTATTATCTCTTCGGTTCTTCATCCGGTGTAAGGTCATGAACCCATTTGTGATCGGAAATTTTGAGCAGCTGATCGAGCTAAATTTTCACTCCGGATTCATGAGTTCATATCATGAATTCATCTCCATGCAGGTTGATCCTTCTTCGTATATTCCCAACCGTGTTTGTTTCCCTGACTACATCAATTCCTCTGTGCATTTTGATCTGTCCATGAAGCAAGATATCCATGGATATTCAGATTACCAACGATCGAGGATCGCTCCAACGATCTTCGATGAAAAATATAGGGGTATCAATTGTGATAATATGTACTTTACTGATGGGTCCACTATAAATGAGTCCACAGGATTTGGAGTGTTCAACGAATTTTTTAGCACCTCACACAGTCTTCAGAATCCTTGCTCAGTGTATATTGCTGAATTGGCAGCAATTCATTGGGCGCTGGACAGCGTCGCCTCACGACCTGTTGAACACTATTACATTGTAACGGATAGTCTTAGTTCTGTCGAAGCTATCCGTTCAGTGAGGCCGGAAAAGCACTCGCCGTACTTCCTTGAGAGAATACGAAAAATTTTGAGTGCTTTATCCAGACGCTGTTACGTCATTACCTTTGTCTGGGTCCCTTCTCATTGCTCAATTCCGGGTAATGAGAGGGCTGACTCATTAGCAAAGGTAGGTGCAATTGAAGGCGATATTTATCAGCGTCAAATCGCTTTCAATGAATTTTATTCTTTAGTCCGCAAAAATACCATCGCTAACTGGCAACGCAAGTGGAATGAAGATGAATTGGGCCGTTGGTTTCACTCGATTATCCCTAAGGTTAGCCTCAATCCGTGGTTCAAAAGTCTGGAATTGAGTCGGGACTTTATTCGCACCTTCTCCCGACTCATGTCCATTCACTGTTCTTTAGATGCACTACTCTTTCGTTTCAATCTTGCCAGCAGCAATCTCTGTGTTTGTAGCCAAGGTTATCGCGACATCGAGCACGTTGTTTGGTCGTGCGAGGTGTATCTGGTCGCCAGATCGAATTTAGAAAACTCCCTTCGGGCCCGAGGAAGACAGCCCAATGTGCCGGTGAGAGATGTGTTGGCTCGGTTAGACCTTGATTACATGTCCCATATATATGTTTTCCTTAAAGCTATCGATCTTCGTGTGTGATTGTCCCTATGTCCTTATACCCTCCTTTCCTTCCTTTGCGGGTAATTCGTCCCCTTGCTATAAATAGTAGAATAAGTTGAAATGTAAAAACACTATAGATATACAAACAGATATAAGAATTGAGTGTTCATCAACATTGTTACAGTTTCCTTATACCCCATCCTTCTCCTAAAAATATGTCACCCTTCTAAACTCGAGTACACCGCGAGTAATCGGTTTTCCACCTTACTAACCATAGATGTAAGAAAATTGTTTATATATATAGTTTTAAAATTATATTTAAGAATTCGGCTCCTTTAAACTTAAGTTACTGAGCCTGCAAAAATAAACGAATTAATAAAAAAAAAATTGTAGGTGGCCGAAAGTGTACGTAGCAGTGCGAAAAACGTTAAGCAAGATTCTTCCTATTTGTTGGAATGAAAAACTGCTACATTCTATTGCCTATTAAGCCGATTGTGTCCTTGTAAAAATAGAAGTTTTATTGAATATTTACGTGCAAATTTTTGAGAAGGTATATTTTCATTTTTCTATCTAAACAGCAGCTCAATTATAATGATTTATGATTAAGATATACAATGTTGTTGCTACTTGAATTGACGCGTGCGACTTAGACATATTTAGATAAACAGTCATCAGTCATCTTTTCTCATCTTATTTATAGATTTTCTTCCTCACAATCATCCTCGCACTTCTTATCGATCAGCTTTTTCTTATGCACTTTGCTGAATTAATTCAACTGCGTTTTGTATATGCTTCGTACGAAATAATTTTCTTATAACTTACGATAATTGCTCCCGCTCCCGGTGTAATTATCCCAACATAGAGCCGTTGTCTCGCCGATCGGTCGCTTGTAGGCTAGTCATCTTCGCGAATATCTTCGTTGTCCGCATTCGACCGTCATCTTCATTGGAGTTGTCCGAAAATTGCAAGACGTCCTCAGAGATGCACTTCAGCGTACCATCACGTCACGAATGTTCTAATCTGTAACCAAAAATTAGTAAGTTCCTTAAAATATATAGGATAAAAAGGTTACCTTCCGATCAATAATCAAACAGACACAGTACGTTTGTTGTAAAAAAAACACAAAACGGGAATTACAACTACACATCATATATATTATTACAGGAAAACTTTGAGATCATTGATTTCGCGCACAACTTCAATATCAGATCTCTTGCTCCCGCACTCAGAAAGTATGGATTGTCCACCTTCAGCTATCGGATCTCATAGTATGTAGCCTTGGTCGTTTCCGGTTCGAACGGTGGAAAACAGACGCAAAACTAAAAATACAGAATGCACAAACATCACTGAAGTATGACCATCTCCGGTGGCATATAATCTAACGATTCGATTCGCCAGTTGACACCGGTGTAGAATTTTTGGGGAGTGCTTCAGAAACTCATTAATGTGACGCTGATATTTTTTTTATGTCAGGTAACGCTGACGACAACCTATGCAAACGAAATCGGTTCGTCTTTTATTTTTTCCTTTTTTAAAGTCTGGTGTGCCTTCATCAAGGAGGCTATTCCACTCCATGATGTGCACGGTTCTCTGGTGGAAAATATTGTCTCGAAGACAAGAAGATTCCCGTACAGTAATCGTAACTTTTTGTAACCCTATAGCGACCGTTTGCGGGCGAACTGCACGCCATATTCATTGCACGAAAACGACAGCTGATTCTGGTGATAGATCATGTAATTATTCAACGATTTGCGACACCTATAAACACTCTGGACAGTGGTACAATGTTATTCCCACATTTAGCCGTCGTTATCTCGCCGATCGGTCGCTTGAAAGCTAGTCATCGCCCTCATCGTCTACATTTTCCGCATTAGATTACGGCGCGGAGTCGAACTCCGCGCCGTAATCTCCATTGTAGTTGTTCAAAGATTGCAAGGCCTCTTCACGAATTTGCCCACCGTTACCATCACGTCACGAATGTCCGAATCTCCGACCGAACTGCAACAAAAAGTATGTTTGTTTCATTGAGCAAATAAACAAAGTGCAATATACAATCGAGTTTCCCTTCAAATTTAATTTCATGCAGCATCGAAAGAAAGAGTGAAGAAAAACAGGAAGTGGGTTATATCTATGGTATAACCGCAAGGGTGACATAGGACTATCGTTGATTTAGAGATCATTTGTTTGAAGTTGAATCTAAATCCATTCTGAATGAATGAATAAATGAATATTTGGGAGACTTCGAAAACGAGAGCGTTACGTTGGAGGAACAAGGTTTTATGCATCCAATATAGGATACGAAAAACCTTGTTCTGAAGAATAATCTTCAGAAGCTAACCTGCTAACTGTACTTGATTGACAAATCACAAACCCAAATGTATTATATGGATATTTTATGGATGGAAAACATTAAAATAAACTCTTTCGCTTGAATGTAATTTTCAATTCCAAGGGGAACTGGCAGATTATTTTCCAGCAACGATTAGATATTTCCACATTTTCCTCGATACTGGAAGCCCACCAGTGGTTAATACTAACTCGATAACCACCTGTTAATAGTACTTGATTGAAACATATTTGGTCACAGTGTTACATGGATAGAAAACATTCAAATAAACTCTTTCACATGAATGTATTTTTAAATTACCAGAGGAACTGGCAGATTATTTTCCAGCAATGATTAGATCTTTCCGGAACTTTCTCGATGCTGAATGGCATCCAAACGGAAAGAATTCTGCGCGTGTATGTGTCGATCCTTCGCCGTCCACCTCTCCAGCACGTTAGGCACCGATGTTGTCTTGTCAATGTCCTCACGAAAAATGAATGTGTCTCACCACCAGAATATCGCTTGAGTATGCTTTTTGTGTGTGATTGAATCGAGAGAAGGTGTGGTTTACGATGACAATTTGGAAGGCAAACTAGAGGGGAATGAACTCTCTGAGCTCGGAACTTTCGGCGACTGAGCAATAATCGATTGCGGGCGCATACAATATTGGATACGGAAATATCCTACTGATGGGGAAGAATAATCTTCAGAAGCGATCCTGTTAATTGCGATTGATTGAAAAACCACAAAACCAAATGTATTTGGTCACAGTGTTACATGGATAGAAAACATTCAAATAAACTCTTTCGCATGAATGTATTTTTAAATTCCCAGAGGAACTGGCAGATTATTTTCAGTAACGATTAGATATTTCCACATTTCCTCGATACTGGAAGCCCACCTGTGGTTAATGCTAATTCGATAACCATCTGTTAATAGCACTTGCTTGAAACATATTTGGTCACAGTGTTACATGGATAGAAAACATTCAAATAAACTTTTTCACATGAATGTATTTTTAAATTCCCAGAGGAACTGACAGATTATTTTCAGTAACGATTAGATATTTCCACATTTTCCTCGATACTGGAAGCCCACCAGTGGTTAATGCTAACTCGATAACCATCTGTTAATAGCACTTGATTGAAACATATTTGGTCACAGTGTTACATGGATAGAAAACATTAAAATAAACTCTTTCACATGAATGTAATTTTAAATTCCCAGAGGAACTGGCAGATTATTTTCAGTAACGATTAGATATTTCCACATTTTCCTCGATACTGGAAGCCCACCAGTGGTTAATACTAACTCGATAACCACCTGTTAATAGTACTTGATTGAAACATATTTGGTCACAGTGTTACATGAATAGAAAACATTCAAATAAACTCTTTCACATGAATGTATTTTTAAATTCCCAGAGGAACTGGCAGATTATTTTCCAGAAATGATTAGATCTTTCCGGAACTTTCTCGATGCTGAATGGCATCCAAACGGAAGGAATTCCGCGCGTGTATGTGTGTGTAGCTGTGCAATTCTCGCTCTGAAGGGAAATTCCCCTATGTTAGAGCACGTCTTACCAGTACGAATGCCGAAGAGGAAAAGGGGACGAGTCATGATTATACGTGTTAACCAAAACATCGACGGCTGTGATGTACGTCGAGTTCAGTTCGATTGACACTATCAAATCAATAAGCTCATTTCACACTTCCTTAATGACGTATACCACACATCTCCCCTCTACTCAAGGGAAATAAATGTCTTAATCCATTTGATATTTTAGTATGCTCATCTCCTTCTCTGGCGACTGTCTGTTAGAACATAATTTAAACGTATCTTGCTGTTCAGATCTGAGTTCGTCAGGGAATGTCTGGCAATTCCCCTATTCTTGACCCAACTGTCTTACGCTATATTCTCAGTGGAACTTCGCAAGCTACAATGTTAACGTTACGAATGTACAAATATCACTATAACCACAATGAACTAACATCATGGCAACCACACGAATCTTTGAATGAAATAATACTTTTTTATATATTTTTTTGGGGGGGGGCACCCAATTCCATCAATTGTGCCACAAAACGACACAAACATTTCACTTGTTTTTTCCCTGACCACAGGAATTGTACTTTTTTCCCTATTTTCATTCCGATAATTGCTGGTATCATTTACTGCATGATAGAGCTATTTATTGGAACTTCAACATACCCAAACTATTGTCTCACTGATCCTCTCAGTTGCTGTAAATGCAACAGATGTTACATGGTCGCACGAAAACACATACACAGTAGCGATGTCTTCCCGGGGAACCGTTTGTGGCATCACTCTCCTCCTGATGGATTCCCTTCTGGCCTAAAGTGCACAAACAGGCTCTTGGTGACACCGTTCATCCGCGCTTTCATGATAAATGAAGAGCTTCACCACAACAGCGACAACATGCTCCAATCGCTGTTCAATTAGAACTGAGTGGATTTCCGAGCGGCGCTCGATTATATACCGATTGGTGATTTCAATAGCCTGTTTTGAAAGCAATTTTAACACTATTGAAACAAGTTTTTGGATCAAAAAGTAACAAGTATAGAACGCGTAGACATTTTATCTTTCGAATAAAGTGTTTATCATACCATTTCGTACAGTTGCTTAAGAGCTATTAACGCTCAAAATCTCGGTCTCCGGCGTAACGCTTTCGTTTTCGAAACTTTGATTTTACACCCCGGTATAGAAATGAAAGACGTAGTTCTATGTCAAAATTAACAGACACCACTCCATCATCTGCAAGTTGTCTTAGGCTGCAATTTTGTGTAAGGCAATTGTCGATGTCGCTTACATAGAAGTTGTACAAAAGGGGGCTTAAACATGAGCCCTGGGGGAGTCCCATGTAGGAGACCCGACTTACTGTCGAATCCCCGTGAGAAAAATTCAAATGTTTCTCACAAAGCAAGTTATATAACATATTATTCAATAGAGGCGACAGACCCCGAGAGTGTAATTTGTCTGACAGAACCTCTATTGAAACAGAATCAAAGGCCCCCTTTATGTCCAAGAATACTGAAGCCATTTGTTTTTTTTTCGGCGTAAGCCATTTGAATTTCTGAAGAAAGCAACGCAAGACAATCATTCGTCCCCTTGCCCCTGCGGAACCCATATTGTGTATCTGAGAGTAGGCCATTCGTTTCAACCCATCGATCAAGGCGAAACAAGATAATTTTCTCCAACAATTTCCGTATACAAGACAGCATTGCTATTGGGCGGTACGAATTGAAGTCGGACGCGGGTTTTCCGGGTTTTTGAATAGCTATAACTCGTACTTGTCTCCAATCATCTGGAACAATATTATGCTCCAGAAACCGATTGAATAAATTCAACAAGCGATGTTTCGCCACATCAGGGAGGTTTTTCAACAAGTTGAACTTAATTCGGTCCGATCCCGGAGCAGAATTGTTACATGAAAGGAGAGCAATAGAGAATTCTACCATCGAAAACTCAGAATCAAGATCGCACCTATCTTGTGGTATATCTCGAATAATTTTTTGTGAATATTCTTCGCTTTCATTCGTTGAAGAGCGATTTCTCATGTTTCGAGCCACTTTCCATAGTTTTTTCATTGACGTTTCTCGTGACAAACCTCCCACGAAATTTCGCCAATAAGCACGTTTTGTCCCTTTGATCAAATTTTTGAACTGATTCTCAAGGGCTAAATACGTTTGAAAATTTTCAGGAGTTCCACGTTTCCGAAAAGCTTTAAATACATTCGATTTTTCTATATAAAGCTTGGAACATATGCTATCCCACCATAGATTGGGAGGCCTTCGACAAAAAGTGGAACCTGGGATGGGTTTCGTTTGAGCGCGAACCGCGCTGTCATAGATCAAACGAGATCAAAGGAAGTTATACTCCTCCAATGGAGGTAAACCATCTCTGGAATTGATGGCTAGAGCAATCGCGTCCGCATATTTTTTCCAGTCAATGTGTCTTGTGAGGTCATATGCCATGTTTATAGATTCAGAAGAATTCGACCCAATGGTGATGGAAATTTTGATTGGCAAGTGATCACTACCGTTGGGGTCCTGGATTACATTTCACTTGCAATCTAACGATAGTGAATTCGAGCAAAGCGAGAGGTCAAGAGCACTTGGGTTAGCAGGAGGTTTAGGTACACGTGTTGTTTCCCCAGTGTTCAAAACGGTCATATTGGTCAATGAACGATTGTCGTCGTACTGTTCCCCCCAGGCAGTTCCGTGAGAGTTGAAGTCTCCCAAGATCAATCGTGGCTCAGGAAGGAGTGAGCACATTTTTTTTGGCAGACTTATCTCACTTCTTAACTAGGCGAACCTAGCCAGAATTTTCACCTGCCCCCGGGCTTCTGAATGCCAAAGGGGGACTAGGCTCTGCGGAATGCACGTATCTGCATGCTCGTGCTGTTTTAGTCCTGACCGAGGAATTGTCGGACAATCGCGCAGGTGCTAAGGATGACCGACTTTTGGATGCCGGCCAATTCCTTCTCGATGTTCAACACCTTTAGCGCTTCCAGAAGTGTCTTCGGGATAATTCCAGTTCCAGAGAGAACGACTGGAACAATTCTTGGGACCTCCCTTAGCCCCCACAGTTCCTTGAGCTCCACGGCCAATGGTCGGTACTTGCAGATTTTGCGACCGTGGGTCTCCTCCAGATTCTGGTTCAGTGGAATAGCGACATCGATGATGGTGACTTTGCGGTCGCTCTTGTCGTAAACCATTATATCTGGGCGGTTGTGGTGGATCGAGAGGTCGGTCAGAACAGTGCGATCCCAGTACAGCTTGAAACGGTCATTTTCCAGGACAGGTGCAGGCAGGTACCGGTAGTTTGGTACGTTGTCTTCCAGTAGAGCACATTGGAGCGCCAGTTGTCGATGAACAATACGGGCCACGTTGTTATGGCGCTCGGTGTAGGCTGCGTTGGCCAAAACGGGACAGCCTCCCATAATGTGCTCTATGTTTTCACCTGGTTGATGGCACATCCGGCAAATGTCATCAACGTCTTGATGCCAGACGTACCGCCTGCAGTTTCTCGTCGGCATTATCCTGTCCTGGATGGCTATCATGTCGGCTTCTACTACTGAAGAGAGTTCACCACGCGTTAGCCACAGATTAGATGCGGCCTTGTCGACGTGTGGCCGGTCCAGTTGATGGGGGTGGGCACCATGCACTGCCTTCTGCTTCCAAGCTGCAATCTTCTCCTCCACTGTCTGCAGATTGCAGTTGAGTTGGTACTCCGCTTGCGCCAAGTGCAGAGCGCTGTATCCTCTGTCGGCGGCGCAGACAGCCCGGTATAGCGCGTTTTGGTTGGCGCGTTCTGCGAAGTACTCGCGCAGTTGTCGTACCTGGGCAACACACAGTGCAGAAATGTCGACGATTCCAAGTCCCCCTTCTTTGCGTGGTAGTGAAACTCTCTCCAGTGCCGATTGAGGATGGTGCATTCCGGCCTCTTTGAATGCTTTCCTCATCCTCCTCTCAAGGTCCTCTAGGTTAGTTTTGCTCCATTTGACTACACCAAAACTGAAGGTCAGCAGGGGAACCGCGAATGTGTTGATCGCGCGTACCTTGTTCCCCGCGTTGAGGAAAGTCCTCAGGACACAGTTCACTCGACTCAAGAACTTGTCTCGCAGCTCCGTCTTGATGTCGGAGTGGCGAATCCCGGTGAGCTGTCGGAATCCAAGATATTTATAGGATTCGCCACGAACCATGTCTCTTATAAACTCGCCGTCATAGACCTCGTAGCCTCCGGATTCGGTAAGTTGTCCTTTCAGCAGGTGGACACAGCGACACTTGTCGAGGCCGAACTCCATACAGATGTCCCTGCTTATGTCTTCGACAACCCGGATAGCTACACCTAGACGCTGACGTGAATCAGCGTAGACCTTGAGATCGTCCATGTAAAAGGTATGGGTCACTTCTTCGTGGGCGCCGTCGCCATACCTTATTTTATAGCCATGACCGTTTCTATTGAGCGTCCTACTGAGGGGGTTCAGTGCCAGACAAAACCAAAGCGGGCTGAAAGAGTCGCCTTGGAATATCCCCCTCTTTATCTGCAGCGTTCTAGACTGCAACACATTTTCCCCATCACTGAGGTGCAGAGACGTACTCCACTGCCTCATCGCATGCTGCAGGAACCTAACGACGACGGGATCAATTTTGTAGAGCTCCAATACCCGGACGAGAAACGAGTGAGGTATGGAGTCATAAGCCTTCCTGTAATCGATGTAGGCCATACTTAGGTTCCGCTGGTTATATACCGCCTGGCCGACTATGGCTGCGTCGATGATGGCCTGGTCTTTGCAGCCATGCGTATTTTTCCTGCATCCTTTCTGCTCTTCTGCGATGATGTGATGCTGTTCGCAGTGAGCAGAAACTTTGGCGGTAATTATGCTGCTCAGTATTTTGTACAGACTCGATAGGCACGTTATCGGTCTGTACTTTGATGGGTTCAATGTGTTGCTGTCTTTCGGGAGGAGGAAGGTGACGCCACGGGTGGCGAATTCAGGAAGGTTGTGTGGGTCACATAGCACCTTGTTGAAGCACTCAGCTATCTTTGGATGTGCGACGGTCAGCTTCTTGTGCCAAAAGTTCTGGACACCATCGGGGCCCGGTGCTGCCCAGTTCCTCAGGTACCGCGAGGCTTCGCGGACATCGTTCTCTCCGACGATGATAGCTGGCATCTCTCCAATTTCACCACAACTCTCCTCCTCCCGTCTTAACCACATTTGCCCGTCGCGATGTTCTACTGGGGTCTCCCAAATACCAGCCCAGAAGTTCGTCACATCGCTAATATCTGGCAAACCTTCGCGGTAGTCGGGCTTCTCGTCGCTAATGTGGTCGTAGAACGCTTTTTCGTTATCTCTGAACATCCGATTTTGTTCCTGGCGCTTTGCAGAGTCAGAGTAACGTTTCAGCCGTTTAGTTAGGACGCTCAATTGCTGTACCA
Source organism: Toxorhynchites rutilus septentrionalis (assembly GCF_029784135.1). NCBI lineage: Eukaryota > Metazoa > Arthropoda > Insecta > Diptera > Culicidae > Toxorhynchites > Toxorhynchites rutilus. The sequence goes on along the minus strand of NC_073746.1, from coordinate 98,591,792 downwards.
GTGTGTCGAGTTTTTCCGTCAGCTGGTGAGCTCCCAGCTGGCGAAGTTCAGTAGGCCGCACGATCACAGCAACTTGGCGACATAATTTCGCCGATCTGCTGCCTCTTTTGTACGCCATCAGTCTTCCAATTGCGGCGCGCTTGTTTAGGATCCGTTGCTCCAATCTCCTTCGCCATGGAGGCTCACGCCTTTCACGGAGATGTTGGAGCAGTCCGCCTCTTGGCCTAATACGGTATCCTAAACTTTTGGCGGTCGCCACAGCAGCACAGTAAACTTTCAGTTGCAGCTCCTCCATGTTCTCAGCATCAACCAAGTGCAGCGGAAGAACGTGCTCGTTCATGAGCTTTACTGCACTTGTCAGCCTGCGGGAATGCTGCAACTTCGGGATCCTGGGGCGCGACAAAGGGTCCGTGTCGCGGAACTGTGAGATCGCCTCGTCGTAATGGAAGACCAGATCGCGTAGTAGTTGTTGATCTGGCTGTGGATCTTCCGGCTCAGGGGGTTGTTGTACTGTGGCCTCCACTGGTGCTGATTCGCGTGCCCCACTCGCGAATGAATTGCTCAGCCGTACTGAACTTCGTCTCGACACATCGCTTGCTCTGCTTGTTCTGGAGCTTAGTTCTCTCTGCACCTGCTGCTTGATCTCGTCGACTTGCGTTTGGGAGAGCATATTGTTGCGTACAATCGCTCTACGCCTCGCGTTCATCGCGTTTTGGTCAAGCCTCCCGACGAACTCTGGATACGCTTCCTCGAACATTGCGAGTATTCGAGGGCGACCGCTCATGTCCGTCTCCAAAGCAGTGCAGATGTAATAGGCGCGGATCACGAATTCATTCATTTCATGTGTCCACATGATCCGTCGCCTAGTAGTACCCACAAGTGTGGACGACTGTCGTCTAACAGTCGCAACACGCCTCGTAGGCGCAGCGTTTCGTTGGTGATGTCGATGGCTGCTGTTTCCGTGTGGCGGTAGCTCTTCGGGTTGAACCCGGCTGGTGGCCCGCTCTTGCACATCGCCCTCCAGCCGCTGGCCGCTCGCTCTTACGCCCGTTCCAGGACCAGCTCCAGTTCGGGGACCCTCCTCGGGCGATCGCATTCTGAGTATTCTTCGTGAACGTAGCTCCATTTTCTGGGTGTATCTCCTTTGCCCGGGAGACAGCGGGTTGGCAAGGCCTCCATGACCCGGGAGGCCTTCCCCGGGAGAGATATAGCGCTCTGACTCGCTCGCACCCCCTCACTTAGCCACTTTCGACACCCGTTCTCGGAGCCAAGACCAGGTGTGTGTTTCCAGTTCACGCCCGATCTAAAAATGTCGTCATATGATCTTCGTGGAGGCGTGAGATAGGAACATTTGAGACCAACAGGTAGGCTCCTACCCTAGTGTTGATCCCCATTTGAGAACCAAATTTTTTTATTGGCAGACTTATCTCACTTCTTAACTAGGCGAACCTAGCCAGAATTTTCACCTGCCCCCGGGCTTCTGAATGCCAAAGGGGGACTAGGCTCTGCGGAATGCACGTATCTGCATGCTCGTGCTGTTTTAGTCCTGACCGAGGAATTGTCGGACAATCGCGCAGGTGCTAAGGATGACCGACTTTTGGATGCCGGCCAATTCCTTCTCGATGTTCAACACCTTTAGCGCTTCCAGAAGTGTCTTCGGGATAATTCCAGTTCCAGAGAGAACGACTGGAACAATTCTTGGGACCTCCCTTAGCCCCCACAGTTCCTTGAGCTCCACGGCCAATGGTCGGTACTTGCAGATTTTGCGACCGTGGGTCTCCTCCAGATTCTGGTTCAGTGGAATAGCGACATCGATGATGGTGACTTTGCGGTCGCTCTTGTCGTAAACCATTATATCTGGGCGGTTGTGGTGGATCGAGAGGTCGGTCAGAACAGTGCGATCCCAGTACAGCTTGAAACGGTCATTTTCCAGGACAGGTGCAGGCAGGTACCGGTAGTTTGGTACGTTGTCTTCCAGTAGAGCACATTGGAGCGCCAGTTGTCGATGAACAATACGGGCCACGTTGTTGTGGCGCTCGGTGTAGGCTGCGTTGGCCAAAACGGGACAGCCTCCCATAATGTGCTCTATGTTTTCACCTGGTTGATGGCACATCCGGCAAATGTCATCAACGTCTTGATGCCAGACGTACCGCCTGCAGTTTCTCGTCGGCATTATCCTGTCCTGGATGGCTATCATGTCGGCTTCTACTACTGAAGAGAGTTCACCACGCGTTAGCCACAGATTAGATGCGGCCTTGTCGACGTGTGGCCGGTCCAGTTGATGGGGGTGGGCACCATGCACTGCCTTCTGCTTCCAAGCTGCAATCTTCTCCTCCACTGTCTGCAGATTGCAGTTGAGTTGGTACTCCGCTTGTGCCAAGTGCAGAGCGCTGTATCCTCTGTCGGCGGCGCAGACAGCCCGGTATAGCGCGTTTTGGTTGGCGCGTTCTGCGAAGTACTCGCGCAGTTGTCGTACCTGGGCAACACACAGTGCAGAAATGTCGACGATTCCAAGTCCCCCTTCTTTGCGTGGTAGTGAAACTCTCTCCAGTGCCGATTGAGGATGGTGCATTCCGGCCTCTTTGAATGCTTTCCTCATCCTCCTCTCAAGGTCCTCTAGGTTAGTTTTGCTCCATTTGACTACACCAAAACTGAAGGTCAGCAGGGGAACCGCGAATGTGTTGATCGCGCGTACCTTGTTCCCCGCGTTGAGGAAAGTCCTCAGGACACAGTTCACTCGACTCAAGAACTTGTCTCGCAGCTCCGTCTTGATGTCGGAGTGGCGAATCCCGGTGAGCTGTCGGAATCCAAGATATTTATAGGATTCGCCACGAACCATGTCTCTTATAAACTCGCCGTCATAGACCTCGTAGCCTCCGGATTCGGTAAGTTGTCCTTTCAGCAGGTGGACACAGCGACACTTGTCGAGGCCGAACTCCATACAGATGTCCCTGCTTATGTCTTCGACAACCCGGATAGCTACACCTAGACGCTGACGTGAATCAGCGTAGACCTTGAGATCGTCCATGTAAAAGGTATGGGTCACTTCTTCGTGGGCGCCGTCGCCATACCTTATTTTATAGCCATGACCGTTTCTATTGAGCGTCCTACTGAGGGGGTTCAGTGCCAGACAAAACCAAAGCGGGCTGAAAGAGTCGCCTTGGAATATCCCCCTCTTTATCTGCAGCGTTCTAGACTGCAACACATTTTCCCCATCACTAAGGTGCAGAGACGTGCTCCACTGCCTCATCGCATGCTGCAGGAACCTAACGACGACGGGATCAATTTTGTAGAGCTCCAATACCCGGACGAGAAACGAGTGAGGTTTTTTTTTTTTTTTTTTTTTTTATCCAGTTCATTTATTTGTAAGGCTCAATCGCATAAGCTTTGCGGAGCCGCTAATTCAAGGTTTGTTTATACAAAGTTTCAACTAATTTCTATGTTTAGTAGGATTCGACCGAATACTCGCGGTTTACTCGAGGTTAAAAGGGCAACATTTTTGTGGGACGGGTCAGGTTGGGGATATGGATATGAGGTATCGTTGTCTCAACCGAGGGTTGCCGCACGCACTGTAGCATTGTGCATAATGACCAGGGATAGCATCTGGTGTTTGACTAGCTGTCGAGGGTGGGCGACGGTGAGATGGGGGGACAAGACAAACAAACTAATAACGAAAAAGAAAAACACAAAAGCATTAAATACTTATACTAGACCGTTTCACAAACATATAGATCAACTGCATGTAGCAGATGTCGCGAGTTCCCAACACGTCTCTAACAGGAACATAGGGTTGTCTTCCTTGGACCTCAAGGGCATTCAATAGGTACTCTCTGGCTGCGTAATTATCCGTACATTGCCAAACTGCGTGATCGATGTCATCGTAACCGTTTCCACACCGTCAGACGTTGCTTTGAACAAGATTTATTCTGTGGAGATGCACATCTAGCGAGTAGTGGTTGGACATAAGTCTACTCATTACACGAATGAAGTCACGACTTAAGTCCAAACCTTTGAACCACGCTCTCGAAGAAACCTTTGGAATAATTGAATATAACCACCGCCCAAGACTTCCAGTGTTCCAATCAGTTTGCCAACTCAAGAGGGAACTCTGACGCAGTAATTGGAAAAATTCATCGTATGAAATCTGTCTATCAAACAATTCGCCTTCCTGGGCACCCACCTTTGCGAGAGTATCCGCCTTCTCATTGCCAGGAATTGAGCAATGAGAGGGGACCCAAACAAAGGTTAACTTATAAGATCTTTCGATCAGTGCACTCATCTGCTGTCTCACTTTTGTGAGGAAATAAGATGGGTGCCTACTAGTTTTCATCGACTGGAGAGCCTCAAGCGAGAGTGAGTGAGCACATGTCAACAAGTTGTTTGCGGCTAACCGCAGCTCTCGGAGGCCAATACAAGCTGACAATACAGAGGTCTTTGCCTCTGATGTTTGCATGACAAGCAACAGCTTCAATCCCTCCAATAGGTGGAAGGTCAATTCGAAAAAATGAGTGGCACTTATTGATCCCCAATTGTACCCCTCCGTATCTGTCAACACGGTCCAAGCGTATAATATTAAAATCGTAGAATGATAGATCATCTCGCGAAGAAAGCCAAGTTTCGGACAGAGCAAAAACATCACAATTGAACTTATGAATTAAAAATTTGAATGTATCCAACTTAGGGATAAGACTACGACAATTCCACTGTAAAACAGTGATATCTCCGACCTTTCTATTTGAATTAGACATCAAGAGAGATAATCATTGCAAGGAGGGGCCATGTTTGCATCAATTGTTGCAAAATTGTCTTTAATACTGGAAGCATTGAGATGACAATGGTTCTGATGGAGTCGGAAACATTAAAACACGTGCAGATTTGAGCCACAAGGTCAGTCAACTTTATAAATCCCGATTGGGAAGTTGAGCTGGACGGAAAAATAGGGACAGTTGGGGTTCACCAGCAACTTTGACGTTGGCAAAATAAGTCCAAGAGTATAGTTGACGGCGATGCTGTATGTGTAGCGCACTTAACGAAGCTAGAGAGAATCAAGAAGTCGTAGTGTTGATGTTTTCTGAAATATGAACGAATTATTGATTTCTCGGTCTCACAGACCTATGCGCGAGTATATGAAAGAATTATTGTTTTGTCGGTCTCACAGACCTATGCGCGAGTATAGGAAGGTTAATATTGTTTTGTTTCTTCCATATAAACCTCATATTGAATGAAAAGTAATGACGACACCATATTTTGTTTAATAATACAAACATACTCCGCCTACTACTCCACCTCATATGTAGTCATTGCGGATGCACCATGAAATTTCGCGTGACTGACTTCACACAAACACAGCTTTAGTGAAACTCGTCAAAACATCAACAAAACGTTATGTTTTTGTTTTGGTCCGTTGAAATAAGTTTTGTTTATCAGAACTCCAAAACAATTTTCCGCAATCTGAAAGACACAGAAGAGCAATGTCCTTATTAGAAATCGACAGACGGTCGTGTCGTATCTGTATTAGCAGCTCCAACGGGATAGTTTCTCTTAATGAAATCGTAAATGGAAAAAGTCTGGCAGAAATGTTACGTTATTGTGTTAAACTAGAGGTATTTTAGATTACTTGGAATGTCCAAATAATAATATGCTATTGATCGTAGATTTTTGAAAACGATGACCTACCATTCCAATGTTGTGCGAATTGCAAATCTGATCTCGTTGTAGCGTATAATTTGGTGATACGCTGCAAGGAATCGGATGCTTTGTTTCGGAATCACGCAAAAAACAGCAAAGATGCTATGGGGTGAGGAGCAATTGCAGTATAAATAATAATCAAGTAATCATAAAACTAATGTTCCATCGATAGATTAACATCATTTGAGTCTACCAATTTGAGAACAGACTATCAGTTGAAAACGGAGTTCAAGGCGGAAAAGGAACGTATATACGCAGAACCGATACCAGATTTGCTTGCATTGAGTAGTGAACTATCGAACAATCTGAAATGCGATGATAGTGGGAGCTCATCAAGTGATACTAATGGGAATGATGATTACGATGACGATGATAAAATCGGCGAGGAATATATTCAAGAGGATGCTAAGGAAGATGAGAATGTGACAAATCAAGAAAACGACGTGGATGATATTGTATGTGAACGGAAACGTAGGAGGTATGTTAAGAAAAAATCCTCTTCTTCCCCCAAACGATGCTGCAAATGCAGGATGCGTTTGGAAAATATGGAGCAAGTCGAGCAACATTCTAAAATGCATATAGAATCGAGAATTAGCGACAAGCAAAAAATTGCTGCTAGACCGTTTGAATGCTCGGTTTGCTTTAAACGGTATACTAAGAAACGAGCTTTACTTCTTCATCAACGAGAAATGTTCATGGAGAAACAATTTCGATGCGATGAATGTGATGAAGATTTTCTCACAGAAGCCCAATTAGAGGACCATAAAGAAACTCATGATAAAGACAGCAGTGGTAGAAAGGGACAGCTTCCAAAATGCTGTGCTTGTTACCAACAGTTTGAGTCCGAAGAATTGTTGAAAAAACATGCAGACGAAATTCACCTGCCAGAAAGCCAAACTTCCACAAGCGATAATGAAAACCAATTCACTTGTGACATTTGCCACCGTAGATACAAAACGAAACGGATATTGTTGGATCACAAGTCAAAGCCATACCGCACCAAGCAATATCAATGTGCCCAATGTGGGAGAATATTCCGGGACAAATGTGCCCTCTCCGATCACGAACGTTGTCACCAGGGAGAGCGTCCTTTCGTCTGCCCGGTTTGCTCGAAAACATTCGCCATAAAGGACTCGTACAGAAAACATGTGAAATCGCATTCTATAGAAGATGATCGTTTCAAATGTGAAGTTTGCGGGAAGGGGTTCAAAACGAAGGGGAACTTGAAAGATCACTACATTACGCATGCATCGGATTATCGGCCGCTGAGCTGTAGTCTGTGTTCAGCAACATTCGCGCGAAAGTCATGTCTCAAATCACACATGAGGATGCACACCGGCGAGAAGCCTTTCCAGTGCAATATGTGCGATGCAAGTTATGCATTTTCGAGCGACCTCAAACGCCACATTATGGCACATAAGGGGATAAAACCGTACATTTGTAATGTATGCGGGAGAGGATACCCAAGACAGGACTATCTGCGTAAACATTTGGCATCGCATAATGCAAACAGTTGAACAATAGTTTTTACTGATGCATCCGATATCATTGTTATGTCAATAAAGATTTTTTTTTCAAATGTTTATCAGATGTTTCGGGTTTATTTTTTAGTGATCTTTTTTTTGAGAATACATAGAACAAACAATTGGTGATCTAACGTACAAATCTACACCTAGGCGGCGCTGCGGTGAAAGTGATGATGGTTTTAAATTTTGCTATATGAGCTTATGAAAGGTTTGTAGTTCTTTCCAGAAATTACAATGTTATAATCATAAAAGATTGTTTGATTGCGATGAGTTTGTAAGAAATTTAATTCTGCGCAATTTTATATATAACATGTTATTTCATTACCTCTTTCAGTAGTGAAAACTGTATAAATGTTGCCAATGGTTGAATCAAAAAAGGAAATTCGAGAGCACAATCAAAAACAAGTTGAAAAATGCATGGTTCCTGCATGTGAGAACTACCTTGGAAATACCGGAAGTAAAATATACGTGATTTGTTTTTGAGTTTTAGTTGACGAATTTACGTTGGATTTACAAACAGATGGCGCAGCGAGTAAAATGAGGATGTTTTGGTTTTCGGTATGAAATTCGTTCAAATTTTCTAGACAAATCAGAATTTATCTTCAAATTTCCCGGTTTCACGTATTCTTTCCACGCTGAAAAGGTTAGAAAATCATCATTTTACAATGTGCTATAAATATTACGAGGAATGACTTGTTATAAGTATTGTAACATTAATTTTTTTTAACTAAGTAAACGATGGATAGAGTGTTTTGCGCTAAAAATACTGCAAATTCTTCTCGCAATTATCCATAGTATCAATAACCGGTATGCATTATCAAACATAAAATTTTCGAAGATTATCTATGACTTTGGTAAAATCGCTTGTTGAAACCATCGGCAATATACAAAACAATAATTTTCTAACCATATACTGACGACATTTAGTGGCTGAAATGAATCTAAATAAAAATAAAATTAATAATTACGACCGAATTGCGCTTTACAGTGCGTAAAATAAACATACACCCTCACTTTTGTGGTTCTGAGCTCTAATGTAGATGTCGCATGAGCTGTTTCAGCTTTGCGTAAATTCGTCAATTATTCTATTGGCGATCTAACGTACAAATCTACACCTAGGCGGCACTGCGGTGAAAGTGATGATGATTTAAAATTTTGCCATGTGAGCTTATGGAAGGTTTGTAGATCTTTCCATAAATTACAATGTTATAATCATAAAAGATTATTTGATTGCGATGAGTTTGTAAGAAATTTAATTCTGCGCAATTTTATATATAACATGTTATTTATTTACTTCTTTCAGTAGTGAAAACTATAAAAATGTTGACAAAGTAGTTCTCACATGCAGGAATTATGCATTTTTCTACTTGTGTTTGATTGTGCTCTCGAATTTCCTTCTTTAATTCAACCATTGGCAACATTTATACAGTTTTCACTACTGAAAGAGGTAATGAAATAACATGTTATATATAAAATTGCGCAGAATTAAATTTCTTACAAACTTATCGCAATCAAATAATCTTTTATGATTATAACATTGTAATTTATGGAAAGAACTACAAACCTTCCATAAGCTCACATGGCAAAATTTAAAACCATCATCACTTTCACCGCAGCGCCGCCTAGGTGTAGATTTGTACGTTAGATCGCCAATACCAAAAAAACAAAACATCATTATTTTACTCGCTGCGCCATCTGGTTGCAATTCTAACGTAAACTCGTCAATTGACGAATTTACCCAAAGCTGAATCAGCTCATGAGACATCTACATTAGAGCTCAGAACCACAATTGACTCAATTGACGAATTTATGCAAAGCTAAATCAGTTCATGCGACATCTACATTAGAGCTCAGAACCACAAAAGTGATGGTGTTAGTTTATTTGACGCACTGAAAAGCAAGATTCGGTCGTGATTATGCATTTTATTTCTATTTAGATTCATTTGAACCATTAAATGTCGTCAGTATATGGTAAGAAAGTTAGGGCTTTGTATATTCACGATGGTTTCAACACGCGATTGAACCAGTGTAATATATAATCTTTCAAAATTTTGAGTTTGATAACGCATACAGGTTATGCATACTGTGGATAATGGTGATGAAAACGATGGGCCTGATTCTCGAATACACTTCACGGTGGAAACGGAATGAAACGTATCCGCGATGACAACGGTATGGTGTCGACATCTGGATACGAGATTAGTTTCCCACTAACCTTATCATTAGAATATCAAATTATCTTCAGATGAAATTTTTGTATGAGATTATTACATCACATGAAGAAAACAAAGTTTTCCACTCACATTGAATACCAGTTTGATACGAAGAAGTTAATTTTCATTAATGATTTTTTATTTGAAAAGTGCTCATTCTGCCTGAAAACTCATTATTATCTTCGACACTTACTCGTAAAACGTAGTTCAATGGTGTGCCGTTTATTTCGTTTCCACCATGAAGTGTATTCGAGAATCAGGCCCGATATCAATCTCTGTTTTCTCCGTGAAGTGTATTCAAGAATCAGCCCCTATTGACGAATTTACGCAAAGCTGAATCAGCTCATGCGATATCTACATTAGAGCTCAGAACCACAAAAATGAGGGTGTTTATTTTACGCATTGAAAAGCAAGATTCTGTTATTATTCATTTTATTCTAATTTAGATTCATTTCAGTCATTAAATATCGTTAGTATATTGTAAGAAAGTTGGAGTTTTGTATATTAATGATGGTTTCAACACGAGATTTTACCAAAGTCATAGATAATCGTAAAAAATTTTAAGTTTGATAATGCATACCGGTTATTGATACTATGGATAATTGCGTAGAAATCGATATCTCAAATTGGCTGATATCATTGATTATGTAGGGTTCGATACGAGAAGGATTTGCAGTATTTTTAGCGCAAAACACGCTACTCATTGTTGACTTAGTTGAGAAAAAATTAAGTTACAATATTTATAACAAGCCATTCCTCGTAATATACATACCACATTTTAAAATTATCATTTTCTAACCATTTAGCGTGGAAAGAATACATGAATCCGGGGAATTTGAAGGAAAATTCGCATTTTTCTAACAAATGTAAACGAATTTCATATAAAAAAAACAAAACTTCATCACTTTACTTGCTGCGCCATCTGGTTGTAAATCTAACGTAAATTCATCAATAAGTTGGTTGTATGAACAGTTCCTGATTTCAAACATAGAAGTCGCATTGAATTGTTTTTGGCAAGGCGCCTAGAAGTATATTCTAAGGTGGGCCAACTTGCTAAAACCACTCTTCAGCCACTTGGAAGTGTACTGTATTTTGTTTGTAAACAAAACACAATACGCTTGTGCCCAAGCTCACTTGTGATCTGTCTGTCTGTTTCACTCTTCAAGTAAATAATTCCCCTTCCGCTTTCTTCCGTACTGTTTTCATATACTGCTCTCCTAACCAACTTAGTGACGAAACGGCCTCACCTTAGGATATACTTCTAGGCGCCTAGGTTTTTGACAAAGTACGTAAAATAAGAAGGTAGTGCTTTGTTGAAGTAATGGTAGGCAAAGAAAAAAAGCAAAAAATAGCAATAAACCATCGATCAAATCCATATAAATTCGAACATTTTTTAATTTTTTACGTAGGACTACGTCTAACCGGAAGATATAGGGGGTGAAATGGAAATCTAGGCACTGAACAAGTAGGAAAAAATGCAAGATTTGGAACGCTTATAACTCGAGCATTTCTCAATAGATCGCAAAGGTTTTTGCATCAATTGATAGGAAATATATCTACGCATCTATCATAACGAATAACATTTCATTTTCCTTGAGATAAATAATTGAATAATTGTGAAATATCAAGCATTGTCAAAATGCACTATGTGCTCATTTTTGATTGGTCCATTTTGTGCTCCTCAAATCGTACCGACCAAAACGGGCAACCAGAGCAGCAGCGAAATAGAATGAAGCACGATTGGAAAGGAAAAAGAAAAAAATGAACGAAACATTGGTCGCAGTCTCACACATGCGTAATTCCCGAGCCAGCCAGTCAGCTTAAAAATCCCCGCTCCGCTGCCGAAACGATTCTCATTCAAACCGTACACCACATCGGTTCGCATCACAACACATCAACAAACCAACCCAAGCAGCCATGTCTGGACATGGTAAAGGAGGAAAAGTGAAGGGAAAGGCAAAATCCCGCCCGAACCGTGTTGATCTGGAGTTCCCCGCAAGGGTAGCTAGGCCGAGCGCGTTAGTACCAGTGCACCAGTCCACCTAGCCGGCGTTATATAGTTTCGGCCGCCGAAGTGATCGAGTTAGCTGGCAAAGCTGCTCGCGACGATAAGAAAACCCGCATTCGGAACAGAACACATTCGGTTCGGTGGACATCAAGACAACAGGCAGTTGCAGCGAGTGGCGAGTGGCAAACGCAATCGCAAAACGGCATCAGGTAGCACAAGAAAAAAGTTTGTTCTTTATACAAACTGCTTTGATGGCAAATCCAGAACAAGGCGGCATCGAGGGCGTTCGAAATGGTTTTTTTCAAAACCACGAGTACTAAGTTTTCTAAATTGGAACCATTCCATAAAACAAGGCGCTTTTCAGGGCCATTAAACCTTCCAAAAAAGAGTTTAGGAAATACAGTTCAATGCTTTCTAAAACAATATCCAAAATAATAATAAAACACAAATTGATTTTTTCATAATTTGTTTGTCATATGATGAGTATGTGAATTTGGCAGTTCTGAGCTTACTGATTTTCACCAATTCTTAAATTGCTTCTAGATTGAAAGTACAGTAATTTACACTTATCTCGACATTTAGCTAATTGGACGGACATGTTATGCGACATATTTAGTTGGACATTTTTGTAAACATAGAGATCCAAATTATGACCCCATATTGAAAGTCGACACTGTACCACTGTCATCGCAAATGTTCAATTATAGGTTAAAATTACCTCCAATCCGATACTGAGTGGTGGTAATGCGACGTGCCATTGAATGTAATTTATTGTAAAATATGTCACAAGCTGGATGGGAAGAAATTTTCCAACTGTGAAAGCTGAGGCGAGTGGCAAACGCAATAGCTAAACAGGAAGGTTTAACCGAACAAGATGGGAATATCGAGTGATAACAAAAACACAACACCAAAAGTTCTTTTCAGAACCATCAACATATTCATAACGAGTAAACAGTAAACTAATCAATTTTTCAAGTAGATAGGTAGGTATTCACGTAGGAGAAGAAAATAAAGAATATATTAAAAATATATATTTAACAAAAGCTGTCCCCTTTGTATAGTCCTACGTCACTCCGGTTATGTCCCCGACATTACCCACCCGTCTTTTTTTAAATTATAACACCAAAATTGTCTCAAAATATGTTTCGAAATGATGAAATAGCAGTTTACCTCATTGTTTTGAAATTTAAAACAATAAAACTATCGAATCTTTACTATAAAATAAAACAAAACCGATAATGAAATGTGTGAAGCGGTTATATCGAAGCAGTGTCGTTGCCGTCCTCGATTCATGGAGCGAATGCATGGGATAGCTGGAAACATCCCCGATTAGTTTATCTCATTCGAAATTATTCTGTTCCGGCATCGCGGGACGTGGTACTTCAACATTTTACTAAAGTAAACAAAAACTGTACAGTATGAGTTCGATGAAAAATCACATAAAACCTTACTTGCAGTGAAAAAGCAGTACACTATCGTATTCACCGTCGGCTCGACTTACGATTTTGTCACTTTTTATGATTTTTTTCGATATAGTGGAATATTAAAAAAAAACTTCAGAACTTCGAACAAATTGAGGATTTTTTATTACTAACTTCGTTGTGTGTGTAAGGGTGTGTTTAGACTAGTGATATATTCATGTGAAGGAATATGATGAGATTTATAGAAATCGCATCAACCGTTTACACTAGCGTGAACTTCTATAATGAATATATTCATATTTTCGGTGAATTTATTCACCTGAAGTAGAACTGCATCCAACTTTAGTGATTTCTCACCAGTGAGAAATTCACAAGCGTTTACATATGCTGAATTTATTCAAGTTATATATACCTCGAATAAGTGTATCATATTTATTCTCACCCGTTTACACCTATTTTTGCGTGAATAAATCCATCTATAGCTATAGCAAGACGGGTCTATGGTACTAGGTGAGGCCGTTTCGTCACTAAGTTGGGTAGTGGAGCGGTATATGAAAACAGTACGGAAGAAAGCAGAAGGGGAATTATTTTCTTGAAGCGTGAAAGAGACAGACTGATCAGGAGCAAGCTTCGGCACTAGCGTATTGTGTTTTGTTTACAAACAAAACACAGTAGACTTCCAAGATGGCTGAAGAATGGTTTTAGCAAGTTGGCCCACCTTATGATATATTTCTACGCGCCTTGAGCTATAGATCTCCCTAAAGGCTGATTTAGACGATGCCAGTCAGCGCTCTAGTTGAAGTATCCAGTGAACAGAGAACAGACACTCTGTTCAAGTTAGAGGCCAATTACTTGTTCGATACTGGTACAAGTAACTTGAACAGAGTGTCTGTTCTCTGTTCACTGGATACTTCAACTAGAGCGCTGACTGGCATCGTCTAAATCAGCCTTAAGGCCCATTTATACGTTGCTAGTAGCTGACTTGACAATGAGCAGCTACTGACCCGGTGGACTCGCTTGACAATTGGTTGACTCGCCTTGTCCGTTCACACAGTGTGAGCTGCTGGCGAGAAACTAGATACTACGGCACGGGTTTACCAGGGATGCCAGGCGACTTTTCAAATGTCCATCAAATAGTCAGAAACAGCAATCAGGTCCGAATTTGTCAAATGATTGGTCCAAAATCGACTTCTTTATTGGCAGTTTTCATCTTAGGTTTTCAGTTGAATGTATCATCACACAATTTTATAGCAAAACAAACGCTGATCGTGTTTAAAAATACATACTTTGTGCTGAATTTCTTTGAACTGAAGGTACTATCCGAAAAAGCAGAAAGAGAAAAGGATTCGGGCCAGGAATTAGATGCAAAGAAAAGGAGCAACAAATACAATATTGAAGGAACTCTACGATGAGGATCCCCGAGATTACAGAGCAGTGTTGATAATAACACCTGAACAAGTGAAAAAACTGTTGGATTTAATTGCTCCACGAATACAACGCCAAGATACAGTCATGAGGGATGCTGTACCTGCAAGAGTTAAATTAGAAATGACATTGATGTGCCTTTGTTTTGGAATATCGTTGGGATTGTTGTCGATATTTTTTAGAATCTCGAAAACATCCATAGCTCAGATAATTCCGAAAGGATGTGATGTTATAAATGGTAGTCTAAAAGATTTTTTTTTTAATTTTATTTATTTTGTGAAATGAAAATGATAGTCGATTTGCAGGTGCAATAAATACGCTTCAAAAATTTTAATAATGAATGAAAATGTACTTTTTTAAATCGAATATGTATTCTGTTTCTTAGAACAATACTTTTTTTTGTAAGTTGTGATCTGATAATGATTCTATATTAGAGATTCTCAAGAAAACTATCTCAAAAAGAAAGCGTGCCCCGCCAGCGTGCAAAACGAAATAACAATTATTTCGTTTAGAAACTATGAGGGTTTTATTTGTTTTTCCAATAATTTTCAAGTCTATAAATATCTTCACATATTTTCAAATATCTTAAAAATAGAGACATTTCATTACATTTGGCATCACTGATTCGAACGCTAAATTCTGTTTTTGACGTTGTGAAGCATGCAAGTGCGAGTAAATTCAAAAAACTTTGAAGTAGCTCGCACGCCGGATCACACATGACAATAACTGGCATGATGTGTTCACACGGTGTGAGTAGCTGCACTGCAGTAACTGACTAGACCGACTCGTATGCTTACTCGCACCGTCTGAACCCGGCTTTAATGTAAACCCGCCATAACATATGCGCTCTCCGTGTGTATACACAGGAAATATCACATACCTTCTATTCTACGTACGCGAGATGTAGAATAGAAGGTGGGAAGATTCACGGGTTTTGGTTATGTTGAACTTTGATTGTGTTAGTAGCCAGGAAGATAGGAAGTTCACATACCAGGCATACCAGTTAGTTACTCAAATGGTACAAAATTGAATGTGTCAACGAATAACGTTAAAAGAGGGTATACAGAAGCTAATTACAGATTTCCAAATCATATTTTTCGCATTATAAAAAAACAGAACATATCACGAACTAAAATGTTTAATTTTTTATTTGATTTCAAAAATAGTATTCTAATGTCTACTGTGGATTCTAGAGCAACTTCATGGAAGTTTGACTTTTGTCAGCAATTGTATTTACTTTTTTCACAATTATGGTGCTGAAAACTTCAGTCGTCTAAAACTAAGACACAAGCGGAAAACTTTTCGTCTCAATCTAAGTCATACGGAGTTAAATTTATTTTTCAAGTTCATTTTAGATGAAAAATACTTGCAACCCCTTTTTCCCATGCACTGTCAAATGTTTATCCGTCAAAGGAACAAAAGATTGTGAGACTCTGACTTTGTTCGTTTACGTTTTTGGTCGACGTAACGAGAAGCAAAATTGAATTGAAATAAGGTTTAGAACACTTCAAAAATACTGAACTATCAGTTTCTGTTAAAATGTCGGGCCCTTATGATTTTGAACACTAGCATTGATTTAGGAAAAAAAACTAGTTCGTTCATTTCATTTGCTTGTTTTTACTTTTAAAAACAACACTTTTGCTATGCATTGGACTATTATAAGAAAGGTAATAGTGAATTCGTTTTTGTTCATTTTCAACCCCAGTGCAGGGGGTCTCCGTAGTCACATTGGTTGCGCGTTCGCTTAGTAAGCGATCGATCGTGAATTCAAAACTCAGGGCCCCCATTGACCATCTTTGTGTTGTTACAGAATAACTACGTCCACGCAACAATCATCAGCGATGGAGGTCGATCCACGGTCGAAATAAGGTCGATTCATCCATACAACTGCTCTGCTCTGCAAGAAACATCGGGCTGCTGTTCTATAAATAACTCAACAATGGATCAACGACTGTCTCCGCTGTCCAGTCTTAACTGGATAATGGAAGAACAGATAGAAAACTCTTACGCCTAAATGGCTACTGTGTAAATGTGTACCATTTGCAATGGTATAGAAGGGAATACTCTAACGCCGAAAAATGGCAACTGTGTAATGTGCTAATTATAGATATGATAAATATGTGACATGTACACGATTAAAAAAATTCGGCTCTGTTACAGCTAAAATGCTAATGAGCCTAAAATAAACAAAAGGGATAAAAAAAACCCCAGTGCCGTACTAACTGCTGTCAACGTTTTTTTATTCACTCAGTTTCGCACTCAGTGTCGCACTAGTTCACCCCGAAAGCTGTTAGTTTCGCACTGAGATGTTTCACGGGTTGGCACTGGGGTTCACCAATACAACTATACTGAACTGTCAAGGTCCGAGTATTGTTTAGGAAAATCTAAAAATAAAGACTATGAAAATGGAAAACCTGCTGCTTTTGCTTTCGTATTATTGGAATCGTAATCCAATTCGGATTCTGATTTTGAAGAGTATATTCTAGGAGATGTGTGCTATGTGTGCTTTCATTGGGAGGCGACAATAATGATGGATATTCAGGTGGAATAAACCTGCTTTCAAAATCAAAATTATAATTGAAAATTTACTTTAACGTATCGAATATTTATTTTATGTTATGAAATAAGAGGGTTTTTTTCCGATATCGCAGAAACATATTAAACGAAAACTGTGTCTAATGATGATTTTATATTATAATAGTAATTATTTGTGGAACAAACAGGAAATGCATCGACAAATGGTTAAGTGAGTGTCAGAACTACATGTGTTAGGTAATCAAACAATATGAAGTAAAAATTTTCATTCAAACTTTTATATTATTACACTTAGCCTTTCTGATCTGATAGAGAATAATTTACCTCCCAAGCATTAATATCGCCACCAGACGTCGACACTGTATATTTGTCGTCGCAAATATAAACAAATCAAACTATATAACGCACAACAACAAACCACCGCATTCGTGAAACTGAAAACGTTTTTCTATTACAGAGTCAGTTTGGCACTGACTCTGTTTTAAAAACGAATTCGCTATCAGGGTACGTTTATGAGAAGGTATCCTGGACTCGAAATGTGTCCAACACGATTCACTTATATACTCTCAACTATGACATCTTAGCTTTGACAGAAATCAGCGATCGCAAAGCAATTCATAACAAGTGTTTTTTTGACGTAGGATTTCGTCTTTCGGGAACATATTGGGGTACAAATTGAAAAACGAATATCGATCGCATCGTGAAAAATGTCCAATTTCAAACGCTTATTGCTCAGTCATTTCATGACGAATTGATGAGATTTTTACATCAAAACATTGCGGCACTATATAACAATTTTTCACCTTGAAT
The DNA here is from genome assembly GCF_029784135.1 of Toxorhynchites rutilus septentrionalis. Taxonomy (NCBI): domain Eukaryota; kingdom Metazoa; phylum Arthropoda; class Insecta; order Diptera; family Culicidae; genus Toxorhynchites; species Toxorhynchites rutilus. The sequence goes on along the minus strand of NC_073746.1, from coordinate 98,574,166 downwards.
AAAATAATATATATAATGTAATTAACTATCGAACAATTGAAAAATCTCAACCCACATCCAAACGGTACTGATTGGTCGAAATTGACATCATTTCTTTTTCGCCTGTTTCGTTTCTTTCGTTCCCCGATAAGTCAAATATTTGCATGGCGAGCGAGTGGGGGGCGCCTATTTCTCACATACCAACTGATATAAAAGGACGGTAGCATTTTTAGATTTCTCATTCTCGTTCAATGCTCAGATCGGCAAACATCTGGGCTTCTAGTGTGCAGTGCTCTACAAATCAACCAACACCATACGGTGCGGCAAAGGAGAGGAAGCCATCGGCAACCAACGATGGATGCGATGCGGCAAAGGGAGCAAAGAAGAGGAGGCAGCGGAGAGCATCGAATTAAATCTAGTGTGCATTGCTGGTGCGTTCCTCTTCACATCAACAATTGCATGCGGCAAAGGTGGCAGAGGAGCGAAGTGCATTGCATCGCATCGTATCACACCCGCTATCCGTCGTTTAGCTCGTCGTAGTGGTGCCAATCAAACCCTCGCAAATCGACGCACAGAAGCCGATGGCGTCAAAGTCAAGGAAAGCATCAGCGAATCCGTAAAAGCTACCGCTCCCAAAACTAAACTGCTACTTCCGACTGAAACGCAGCAGATTCCGTACAACCCATTAAACCATTCCAGTCCTTCTGAGGACTATCAATTTGTTTTGAAACAAAAGAGTTTATTTTACTGTTTTCCACTTACCACAAAAACTATATAAAACCGATCAAAAATACTGTTTTTGACGTAGGATTACGTCTTTCGGGAACATATTGGGGTACAAATTGAAAATCGAAAAACGAGCACATCGTGAAAATTGTCCATTTTTAAACGCTTATTGCTCAGTCATTTTACGATGGATAGATGAAATTTTTGCGTCAATCGATTTCGGCACTCCATAACAATTTTTTATATTGAATAAAATAATATATGTCATGAAACTTATTATCGAATAATTGAAAAATCTCAACCCCTACCCTAACGGAAATATCCACTTCTAATTGGACGAAATTGACGACACATGCGGGGGTTACCTAACAGAGATATCAAAACCAAGCTGCCTGGGGGAAATCGACATTTCAAATATACGGCATACAAATACTTCTGTCATCATCACTTGGTAAACACTAGTGGAGTGAATAAACAATACCCAACAACCAAACAAAGTTGCCCTTTTCAGGGCCACCAAATTACTATCAAAGAGTTTAACAATGTAATTCTGCGAAATTCAAAAATCAACATATAGCCTAACGGAATTCTACGTGAACTATGTGGTCGTGTCTCGGACACAACCCTCCTGTGACTTTTTTTTGTTGCGAGTATTACGTGTTTTGCTACATTTTATTTGAAAATATGTCAATGACTAGTACCCAGGATGTGTTGTTTCTGTGGTGCTTTTTAAAGTGGTCTTTTTACGGCCGCCCGAATGCGAAGGAATATATATAAAATATTTCTATTTTCAGTTAACTCTATGGCTCAGATAACTCGGTTGCGTGAGTGTTTAGCCACTGATACCCTGGCTCGAGTCCAACTCGAATTATGAAAACATCCCACAAATTATCGTTCCATCGATCCCCAAGGAATGTGACTATTCGGAAGAAATGGCTTCAATTCTTTGGACAGGACCTAAACAGCAATACTAAACACATGTACATTCGCTCGCTTCACTTCAGTCCAGATTGTTTCATTCATATCGATGGCTTGGAAGTACAATTTCGTCGAAAACTGATACAAACAGGTAAATTTGAACAAATCCATATTATAGTTACAATCTGTTACAATTATTACACAAAAAATTTTAATATTAGCTGTTCCTACTGTCAGAAAGGCCAACGATTCTCATGCCTCGGGAAATCAAAACGGACGGCTCGCCTAAAGGTCTTGATTGACATCAAGCAAGAGTAAAAAATCATAAATCATTCATAACATCCGCGGAGTTGGTCCAGTTTTCTAATGGGACGAAACATGACAATCCCGAGAGGGATATTCTGTCAAATGAAGTCGGGAGCAGCACTATCAACATCTCTAATGAAAAACCTAGTGATTCTGCTAGTTCTGAAAGCTTAATTCAAGCACTGCAGTAGGAGGTATCGGAGAGTTACAGAGAGCTTCAGAAAGCTAAACTTTGAATTACCGAACCACAATTTCCGCTATGTTTTGATCTAAAAAGATTATCTTTACGCAGCAATGAATAAATGTATACATTTAGCTAAAATACAAAAGAAATAAACTTATTTAGACAAATTCATTATACCGCTCCATGATACTTGCAAAGCTGACACGTCACAGCCTCACTGTACTGATGCACTAGTCAGTTCAGACTACCTTTTCATAAACGTACCCTGATTCGCTATAACATACATAAACAAAATCTGTGACGTCACAGATTCAAAAAATCTTCCCACCTTTCATTTTCCATCTCGCATGAAAACATCAACAAAGCATCGATAAAATTGATGGAAATTGGTTTCACTTAGTGAAATTTAAAAGCAATCCCCAAGTTTTAGAGGCGAATGAACTGAAAAATTTAAACCCTCTTAAAGCCATAAAGAAGAAGAAGAATCCCCAAGCGGAAGAGAACGGAACGGAAGAGATATGTCTCTATCACAGATCATTGATAATCTGTGTCGCATCTGCTTCAAGAGCTGTACGAGAGTCGTTTCCCTTAACGAAGTCATAAATGGGAAAACACTGGCTGAAATGCTACGATTTTGTGTAAAAATAGAGGTAACATACCTAGATTTGCATGTAAATGTCTGAGTAATGTTTATGCCATTAATTGTAGATTTTTGAAAACGATGACCTACCATTTCAATGTTGTGTAGATTGCAATTTTGATCTAATAGTAGCGTATAACTTGGTGATACGTTGCAAGGAATCTGATGCTTTGTTTCGAAGGCAGCTAACCGATAGTAAAGACGATATGCGGTGAGAAACTGTTGAAACATAAATTATATCGATAGCGATGATATTTTTTTTTTCTTTTCAGACAAGTAGCACATGAATCTAGGAAAGCGATAAAAAACCGTCAATCAGAAACGGAGCTCAAGGCACACAAAGAATGTATTTATTCGGAACCAATATCAGATCTGTTGGCATCAAACAGTGAACAGTCCAAAAAAATAGCTTGTGAGGAAAGCGGAAGTTTATCCATTTTTAATAACAATAATGATAATGATGAGGAAGACGACAGGAAAATCGACGTCGTCATCAAGCAAGAGGAAGTTAGGAAAGATGAGAATGTGGTAAATCAAGAAACTGATACAGATGATAGCAAATCGGACGAAAATGTAAGCGATGTTAAACGAAGGCGATATGTTAGGGAAATTCCATCATCATTCCCCAAACGATGCTGTGAATGCAAGATGCGTTTAGAAAAAATAGAACAGGTTAAGCAACATTCTAAAATGCATATAGAATTAAGAGTTACCGACCAGCAAACACTTACTGATAGTCCGTTTGAATGTTCACTTTGCTTTAAACGGTATTCTACATATCATGCATTACTTCTCCATCAACGAGAAATGTTCATTGAGAAACAATTTCATTACGATGAACGTGACGAGGATTTCCTCACAAAAGTTCAATTGGAAGATTATAAACAACTCTTTGATAGGAATAAGAGTATCAGAAAGGGGCAGCTTCCACAATGCTGTGCTTGTTACCAACAGTTTGAGTCCGAAGAATTGTTGAAGAAACATTGTGACGAAATTCATCTCCCAGAGAGCCAAGCTTCAACAAGCGATAATGAAAAGAAAATCGTTTGTGACATCTGTCACCGCAGATACAAAACTAAACGATTAATGCTGGATCACCAAGCGAAACCATACCGTACCAAACATCAGTGCGTCCATTGTGGGAGAACATTTCGAGACACAACCGCCCTCGCTGACCACGAACGTTGTCACCAGGGAGAACGTCCTTTCGTCTGTCCGATTTGCTCAAAATCATTTTCCATTAAAGACTCGTACAGAAGACATGTAAAATTGCATTCAGTTGAAGAGGACCACTTCAAATGTCACATTTGTAGCAAAGGGTGCAGGACTAGGGGGAACCTTAATTCTCACATGAGAACTCATACCGGCGATAAACGCTTCAAGTGCGATACGTGCGACGCGAACTTTGCATATCCGAACGATCTCAAACGCCACATTCTGGCGCACTCTGGTGTGAAACCACATGTCTGCAATGTATGTGGGAAACAATACCCCAGACCGGATTATTTGCGTAAACATTTGCAATCACATGATACAAAAAATACTTCTAGCACATTCGACTGTCACATATCTGAATAAAGTTCATGTCCCAAATGTTTAGGTGTCTTTTCTAAAATTTCCTTTATTGAACTGATTTCACTGGGAAAATATTCAGACATAAGTTACCATAAAATGATTACCAAATACGTTACCGTCATCTAGAGTTTTAAGATTTTTCTATCGGCCGTGCAATGTGGTTTCTACTTAATCTACTTGATTCGGATCAATAATAAAAACATGTCCAACATAAATTCTTAACCCCAATATTTCCAATCACTCAAATCGAAGCTGGTGAAGTTTTTTTTCCCCCTCCACCAAAGTGCCTTTGGTTTTTTTTTCTTTGACCGTTCGTGGCAAGATAAGTGCCGTTAATACCCGGAACAGCGAGGAAGCAGCACCTCTCCGGCAACGCCGGACCGGCGATCTGTGAATTGGTTCCAGCGGCATCGATTTCATCATAGAGAAGTATAATCAACAACAACTTTTGCCGTCACGCTATTGTGTTTACCTCGTAGCGTGCGGCGTTGTATAGCTTCGAATAGGGGTGTTCAAGGTTGTTCGGATACCGCAAATTAGTATTTTGTTTTTTTTTTTTGGAAGAATTTTTTTTTTGAGATATATATATTTATATATTTTTCTTAAATTTAAGTTAATTATTAGTCTAAGTTAGTTTTAAGTTGAGTTCTTGAGCGCGCGTGCGTGTGTGTGTGTTTTTTTTCATAGACGGTTGCGCACCGTTTGCGCAACCGTTATGACATCTACCGATGCCATTGTTGCGCGGACGCGCTATTATCAATCGACCTCAAAGGGACCATGGGTTGTTTTCTTTCGGCCCAAGGGAAAATCGTTGAGAACTCTTGATATTTCAAGAGATTTGCTGCGTCAATTTTCGGGCGTCTCGATACATAAAGAGAGACCGGATAAACTGCGTGTAGAAGCACTGACTTTTGATGTGGCCAACAAGATTGTTGACCACGAAGTTTTTAACAGGGAATATCACATCTACATCCCTTCTCGAGAGGTGGAGATAGAAGGCGTAGTAACCGACGCGAGTCTGAGTGTCGATGAATTGAAAAAAGCTTCGGGTTCTTTCAAAAACTCGATGATAGGTGATCTTGTAAAGATCCTGGATGTAAGAAACCTGCATTCAGCATCTTTGGAAGAAAACAAAAAAGTTTATAAGCCCTCGCACTCTTTTCGGATTACTTTCGCAGGTTCAGTTCTCCCAAACTATGTGAAAGTAGAAAATATTTTTTTCCCAGTGCGCCTGGTTGTACCACGGGTTTATAATTGTACCAACTGTAAAAAGTTGGGACACTCGTTTAGCCACTGCGGCAACAAATTTTGTTGCGGTAAATTTGGCGAGAAACATAGTGAGGATTCTTGCACACAAACAGTGGAAAAATGTATCCACTGTGGCGAGAATCCTCACCCTCTACAGGAGTGCCCGAGGTACAAACAGCACTCCGATAAAGTGAAGCGTTCTATCGCTGGACGCTCCAAGCGGACTTATGCTGAAATGCTAAAGACCGCATCAGCCGCTCAAGATGAAAACCAATTTTCGGTTTTGTCATCTCAAGAATCGGACTCTGATTCTGATGAGGGTCATACTACGGCTGCACCAGAATCTTCAATAAAGGATGAATCATCAAAAAGAAAGCTCTCTTCACCAACGGTGCACCGTAAGAAACCTAAAGTGACCCTCGGAAGATTGTCTAATTCCAAGGGCAATAGTAATAAAAAAACGAATCCGAAGGCTCCTTCTCAGCCAGTTCCTGGTTGCAGCAAGGATTTTACGTCATTACCCAGAGAAGAGAGAAATAAAAACGCTGCTCCTCGAACTTCTCGTAGAAAATTCGCGTCTAATCGAGGATTGATAGCTTTTTAGGACATTGTGGACTTCATACTAAACACGTTAAAAATTCAAGACCCCCTCAGAAGCTTTATTTCTGCCTTGCTTCCATCTTTAAAGTCTTATCTTAAGCAATTGACTGCTTCATGGCCCCTCCTTGCATCAATCATATCATTCGATGGATAATTCCCCTAGCGTAGTAGAAGATATGATCAATGTGCTACAATGGAACTGCCGTAGTCTAGTGCCAAAACTAGATTCGTTCAAATTTTTACTTCAAAATTATGATTGTGATATATTTGCCCTCTCTGAAACATGGCTTTCTTCTGACACTGAACTCAACTTCCACGATTTTAACATTATTCGCCCGGATAGAAATGATTCTTATGGAGGAGTATTTTTGGGGATCAAAAAGTGCTACTCTTTCTATAAAATTCCTCTCCCAGCTCTATCAGACGTCGAAATTGTCGCGTGTCAAATAACTGCAAAGAATAAAGAACTTTGCATAGCTTCAGTATACGTTCCTCCAAATACTAACATTAGCCGTAGTCATCTTTGGAATCTAGTCTCGATTCTCTCATCCCCAGTTCTAATTCTGGGTGATATGAACTTTCATGGTACTGGGTGGGGTGATCCTTATGATGACGCCAGAGCGGCTATTTTTTACGATTTATGTGACGATTTCAACTTGACTATCTTGAACACTGGTGAAGCGACACGAATTCCAAAACCTCCGGCTCGAGAAAGTCGTCTCGACCTTTCTTTTTGCTCAAGCTCGTTATCATTAGATTGTCAGTGGAAGGTCATCAATGATCCCCATGGTAGCGATCACTTGCCAATCAGTATATCAATCAAGTGTAGCCCGCAATCCACTGAACCATCTCGAGTTCCATTTGATCTAACAAGGAACATCGACTGGCAAAAATTTGCAACGGCGGTAACAAACGGTGTCGAATCAATAGATATACTTCAACCATTGGAAGAATATCGATTCTTTGTCGATTTGATGTATAAAAGCTCACTGGAAGCACAAAAAAGAAAAGTTCCAAGTGCTCCGTTTAAAAGAAAACCAGCCACTCCTGGCTGGGACGATGAATGCACAAAATTGTATTTGAAAAAATCTGATGCTTTCAAAGCTTTTCGTAGACATGGAACATCCACACACTTCGAGGAATATTCAAAGCTTGAAATACAGCTGAAACAATTAATTAAAGCAAAAAAACGCGGTTACTGGCGCAATTTCATTGAAGGTCTTTCTCGTGAAACCTCAATACGTACCTTGTGGAGGGTAGCTCGCAACATGCGTAACCGCTCATCTACCAACGAGAGTGAAGAATACTCCAACCGATGGATATTCGATTTCGCTAAAAAGGTCTGTCCAGACTCAGTTCCAGCCCAACATATTCTTCGAGAAACGTCTCCGAGCGGTGGACCTCTGGACAGACCATTCTCAATGCTGGAATTTTCTATGGCTCTTCTTTCATCGAACAACTCTTCACCCGGAAGCGATATGATTAAATTCGTTCTTCTAAAAAATCTTCCCGATATCGCGAAAAGACGCTTGCTAGACTTATTCAATACCCTACTAGAAAACAACATTGTGCCACCCGAATGGAGACAGGTCAAAGTAATAGCAATTCAAAAGCCTGGCAAACCAGCGTCTGACCATAACTCATACCGTCCGATTGCTATGCTCTCGTGCATTAGAAAATTGTTGGAGAAAATGATCCTTCGAAGACTCGATCAATGGATCGAGACAAATAATTTGCTATCAAGTACACAATTTGGGTTTCGCAAGAGCAAAGGAACAAACGATTGTCTAGCGTTGCTTTCTACAGATATTCAACTGGCCTTTGCGCACAAGGAGCAATTGGCTTCAGTATTCTTGGATGTTAAGGGAGCTTTTGATTCGGTTACCATAGAAATTCTGTCAGACAATCTGGACAGATGTGGACTTCCTGGAATTTTGAGTAACTTTTTGTACAATTTGTTGTCAGAAAAGCGAATGAACTTCACCCTTGGACAACTGACAACTTCCAGAAATAGTTATATGGGTCTACCCCAAGGCTCATGTCTGAGCCCCCTTCTTTATAATTTTTATGTGAAAGATATTGACAGTTGTTTGGCAGAACAATGCACGCTTAGACAGCTTGCAGATGATGGTGTGGTTTCCGTCAGAGGGCTCCATGCCGAAAATTTGCAAATACCATTGCAAAATTCCTTAGATAACTTGTCTTCTTGGGCAAGGAACTTAGGGATCGAATTCTCGCCGCAGAAAACCGAACTGGTAGTGTTTACTCGAAAGCGGTTCCCAGCCCAATTGCAACTTAAGCTCTTGGGCAGAAGCATTACCCAATCATTGACTTTCAAGTACCTTGGTGTCTGGTTTGATTCAAAATGCACTTGGAATACCCACATTACGTATTTAAGCAAAAATGTTAAAAGAGGGTCAACTTCCTCCGCTCGATTGGCGGCACGTGGTGGGGAGCTAATCCGGGAGATCTCATAACACTTTATAAAACAACTATTCTATCCATTCTGGAGTATGGCTCTTTCTGCTTTCTCTCAGCAGCTAATAGTCTCCTTCTAAAACTGGAACGAATTCAATATCATTGTCTGCGTATAGCTCTTGGCTGTATGCACTCAACGCATAACATGAGTCTCGAGGTTCTAGCAGGAGTAACTCCTCTACAGAACCGATTCTGGGAACTTTCTCTCAGAATACTGGTGAAATGCGGAGTCACGAACACACTTTCGATTGAAAACTTTGAAAAAATTCTTCATCTAAATATACAATCTCGGTTTATGAGAATTTACCACCACTATATTTCGTCAGATATTTGTCTTCCATCGTTTACTCCAGACCGTGCTCACTTCACCATCAGCAGTTCCTCAATTGAATACGATCTGTCGATGAAACAAGCAATACTTGGAATCTCAGATCAGCTTCGATCAACTTACATTCCCCGTATTTTTAACCGAAAGTACTCAAAAGTCAATTGCATGAAAAGATACTTCACTGATGGGTCTCGCCTCAATGGATCCACTGGCTTCGGTGTTTTCAATGAAAATTCGAGCGCCTTCCGTAAACTGCAGGAACCTTGTTCCGTTTATGTTGCTGAGCTGGCAGCAATCGACTTCGCATTGGGGATGATCTCCAACAAGCCTGCAGACCATTACTTCATTTTCTCGGATAGTCTCAGTTCGCTTGAGGCTCTCCAGTCGATGAGAACTAGTAGGCACCCATCTTATTGTCGTGACCAGGGTCCCGCAATTTGGACGCCATCTTAAAATTTAGATTGCTTCGACCTGAAAGGCACTTTCCACACCAAAAATCGTACACAGAATGAGCTCTCAACTCGATGCTATGCATCATCCAACCTCGAGAATCGAATTCTCTCGCGCTTAATTATCTCTCTGGGCTCTCGTTTTCCTGAAGTGATGCCAGATTTACGGCAACTCGTAAATATTCGAAATGTCACCGTATATTGTAGAAGCTGGTACTTGAAGACAATCTTCAATATTATTGTGTTTTCCTTTTATTGCACGGGATTTTATTTCTTTATGCGTTTATCTTCGTACCCAATAAAATTCCTTTCTAAACATAAATGGAGCTCTCTGAAACCATTGTCGTTCATCATTTTCAATATTTTTAACATCTATGGGGAAAGTCCGCCAAAAATCTGAACTCCCTGTTCTCACATCGGAGTAAAGAGAATCGTTCTCTTCTCTTCGGCTCGCCCTTCGGCAATCATCGTTCTCTTCGAACATCTCTCCTTCCGGTAGATCTTACGTTTAAGAAACTGTGTTTTCCGACACTGTTATTTTGAGTGTACAAGAAATGGGTTAATTGCAAACTGAAGGAATTAATTATATATATATAGCTGTATATTATTTTATGTCAGCTTTATTTCCCACAATACCTCCCTTCTCTACTCTCCCCATTACCGTTGAATAAATTACCATTTTTTTCTTTATTAAAGAGATTTTCAGCCAAAGGCTGGTTCATCTCTGCGAATTATTATTGAATATCCGAAAAATCAATTATTATTGACTAACGTTTATTAGAAGTTTCGCATCTCTAGCACGTTTAACGGGTTTCTTTTTTCATAATTACAATGTATCAAACCATTTGCACAATAATGCATATGTTTCAGTTCAGTACATCTGAAAACGTCCAAAATCAACGTAATTATACATAATTGATTTTCAACTGGAAATTTACACTAAGTAGCGAATGTTGAGTGTATATAAAACGTGAATATATTACCACCACTATACCTTGACTCTTTAACTCTTGCTTCACATTGCATTAGAGTAGCCCATTCCTGAGAATCACTTGTCTAGATAAGAGAAGCTGACGTTTGTGACGTTTAAACTAGCAACTGTCAATCGTGTATATTTAATTTGTTTACTTGTAGTTCTGTACGTGCAAATTTATTTTGTGCTTCAAAACAAAGTATGCCAAATAATAGTATAAGAAAATAAAAGAACAAATGTAAATGCATGTGAATATTTAAATGATTAATAAAGTAGTGTTCAGCTTTTCTATATTCGTATGTGTTTTTCAGTTCAGCTTCATTAGTAGTTTTGTTGAGTGAAAATTTCTCACTGGAAAATTCTGTAAACGAAGTCATCGAATCTTGCCGGTTTCTTCATAGCTGCTCTCCGACGAAGTGTCGGTCGATTATCTTCCAGGTGTTTCTCTTCTGCCACGATATCTAATGCGGTGTCATCCGAATTCAGAGCTGTTGCATCGCCAGGTGGTACCTGAGACGGAGCCTTCTTAAGGTCGTTGACACTTCTAGCGTATTGAATTCCGTTGCTACTTGCAACTACCATCTTTGATCCTTCATGTGCTACGACGGTATATCGTTCGGAAGAAAATGTGGGATCTACTTTGGATTTCTTTTGCTGCTTAACCAAAACCGTGTCACCGACCTGAATGTCCGAAGATGTGGCTCCTCTTGCCCGGTCCGCGTGTTTAGTGCTGATGAACTTTTGTTCGGTGTCTCTTTCCCGAATCTGTTCACGGTCCAACTTCTTGTCGCTCGAACTAGACCAAAGACTTGGAAATGTACCTCTAAACTTCCAACCGACGAGAAGTTCGAAAGGAGTTACTTTTAATCGTGAATGCGGAATTAGCGTATTGTGATTGTGCACAAATGTTTCCAAGGTTTTCCTCCAATTTTTGCCCTCGATTTTCGCAGCCGACAATGTCTTGATAATTGGCTGATTATACCTTTCAACCAGTCCATTCGACTGGGGGCTCAAGGGAATGGATTTACGCACATTGACACCTTTCTCCTGCCAGAAACTGCAAAATGTTGAACTTTGGAAAGGTGGCCCGTTATCGCTCTGGATCACACGTGGCAATCCCCAGCGCTTGAAAATGTCCTGTAGAGCCGAATTAGTTGCGTCCGCCGTTATGCGATGCATTTCAACCACAAACAAAAACCTGGAGTATGTGTCAACCACCATGAGAAATTCGCCTGATCCAAATTCGGGAACCATGAGAAAATCTATCTGAATAATTTCCCATGGCCCATCCGGAAGCTCACGTGATACTAATGGTACTGGAGGATTTTTTTTAGATAACAGCGCACAAGTTTCACAATTTTTAATGAATTTCTCTGTTTCAGCACACATTCTTGGCCACCAGAAAAAATCCCTCATTATGCACTTCATGGCAATTTCGCCAATGTGTCCTGATTCTATGGCTTTCGATCTCAACGCTTTTGGTAGGATGATTCGATCCCCCTTGCACAATAACGCTCCGATACAGTGGATGTTCTTCTTATGTGCTTCGTACATTCGCAATTCACTGGGCCAATCGTCGCGTTGCAGGGCAGACCATAGATTCTCCATCTCTTCGTCTTGTTCCGAGCTTAATTCTATCTCGCTTAACGTAACCTCCATACAACCTGCATCCAAAGTGCACAACACATGGCTACCATTTTCACCTTCGAAAGGCTCTGCTTCTTGAGAATCGCGAATCAATCTCGACAGTGCGTCCGCCACATTGTCTTCTCCTCTGACCCTCTCTATCTTGAAATCATACGGTTGAAGCCTCAACGCGTATCCTTCGGATCTGGTGAATGCTCGTTTGCCAATGCGGAAGTTGGAATGATAGATGAATTCATTTGCGGAAGCATCCGATCGAACAATGAAAGATCTACCTGTTAGATAGAACGTGAAGCGTTCAATACCCCATACAACGGCCAAAGCTTCTCTGTGCGATTGAGGGTAGTTCCGCTCTGATGCTGTGAGTGCTTTTGAAGCACATGCAATTATTCTGGGAGTATCATTCGAATCGTATTGCACCAACACAGGCCCCAACCCAACTGGAGACGCATCGACAAAAAGTTCTGTCTTGTCAGAATTACTAAAGTACCCCAATGTATTAATTGCCTGTATCATATCGGTTTGCAGGGATACAAACTCGGCTTCCTCAACATCGGTCCAATGAAATTCCGCAGCATTGGCTAAGATTCTCAAGTGTTCTGTCTTCGTGGCTCGGTGAATGAGAAACTTGTCAACGAAAGTTATAAGCCCTAGAAAGCTTTTGACCTCGGCACAGGACGTAGGACGCCTGAAATTCTTGATTGCGCTCAGTTTCTCTTGTTCAATCCTCCAACCAGTAGCGCTTAGTTCGAACCCGAGAAATTTGACCTTTTGACTACTGAAAATGCATTTTTCAAAGTTTACCTTCACGTTATGGTCTCTTAATCTGTTTTGAACTTCTTCGAGATTCTTATCATGTTCCTCTTTTGTTCTTCCGAAAATCAGTATGTCGTCCAGATAGTTGCACACTCCCTCGCATCCGACTAGAATAGTACGCTCCATTACCTCTTGGAAAATATCCGGGGAGTTGCATAGTCCAAAAGGTAGTCTAGCATAGCGATACATGCCGAACTCAGTCATAAAGTTTGTCAAATGTCGTGAGTCTTCATGTAGTTCAATGTGAAAGAATGCGCTCGATAAATCTATAGTCGAAAACCAATTTGCTCTTTCTAGTTTTGCGAGAATTTTCTCTAAGGTGGGCATAGCGTACGGGCAACGGAGTATATAACGATTGGGTCCTCTGAGATCAATGACTAGCCGGAAGTCACTTAGGCCCTTCGGAACAACTAGCATTGACGAACAGAACGATGTGTTCATCGGCTCCTTGACGCACTCGATAATTCCTGCTGCTGTTAGTTCATCAAGTCGTTGACCAACTGCATGTTTCATTGCGACAGGAACATTCATGAAGATGTTGCGGCATGGAGGTTTTGATGTATCGTATCTAATCCTGATTGGAGGTTGTAGCGTGCAGAACTCCCAGCTACGGTTTCGCCACTGTTCCGGGGATTCTTTAAAGGCGAGTGGCTTAAGCGCCACCTCTAAGAGGACCACTCGCGCGAGATTTGCCCGGCAAAGGACCAGTCTTATAACTAGCCTCTGAAAATGGTTGAAGAATCGCTCGAACAGTGACTCTTTCCCCAAGTGTTTCCCAATAACGTTCCTATGACTTTTTGGCCGCCACCAAAGAGATCTGGAGGAAATCCGCAGATCTACCCGGGAAAAAGAAAACAATCAACTACCTTGCTGTCCACTTATCACCTCTCGCTTCAGGCGCAAAAGTGAAACTCCAACGTAAATCCAAACATGTAAATTCAACATTTATAGTATACCCGATACGAGACGCAAAACGGTTTCTCCAAAAGAAAAAGACGGGTGGGTAATGTCGGGGACATAACCGGAGTGACGTAGGACTATACAAAGGGGACAGCTTTCGTTAAATATATATTTTAAATATATTGTTCTATTTTCTTCTCCTACGTGAATACCTACCTATCTACCTGAAAAATGGATTAGTTTACTTTTTACTCTTTATGAATATGTTGATGGTTCTGAAAAGAACCTTTGGTGTTGTGTTTTTGTTATCACTCGATATTCCCATCTTGTTCGGTTAAACCTTCCTGTTTAGCTATTGCGTTTGCCACTCGCCACAGCTTTCACAGTTGGAAAATTTCTTCCCATCCAGCTTGTGACATGTTGTTCAGTAAATTACATTTAATGCGACGTGCCGGAGAACACTTTGCCACTCACTAAAACTAATTGTTGCCTTGATGAGCACCGAACCGAAACTGCTCTGTTCTTGATGCGGGTTTTCTGATTGTCGTGAGCAGCTTTGCAAGCTAACTCGAGCACTCCGACAGCCGAAACTCTATAATCGCTGTTAGGTATACTGGTGCTTCGGCACCAATCCGTTCGGCCTAGTTACCCTTGCGGAGCAATCAGTGAATGCGACCAACAGGGAACAGGAGACCTGCACGGTTCGAGTGAGACTTTGCCTTTCCCTTAACTTGTCCTCGATTGTTACGTCCACGATGCCGATGCCGTACAACCACACGGGTATACGGTTCGAAAGAAAATAAGATATTTTGTTGGGGTCCGCGTATTTCATACTCTAGCGGTACACACTCACAGGATAGAGACAAATCGGCAGACTCAGCCAGAGGGGCGAGTCCAACGAGACGAACGAATGAGCGTTAAAAGGGAGCGATGGCAAAAAAATACATTCATTACGATTTGTTCGCTCGTTGGATTCACATGCAGGCTGAAAAGGGTCCTTTTCAGGATCACAAAATTATCTTCAATCTAAAGAGTTTATTGTTTTGTTATTACTCGATATCCCCATCTTGTTCGGCTAAACCTTTCTGTTTAGCGATTGCATTTGCCACTCGCCACAGCTTTCACAGTTGGAAAATTTCTTCCCATCCAGCTTGTGACATATTTTACAGTAAATTACATTCAATGGCACGTCGCATTACCACCACTCAGTATCGGATTGGAGGTAATTTTAACCTGTAATTGATCATTTGCGATGACAGTGGTACAGTGTCGACTTTCAACGTGGGGTCATAATATGGACCCCGAACTCTATGTTTACAAAAATGTCCAACTAAATATGTCGCATTACAGGTCCGTCCAATTAGCTAAATGTCGAGATAAGTGTAAATTACTGTACTTTCAATCTAGAAACAATTTAAGAATTGGTGAAAATCAATAAGCTCAGAACAACTGCCAAATTCACATACTCATCAGATCCTGGCAAACAAATTATGAAAAAATCAATTTGTGTTTTATTATTATTTTGGATAATGTTTTAGAAAGCATTGAACTGTATTTCCTAAACTCTTTTTTGGAAGGTTTAATGGCCCTGAAAAGCGCCTTGTTTTATGGAATGGTTCCAATTTAGAAAACTTAGTACTCGTGGTTTTAAGAAAAACCATTTCGAACGCCCTCGATGCCGCCTTGTTCTGGTTTTGCCACCAAAGCAGATTGTATAAAGAACAAACTTTTTTCTTCCGCTACCTGCTGTCGTTTTGCGATTGCGTTTGCCACTCGCTGCAACTGCCTGTTGTTGTCTTGATGTCCACCGAACCGAATGTGGTCTGTTCTGAATGCGAGTTTTCTTATCGTCGCGAGCAGCTTTTCCACTTCGGCGGCCGAAACTATATAACGCCGGCTAGGTGGACTGATGCACTGATACTAACGCGCTCGGCCTAGCTACCCTTGCGGGGAACTCCAGATCAACACGGTTCGAGCGGGATTTTGCTTTTCCCTTCACTTTTCCTCCTTTACCATGACCAGACATGGCTGCTTGGGTTGGTTTGTTGATGTGTTGTGATGCGAACCGATGTGGTGTACGGTTCGAATGAGAATGATCGTTACGGCAGCGGAGCGGGGATTTTTAAGCTGACTGGCTGGCTCGAGAATTACGCATGTGTGAGACTGCGACCAATGTTTCGTTCATTTTTTTCTTCTTCCTTTCCAATCGTGCTTCATTCTATTTTGCTGCTGCTCTGGTTGCCCGTTTTGGTCGGTACGATTTGAGGAGCACAAAATGGACCAATCAAAAATGGGCACATAGTGTATTTTGACAATGCTTGATATTTCACAATTATTGAATTATTTATCTCAAGAAAAATGAAATGTTATTCGTTATGATAGATGCGTAGATATATTTCCTATCAATTGATGCAAAAACCTTTGCGATCTATTGAGAAATGCTCAAGTTATAAGCGTTTCAAATCTTGCATTTTTCCCTACTTGTTCAGTGCCTAGATTTCCATTTCACCCCCTATATCTTCCGGTTAGACGTAGTCCTACGTCAAAATTATCACAAATACATATATCTCATATAAACATTTATTCCTAACTATTTAACACAATACTTTCCCAATCCTAATGTCTACCCTAATGTGTCCCTCGTGCGTCTCCATGAATTTAACAGTATTGTTTATTCTTCCTAAACGTCTTCTTTTTCTCGGTGGTCACTGCATCATCATTTACCGTTCAATAAGAAATACCCACCCACATGCGCATGTTATAACGGGTTAGGGTACTCACGGTTTGAATTCAAACTGGCTCTGCCCGGAGTGCTGTTATAGCGTAGCACTCCCTTCCGACGGAAATGGCTTTGTCGGGAACTTTGACTCCAGATCGTGGGGTCAGCAGTGCGTCACGTTGTCCTCTGCGGTGTGCCGAGCCTCGAAGGATGTGTTGGTTCTCAGGAAATCAACCCTAAATAAACCGCCGTCGAACGGCTTTTGGAGCTTTATTTCAAAGCACAGACACTTAACGAAACCTTGGTAAATTTGAATTTCTTCGTTAATTTTCCTTCAAAAACACACCGCGACGCTATTTCAAAATCGCACTCCTGCCTCTTCCACAGATTGGGTCAAAGTGAACGAGCAAAAAGTATGACGGTTGCTTCAAACAATTAACCCTTTCCTCCAGGAGAACAATATTTGCCGAAGCCAATAAGGTTCTTTTTGAACCGCGAATTTCCCCAGACCCCCAGTCCTACAGCTAAACAAGTCATAATTGTCCGCTCTTTGTTTCAAGGTTGAGTCAGCTAATTCTCGCGATTCTTCCACGAAACCTGGCTTCTTTATTTTCCTCGCGCATGAGTGACCACTCAAGCTAGCGTCGCTTAAGCCACTCGCTCTTGTATTGGTGTGGCGGAACATGAGCTTTGCCTCGCTCTTAGATGTTGTGTTGCGTACAACAGCACAACGATTTCATGCAAGTTATGAACATCGTCGTGTGCAATGATCGACGGGAAAAAGTCTGTTTCATTTGTACTGAGTACTTATGTTTCAGCAGAAGTTTGGCAAGTGTGATTTAAATATTTTAATTATATTAACATAATAATTCCTCCAACAAATAAATAAATAAATAAATAAATAATAAATAAATAAATAAATAAATGAAATAAATAAATCTACCAAAAGTGGGTGAATAAATATATAAATAAATTAACTAGAAAGTAAGTGTATGTACAACATTGAAAATAATTACATTACACTTAACAGAATATTTACAAGAAATGTTAAACACTACAATACACAAATGTACACCTGTTACATCACTCCATGCTTAGTTTACGAAAATTTAGTTGAATGAAATCAACTAAATTTTCGTAAGTGCATACGAAATTTAGAATTTTTCCCAAAAACAACAGACAACAGAAGTACAGCTATTCGGGGTCATATGTTATCATCATCAACCTAGATTGACTCCTCCTCTGTTTATAGTTCACGCTCCATCACAGAACGTGTCTACCACTGACCTTCAACGTCTTTCGACTCTGGTCTCCAGCGAATGCTTGTTTCTTCCATTGAGGGAATATGAAGTATTACGGAACTGATATATATGGAACATAAACATGAAGTCTACCAAAAAGAATTATACTCACAAAAAAAACAGATTTATGAAACGTGAAAAACACTGACAGATTTTCCCTACCGCTTGTATCAGGTGGCATAAGTCCAACACCTTACACTTTCACTAACAAACACACTTCTACGTGAATTCGTCTCTGAATTCACTGAAGCGAGTTGTTACCAAAACTAATCAAATCTCCAGAACAAATCAGGTTTATTCAGCCTCAGAAAACCTCAATCCTTACGTTGAGAACAATATTCTTTGCTAAACTCACCGCACAAACTGTTTTGTGAAGAAATGGCCTACTCTGAATATCAACATCAGAAACATATCCACTTCTGCCACAAAACGCAAAACTACCTTAAACGAACGAAATTCTACATCAAATCTCTATTTGATAAAATGAATTTCGATGTATTGAAATATTTCCGTATAACTGTTATACGAAATATTTCACCGACTTATGCACGCCCTAACAATTTGCAGTGGGTTGAAATGTCAAAACAAAAATAAACAAACAGATGACGAATTCATACGGATACGACGGAAGGAAAAGCACAGAAGGCGTACCAAACTAGCATTGGATGCTAAATTTCGACTGGAAAAAATAGAAGGAAGAATCCTAGAAGAACGGATTCTACGGGGAGAGTATTTATTTACATAATTTGTTCTCTGAATTGATTCTTTATGTATTTTGCAGGATGTATACGGACAATGTAAATATGGAATAAAAAGAGAACATGCAATAACGAAATGTGCGCCTGGTATGCACAACCTTTGAACCTATTGGGATTCGCTGGTTAAGCGAAGGCATTCGCCATTAAAGAAGACTGACATTGCCAGGACATTGAAGCTGTATCCTTTTCAAAAAATTAACACTAATTGTAAGTACTAACATAGGTTATGATAGGAAAACTAATTCTAACATTCGAATCATCTGATAGGTAGGGTTTTTAATTTTTGTATTGGGATTGTCTGTCCTTTCAGATTAATCCAAAAATTTTTGATGGTCATTAGACCTTTATTTTTCTTTTAACCAAACAGTCTCGCATAACGTCACCAGTAAATATTGTTTTTGTGGGACGGCTCAACTCAGTGTACTGAGGAGTCAAATGGATATGTTGGCTGTTTTTACGCAAGCTTTATGCTGCATTGTCCGCTAAAAAGCTTTACATAGCTCAATCGTTTCACTCAACTCGCTATACGAGGAGGAATTTATGCAATAGCATTGGTTTCTCGCATTTTATTAATGCTTTGTTCCCTTCAAAGAGGTACCATAGCTTGAACATTTCAATGACTGGTTTCATGTGTTTACCATGAAACGATTTGGTTGATTTCCCTATTGGTGTTTTCACTAGATTTGTTTTATTGTTTACCTTTAGTAAGGTGACATAGCTTTAAAACTTCTCACGCTTTACTATTGAATTTCTTGAGGAAACTACAGTTGAATACTCCCAGCTTTTTCCCTTTATCATCCATCAATTCGTAACAGTTTTCCCCCGCGATTCTTTTAACCGTGGCTGGAATGTATTTTGCTGCTAACTTTGCGCAATAACCTTTACCTTTATCAGAATGTTCGGTATTTTTCTTTAGAACCTTCTCACCCACGCTGTATTTTGGGCAATTTGCATTTGACCTCAGATTGTAGTGCTTAGAGTGTTTTTGAAATGCTGCTTTTAAATTTTCCCTAACTTCTGAGTAAAGCTTTTCTCGCTCCGAATTGGTGATGCTTTCATACGGGGCATTTGTATCCCGCAACCGGCTATATTCCCGCCCATCTGTAACCATATTTCTTCCAAAAACCGTGAAGAATGGTGTGTAACGCGTGGCTTCGTGTACTGAGTTTCTGATAGCGTTGGCAATAGATTGTATGTTATTTGACCACTCCTTGTGATCCTTCTTAATGGTCGCTCGGATTGCGGTCACAATTACACGGTTCGCTCTTTCTGAATCGTTAATTTGTGGATGATAGCTTGGCGTTTTCCAATGGGTGATGTGGTATTTCGCCAGTAGCTCCTGGAATGGTTTAGAGACGAATTGGGTCCCGTTGTCTGTGAGTACTACTTCAGGTACTCCGAACATTTGGAACACCATATTGTCCACGAACGGTACCAAGGACTCTGCAGTGGCTTGACGGAACGGTTGAACGATGACGAACTTGCTGAATACGTCTGTAATCACAAGTACGCACGTATTTCTGAATTTACCCGAAGCAGGCAGTGGACCGACATAGTCCATTGTTATAAATTGCCAAGGATAATCAGCTATCTTTTTTTGGGTAGTCAGTGGAGCAGTCGTATTCACGTTGGTGGCCTTACTCGTTTGGCACGTTGCACAATTTTTGCAATACTGTTTTATTTCGGCATTCATCAGAGGCCAGTAATGCTTTTCTCTCACAGTGGCCAATGTTTTCTCGAAACCGAGATGGGCTTTATTATGGATATTTTCAACTATTGATTTTCTTTCGGCCTTTGGCGGTAACAGCTTCCAAGCAAAACGGGGATCTTCCACTTTCTGTTGGTTTTTTACAAGTTTGTAAACTCGTTCACCAACTACTCGAAAATCTGGGTGACTTTGAGGATTAACGGTAATCGCTTTTATTAAATCCTGATATTCAGGATCGACCAGCGTTGCTGTGATCGCTTCCACTGAACGCGATAAACAATCTGCTGTTATGTTTTGCTTGCCCTTACGATATTCGAGCTCGATATCGTAAGATTGGATTTTTAATGCCCACCTAAGAAGTTTGGAATTACCTGACTCTACTCCGATGGTAAACAACCACAACAAACTTTTTGCATCTGTGACTACTTTAAATTTGGTTCCCTCCACGAAATGACGGAAGTGTTGAATCGCCAGAAGTACTCCGAGGCATTCTTTTTCGACGCTAGCGTACCGTTTCTGCGTACTGCTAAGCTTTTTACTAAAATACGCTATTATTTTTGGTTCATTATTTACTATTTGTATTAACGCTGCGCCCACTGCATTATCATTATCATTATCAGTCCGATTCGATTAGGAATGGTAAATTAAAGTTTGGGTTGACCAAGATAGGGGCGGATATCAGAGCCGCTTTCAGTTCTTGGAAAGCTACTTCCGCTGCTTCTGTCCACTCAAATTTGCTTTTCCCTTTCTTCAGCAAATCGGAAATGGGGGCGACTATTCTGCTATGATTTTTAATGAATCGTTGATAGAAGCCTGCTAGGCCCAAAAGTCGACGAATATCCTTAATACTTTTTGGCCTTGCATAGTTAAGGATTGGTTCAATTCGTGAATTGTCAATGGCTATTCCTTCTTCCGTTAATAAATATCCAAGGTAATTTACCTGCTTTCGGCAAAAGCGGGATTTATCAAGAGATATTGTTAGGTTCGCTTTTTTCAAACGATCTGCTACAACACCTAGCAGACGAAAATGATCCGAAAGTGTTTTGGTGGCCACCACAATGTCGTCCAAATAGACGAACACTTGAGGTTCTAGGTCAAAACCAATAACCTTGTCCATCAAGCGACACATGGTGAACGGCGCGTTCGTGAGACCAAACGGACAGACTTTAAATCGAAATAATCCTTTCGATGTTCTGAATGCCGTAAAATCTCGACTTTCTTCCTTTAGAGGGATTTGGAAATAAGCGTCCTTGAGATCGATCACCGAGAAAAATTTAGCTGTTTCCAAGCGGTGAAAAATACCCTTCATATCCTTCATAGGATATGAATCCTTTTTCGTTAGAGCGTTTATTCGGCGCGAATCTAAACAAACTCTCAGTTTGCCGTTCGCTTTACGGACGGGAACCAAAGGGTTCGCCCACTCGCTTGAACATTCCTCAATTGCATCCAGTTTTTTATAGCGTTCTATTTCACGATCCATTTCCATCTGGATTGAGGGCGAGCAACGATATACAGGCTGTCGCTTCGGTTTTGCGTCTTCTTGCAAGATAATTTCGTGCTGAAGTAATGTGGTTCGACCTAATATATTGTCCGATGTACAAGGGAATTTTCGTATCACCTGAGCCAATCGCTGCCTTTCTCCGTTCGTTAATTCATGCTCTGTTTCTACTGTTTCCGGTGTGACTACTGATGGTTCTGGAAGGTCTAATTCTGGGATGTCCAGTGATTCATCCGGTGCAGTTTTTAACAAAACCGGAATTGAATCGATGGGATGTATATAAAAATGCATACAATCTTGTTGTGACCGATTTCCTCGTTTTGTGTCGATCTGAGCTACCTCTACTAATCCGTAGGTTCCTTTCATCATTGGCTTGATGTTGAAAGCATTCCAGAAATTAATCCCTAGAATGAGTTTCCGTTTAATCTCTGGAACGATCACGACAGCAATCACTTTTGTGACATTTTGAAACGTGATGGGGAGGTTTACGTAACCTAGACATGAATATTGGGTACGATCGGCTGTGCAGATTTGTATTGGACAATCGAGAATTTTAAAACCGTACCGGTCAATTATATCTTTAGAATTCAACACACTAATGCTAGCGCCTGAATCAAGCAGCGCTTCTATTTGTGTTTCAAATATATTTATGGTTACCTGAGGACACTGACTAGTTTGTATACGGATCTCTGATAAAATCAGGAAAGGGTCTACGTAAGGTTTCGTCTGATTGGGAAGAATGTTTCTATTTGGAGTACTAGACTTCCCATTGTCGCACTCCATCTTCAGTTTTCCGTGTTGTGAGATGATTCGCCAACTCTTCTGGGATGCTTATCGCAAGTTGAAGAGATTTTTCCCGGGTTACCACAAACATAACAGAATGTAGTCTTCGGTTCGGAACATTCTCTCCAGAAGTGTCCTTGATGACGGCAATTCCAGCAACTAGGGACCCTGGCTGTTACTTGACGATTGTTCTGTTGTGCTCCATGCGATTGTTCCTCTTGACTTCTGAATTGATTCCGTTGCGTTCTCCTATTAATCATGTTCACTTCTTCTTGATCTGATTCGTCTTCATTTGAACTTGCTTCTATGTTGTGAACTGAGTACCTCGGTCCAATGGGATGTAATGTCGGGTCATTTGCGTCTATGCGGTAATTCATTTGAGTCAGTTCATTTAGGCTGTTAATGCTGAAACAGGCCAATTTGGCACGATAGTGTTGACGCATATTCTCCCAAATGATCTCGAACTTTCTTTGGTTGGACAGTGGTATGGTCAGTAATTTATTCAGTCGCTCAATTTCAGTCACGAATGCGATGAAAGTTTCCCCTTTTTGTTGTTTCCGATCATAAATTCGTTGTCGGTTTCCCTGGTCTTGGTTAGGGTTCCCAAATCGAAATCTAATTTGCGATTCGAATACGTTCCAGTTCCAAAACGGTTCATAGTACGTGAAAAACCAATTAGAGGCCTCTCCTCGGAGTAGCAGATGGATGTGGCATAATAGATTATCTTTGGATATTCCATTCATACTAGCCAGAATTTTTACCTTGTATACAAAGTCTTCTAAGCTTGTCGATCTCGTGTCGCCTGAGAAGCTGAGGTTCCATTTCTCTATCCTTCGATCGTAATGATTTTCTCTGTAGGGGTTTCGTTGATTCCTGATTGCAAACGGTTCCGTAGTATCTTCAATGTCACTGCTTTCCCCATGAGGTTCCTCTAGACGGAGTTGCCTTAGTGGTTGGTTATTTTGGGTGTCTCGTTGATCATTCGAAGGTCCTGCTCCATATGTGGGAGGGTGTCTGGAATGATTCTTCGTCTCATTAATTGATCGAGAAGCCGGTTCCCGATTTCCGTTCCTCACAGGTTCGCTAGGTTGGAAGCATCTAGAAGGTTCTGTTGGTAATTGTAATCCCCTTGCTTGGATTATTGAAGTTTGTGATTGTTTAACATTAGAGAGTTTTGAAACCATGTCTCTGAGTTCGTTAACTTGTGCTTCCAAGTTGACAACTTTTATTTTCAATTCCTCTTTCGTTGGCTCGATGTCTCTGACATTATGTTGAGCAAAAACGTTCGGAGGGGGAAACTCAAATACTCTTGATGGGCTCTCCTCTGACAACCGCGTTGTTTTTTTCGTTGCACCTAGCCTATTAGCTGATTGTTGGTCACATGATACATCCAATGCAGGTATCACTTCTTCGTTTGGTGTACCATTTTTATTTCTAGGCGAATCCTTTTCTGACGAGCTTACATCCTCCAGTTCATCATTGTTACTAACTGTGGTTTTAGTACCTAAAGCGTTCATTATTTCATCGATGTTTTCTAGAAGCATTCGTTTCATTTTCAATGAAGCATCATCGGGCGCATTGCTGCGCTCAGTTCGTAAACGATAATGTTTTAAACGTGAAATTAGTTTAGAATCTGGTCCTTTTATAGCGGCTGATCTAATTTGGTTCACTCTAGAATCAATGAGGTCAAATTCTTGCTCAATTGAGAAAGGTGAACGGTACTCGCGGTTCTCTTTAGAATCTTTGTGGAATAATCTTCTTAGTAAACGTTGTTTTGCATCTAATGTTTTATTTATTTCTTCACTATAATTTCTCAACCTAAGCTCGTAATCCACTTCATCATCCAACAGATGCGAAGCATACGGCATTTTCATAGTCATTTTGAAATGTTCTATATTATTTTCAAATTTATTTTTATTATAATGATACAGAAAATATTAATCTCTGGACACCAACAATACAAAAATAATTCACCACTACTATAATTATTGTAAAATTGTATATTGTATAAAAAATATATAAATATAATAAATATGAATAATTCTAATAAATAACATGCATTTGGTAATGCACTTATTTCCAATTTAGAAAACGAAATCTCAATGAACCAACACTCTATGAATATTCTAGAAAAATAAATTATTAATTATTTGTATTTTAATAAGTATAACATGCAAAAATCTACTTAATTTTAATAAATAATTCCGAAAACAATAACTCAATAAACACAATGATCTGCCAGAATTATTCACTGTTTCCCCAAATCTGTTACTCAAATATCAGCTTTATCCGAACAAAAATATTTCGCAAGACGAAACAGAACTATATATAGTATATTTAAGTATTTAACGTATAACATACAACAAATTCACAATGAAAATTGCCATAAAATTGAAACTAATAAATTCACACAGACTAATAATGCCAACATCAAATGAAACGCGTAGGTTCGAACATGAGTTGGGCGCCAAAATGTAGCGTGCAGAACTCCCAGCTACGGTTTCGCCACTGTTCCGGGGATTCTTTAAAGGCGAGTGGCTTAAGCGCCACCTCTAAGAGGACCACTCGCGCGAGATTTGCCCGGCAAAGGACCAGTCTTATAACTAGCCTCTGAAAATGGTTGAAGAATCGCTCGAACAGTGACTCTTTCCCCAAGTGTTTCCCAATAACGTTCCTATGACTTTTTGGCCGCCACCAAAGAGATCTGGAGGAAATCCGCAGATCTACCCGGGAAAAAGAAAACAATCAACTACCTTGCTGTCCACTTATCACCTCTCGCTTCAGGCGCAAAAGTGAAACTCCAACGTAAATCCAAACATGTAAATTCAACATTTATAGTATACCCGATACGAGACGCAAAACGGTTTCTCCAAAAGAAAATTATCACAAATACATATATCTCATATAAACATTTATTCCTAACTATTTAACACAATACTTTCCCAATCCTAATGTCTACCCTAATGTGTCCCTCGTGCGTCTCCATGAATTTAACAGTATTGTTTATTCTTCCTAAACGTCTTCTTTTTCTCGGTGGTCACTGCATCATCATTTACCGTTCAATAAGAAATACCCACCCACATGCGCATGTTATAACGGGTTAGGGTACTCACGGTTTGAATTCAAACTGGCTCTGCCCGGAGTGCTGTTATAGCGTAGCACTCCCTTCCGACGGAAATGGCTTTGTCGGGAACTTTGACTCCAGATCGTGGGGTCAGCAGTGCGTCACGTTGTCCTCTGCGGTGTGCCGAGCCTCGAAGGATGTGTTGGTTCTCAGGAAATCAACCCTAAATAAACCGCCGTCGAACGGCTTTTGGAGCTTTATTTCAAAGCACAGACACTTAACGAAACCTTGGTAAATTTGAATTTCTTCGTTAATTTTCCTTCAAAAACACACCGCGACGCTATTTCAAAATCGCACTCCTGCCTCTTCCACAGATTGGGTCAAAGTGAACGAGCAAAAAGTATGACGGTTGCTTCAAACAATTAACCCTTTCCTCCAGGAGAACAATATTTGCCGAAGCCAATAAGGTTCTTTTTGAACCGCGAATTTCCCCAGACCCCCAGTCCTACAGCTAAACAAGTCATAATTGTCCGCTCTTTGTTTCAAGGTTGAGTCAGCTAATTCTCGCGATTCTTCCACGAAACCTGGCTTCTTTATTTTCCTCGCGCATGAGTGACCACTCAAGCTAGCGTCGCTTAAGCCACTCGCTCTTGTATTGGTGTGGCGGAACATGAGCTTTGCCTCGCTCTTAGATGTTGTGTTGCGTACAACAGCACAACGATTTCATGCAAGTTATGAACATCGTCGTGTGCAATGATCGACGGGAAAAAGTCTGTTTCATTTGTACTGAGTACTTATGTTTCAGCAGAAGTTTGGCAAGTGTGATTTAAATATTTTAATTATATTAACATAATAATTCCTCCAACAAATAAATAAATAAATAAATAAATAAATAAATAAATAAATAATAAATAAATAAATAAATAAATGAAATAAATAAATCTACCAAAAGTGGGTGAATAAATATATAAATAAATTAACTAGAAAGTAAGTGTATGTACAACATTGAAAATAATTACATTACACTTAACAGAATATTTACAAGAAATGTTAAACACTACAATACACAAATGTACACCTGTTACAAGGTATATTAAATTTTGGAAATGGCTCTTGTGATTCAATGAACGCCATCCTTTGCCATTTATCGCTTAAATCAGCATGGTCGTTTCTGCTGAGAGGAACATTCAACCCAAGCATCAATATGCGGTACCTGATCGCTGTGGCCCTGCCTAACAGCGAGCGAAGTTCTCTTACCACATAGAATTTCTCCAATTACACTGGGCGATCATCCGATACGTACAGGAGTGCTTCGAAGGTACACTGGACCTGTATGCCTTCCGATGATGCGTAAGCCTTCAAAGGACGGTCAGTTCCTTGTGAGAATGTTGTGTAATTCTCCACTGTATTGTATATTCGCAATCAACCGTTCAAATACGGAATCCGTGACTGTGTTTACCTGGGCACCAGAATCGATCAGGAACTCACAATTCATTCCAGCCACACTAGCATTTACGACGCCGTTATCACTTTGCACACACACCGCAAAAGCTTCTGCGTTCGACTCCAACAACTTGCAAACCTATTGAAAATAATTTAATTAGACCTGTGCACAAAATTTGTCATCTGGGTGGGCTGAATAGTTACATACAAATCCGTAAGGTAAGTTTAACAAATGCAACTGCTTTATTATTCAATTTCAAAGTATCAAGTTCAAATTACAGATTCGAGTTCAAACATATTGTTTCAGACATATGCCCACCGATTAGGATGATGTAGATAAAACATCGCTTACAGTTCTCTCAGTGTTTTCCTCGTTAGGCATTGCTTCTGGTTTGGTGCTGACTATCGCTACTTCTGAAGAATTCATTATTCGCTCCCGGGAATCCGATAGTTGTCCGCCCTTCGGTGGTACTGGTTGATTGCACGCCCTCAACAAATGACCCTTGACGCCGCAGTTGTGACAGATCATTTCGATCGCAAAACATCGTTCAGCAGAATGGTAGATACTGTTGCATCGAGTACAGCGCTCCGGGACCTGGGAGCTCGAATTTCGCCAACTCATACCTCCTCTGAATACACGTTGCCCACGTCCACCCCGTCGATTGAAGCTTTGATTTGAGGTGTATATGGAGGCTGTGTTACGAGCACCGTACCGTGGTATTTCAGCTACAAGTACGAACAGCGTTCACTGCAATCACTGGCATCCCTGTAACGGCTTGCTTCTTAGACACATATTCCTCGTTTAAACGTATTGTCTCAATCTCCCGTATTTTGTTAATGAGATCCGCGATGGATCCTTTACGATTCATCATTTTAAGAGCTGCAATCCTCACCTCTTTGTGCTTCGCTTGCTCCGCCACGGTACTTAGAATTTCTTCAAATTGTTTGCCTTCCGCGTATTCGCATAGGCTTGCTGCTATCCCAACTCGTCGTATAAACCCCAGATCCGACTCCTCTGGCTTTTGGGACATCAGTGCAAGCTTTCTGCGCTGAAGCATGACATCCGAGGTTGAGGTAAAGTATTTCTTCAGACGGAACAAGGCGTTAGAAAAAGGTTGAGTGTCTTGATTAGGGTCGTCGCTCGTTGACTCCGTCGCTCTATAAACTTCGAGGAGTTTTTGTCCTGCTCTAACTTTGAAGACCATATATTTTGTTGCTTCATCGCTGATGCCTGCTAACACCAATGAGCTTTCAAAAAGATCCACCCATGCATTAAAATCCAGCCTTGAAATTTCTTCTCCATCCATACTTGGCTTGCATTCGGGAACGTTTATTGATGATAGCGATATTTGATTTAACGAAGAAACAAAGCGCTATAAATCAGCTGATGATTCACCTCGCTGGCCAACAGGGTGCTCGGTGCTGCAAGGTCCCAGGTCATTTTCAAATTCAACGCTATTGACATCTCCAAATTCGCTTCTTGCCGACGATAAGGTAGCTTGCAGTGAGCGGATCGTCTCTTGCGCTTTCATCAACTCTTCAGTAAGCTGATTTCTACTGGAATTGGCTTCCGATAGTTGCCTCATTGCCGTGTCTAATTTCAAGCTTCTCTTCTTTCTGTAATTTATACAAGTGTTTTTTTTTTCGTTTTAGCCACACATATTTTCAGTCACATGGCCATTATGTGATTACGGTGTACCATAGCAGATGCAGTTTCTTTTATGACTTTTCAATATTTTTTTGTCTTTTTCTCTTCCTCTTTGGCTTATCTTGTTTTTTTTTGCCAACAATGCTTACCATGCTGTTATAGTTTCTCTCCTTCCGGCTTACCTCCATTTTTTTGCCGAAGGTGATCTTGGCTTACCTTTTCTTTTGCCGATTTCTATTGTCTATTCATATTTAACGTACTTCGACGTTACTCTTGCTCGCCAGAAAACTGCACCGCTATCGTAACCGTGTCACATTTTCACCACAATATTTGATTTTCATCTCTTCAGCATACTTACTTCGGAGGAGCGTCGACTGCGCCATTGTCGTGACCAGGGTCCCGCAATTTGGACGCCATCTTAAAATTTAGATTGCTTCGACCTGAAAGGCACTTTCCACACCAAAAATCGTACACAGAATGAGCTCTCAACTCGATGCTATGCATCATCCAACCTCGAGAATCGAATTCTCTCGCGCTTAATTATCTCTCTGGGCTCTCGTTTTCCTGAAGTGATGCCAGATTCACGGCAACTCGTAAATTTTCGAAATGTCACCGTATATTGTAGAAGCTGGTACTTGAAGACAATCTTCAATATTATTGTGTTTTCCTTTTATTGCACGGGATTTTATTTCTTTATGCGTTTATCTTCGTACCCAATAAAATTCCTTTCTAAACATAAATGGAGCTCTCTGAAACCATTGTCGTTCATCATTTTCAATATTTTTAACATCTATGGGGAAAGTCCGCCAAAAATCTGAACTCCCTGTTCTCACATCGGAGTAAAGAGAATCGTTCTCTTCTCTTCGGCTCGCCCTTCGGCAATCATCGTTCTCTTCGAACATCTCTCCTTCCGGTAGATCTTACGTTTAAGAAACTGTGTTTTCCGACACTGTTATTTTGAGTGTACAAGAAATGGGTTAATTGCAAACTGAAGGAATTAATTATATATATATATAGCTGTATATTATTTTATGTCAGCTTTATTTCCCACACTTATTTCCTCACAAAAGTGAGGCTGCAGATGAGTGCACTGATCGAAAGATCTTATAAGATAACCTTTGTATGGGTCCCCTCTCATTGCTCAATTCCTGGCAATGAGAAGGCGGACACTCTAGAAAAGGTGGGTGCCCAGGAAGGCGAATTGTTTGATAGACAGATTTCATACGATGAATTTTTCCAATTACTGCGTCAGAGTTCCCTCTTGAGTTGGCAAACCGATTGGGACACTGGAAGTCTTGGGCGGTGGTTATATTCATTTATTCCAAATGTTTCTTCGAGAGCGTGGTTCAAAGGTTTGGACGTAAGTCGTGACTTCATTCGTGTAATGAGTAGACTTATGTCCAACCACTACTCGCTAGATGTGCACCTCCACAGAATAAATCTTGTTCAAAACAATGTCTGTCGGTGTGGAAACGGTTACGATGACATCGATCACGCAGTTTGGCAATGTACGGATAATTACGCAGCCAGAGAGTACCTTTTGAATGCCCTTGAGGTCCAAGGAAGACAACCCTATGTTCCTGTTAGAGACGTGTTGGGAACTCGCGACATCTGCTATATGCAGTTGATCTATATGTTTGTGAAACGGTCTAGTATAAGAATTTAATGCCTTTGTGTTTTTTTTTTCTTTTTCGTTATTAGTTTGTTTGTCTTGTCCCCTCATCTCACCGTCGCCCACCCTCGACAGCTAGTCGAACACCAGATGCTATCCCTGGTCATTATGCACAATGCTACAGTGCGTGCGGCAACCCTCGGTTGAGACAATGATACCTCATATCCATATCCCTAACCTGACCCGTCCCACAAAAATTGTTGCCCCTCTAACCTCGAGTAAACCGCGAGTAATCGGTCGAAACCTACTGAACATAGATTTAAGATGAAATTTTTGTATAAACAAAACTAGAGTTAGCGGCTCCGCAAAGCTTATGCGATTGAGCCTTACAAATAAACGAATTGGAAAAAAAATAATTTTCCAATAATTGTAAGACTAATATGAAATCGCCTTAAGAAAAAAAATCTGTATCGTGAATATAAGGCCCTATTCCAGAGAACGAGTCGAGGAGACGAGCGTTCGTCTCGTTTGTTTTGGTATTCCAGATGATGAGCTCGACAAAAAACAGACGAGTAAAGTGCGATTCACATACAACATCCACGTCACGTTCACGTCCCGTCACGTCACGTTACGTCAGTTATTCTACCATGTAATTATTATGGAAACATTCACCTACACAGGCAACGTAACGACCCGTCAGCATACGTTCAACGAAAACGACCGGCAGGATTTGTAGAAAAGAATAAAGTGCGATTCACATACAACATCCACGTCACGTTCGCGTTCCGTCATATCACGTTGCATCAATCATTCTCCCATTCAATTCCTATTGATGCATTCACATACACCAGCAACGGCAAGTCGAAGTTGCCGTTGACGGTGTATGTGAATGTTTGCATAAGAACTGCTTGGAAGAATAATAGACGCAACGTAATGGGACGGAACGTGAACGTGACGTAGATGTGTATGTGAATCGCACTTAATTGACGGGACGGCTCGGTTGGTTTTTGTCTGGGCTTTGTGTCTCGGATTTTGTTTTGATTTGGTTTTACAGTAATTTACATCTATTTCAACATTGAGCTAATTGAACAGACCTGTGATACAACACGTTTAATTGGAAATTTTTGTAAACAAGTTCGGGCCCAAATTATGGCCCACATTGGAAGTCGCCACTAGTCGCGAATGTCCAATTGCTGGTCAAAATCGACTCCAACGCTACACTGAGTGGTGCCTCAGCTTATCGCATTATAAGTAACTTACTGTTTTTTTTATGCCAACATATCTCTTAAGCCGGGTTCAGACGGTGCGAGTAAGCATACGAGTCGATCTAGTCAGTTACTGCAGTGCAGCTACTCACACCGTGTGAACACATCATGCCAGTTAGTGTCATGTGTGATTCGGCGTGCGAGCTACTTCAAAGTTTTTTGAATTTACTCGCACTCGCATCCCTCAAAACGTCAAAAAACAGAATTTAGCGTTCGAATCAGGGATGCCAAATGTAAACAAATGTCTCTATTTTTAAGATATTTGAAAATATGCGAAGATATTTATAGACTTGAAAAATATTGGAAAAACAAATAAAACCCTAATAGTTTCTAAACGGAATCGTTGTTATTTTGTTTGGCACACTGGCGGGGCACGTTTTCTTATTGAGACAGTTTTATTGGGAATCTAAATATAAAATCATCATCGGGCACAATTTTCATTCAAAATTCACTCACAACTTGCAAAAAAAAGTATTGTTCTAAGAAACAGAATACATATTCGATTTGAAAAAAAGTATATTTTCATTCATTATTTTAGTTTTTGAGACGTATTTATTCCTCCGGCGAATCTACTATCATTTTCATTTCACAAATTGGTACACGAAGCTGCTGTCAACGCGAAGTAAATCAAATTTTGAAAAATCTTTTAGACTGCCATTTGTAGCACCACATACTTTCGGAATTAATTAAGCTATGGATGCTTTCGAGGTTCTAAAAAATAGCGACAATAATCTGATATATATTCCATATTCCAGAAGAAAGGCACATCATTTCTAGTTTCACTCATGAGTGTATATTGGCGTTGTATTTGTGGAGCAATTAAATCCAACAGTTTTTTCACTTTTTCAGGTGTTATTTCCAACACTGCTCTGTACTCTCGGGGATCATCATCGTGGAGTTACTCCAGTATTGTATTTGTTACTCCTTTTCTTTGCATCCAATTCCTGGCCCGAATCCTTTTTTCTTTCTGCTTTTTTCGGATAGTACCCTCAGTTCAAAGAAATTCAGCACAAAGTATTTGTAAACACGGCCAGCGTGTGTCTCGCGATAAAATTTAAAATTGTGTAATGATAAATTCAACTGAAAACCTAAGCCGAAAACAGCCAATAAATAAGTTGATTTCGGATCAATCATCTGTCAAATTCGG
The DNA here is from genome assembly GCF_029784135.1 of Toxorhynchites rutilus septentrionalis. Classification (NCBI taxonomy): domain Eukaryota; kingdom Metazoa; phylum Arthropoda; class Insecta; order Diptera; family Culicidae; genus Toxorhynchites; species Toxorhynchites rutilus. The sequence goes on along the minus strand of NC_073746.1, from coordinate 98,541,456 downwards.
ACCTGATTGCTGTTTCTGACTATTTGATGGACATTTGAAAAATCGTCTGGCATCTCTGGTAAACCCGTACTTAGTATCTAGTTTCTTGTCAGCAGCTCACATTGTGTGAACGGACAAGGCGAGTCAACCATTTGTCAAGCGAGTTCACCGGGTCAGTAGCTGCTCGTTGTGAAGTCAGCTACTAGCAACGTATAAATGGGCCTTTAAGCCGGGTTCAGACGGTGCGAGTAAGCATACGAGTCGGTCTAGTCAGTTACTGCAGTACAGTTACTCACACCGTGTGAACACATCATGCCAGTTAGTGTCATGTGTGATTCGGCGTGCGAGCTACTTCAAATTTTTTTTGAATTTACTCGCACTCGCATCCCTCAAAACGTCAAAAACAGAATTTAGCGCTCGAATCAGGGATGCCAAATCTTTACATTGTCTTTACATGTCTCTATTTTTAAGATATTTGAAAATATGCGAAGATTATTATAGACTTGAAAATTATTGAAAAAACAAATAAAACCCTCATAGTTTCTAAGCGGAATCGTTGTTATTAAACGGTTTTATTTAGCTTGCCCTGTAATCTGTTTGTATGTTTGTAACATGTCCCACATTAGTAGAAATTTGACCCCCTTCTTGTTGACCGATTGATCTGAAATTTGGAACACACCTTTATCTCTGTAGTCATTACAAAACTGCGTATTTCATTATCTTGTAAATCCAAGATAGAGGCCGCTACAAAATGGCGGATCCCTTTCTTCCTCAAAACCTCATCAATGTGGGTTTTCCAAAACCCCATCAATATGGGTATCAAATGAAAGGGCTTGACTAGCAGAATACAGTTATTTAAGAAAAATGCAAATCCAAGATGGCTGCCACTACTAAATGGCGGACTACATAGTTTCCCAAAACTTCATTAATATGGGTGTTGGGGGGAAGCAAACTACGCCACTGATGACTTGATCTGAACCTGCGCATCCGGACGGTGCCACTCCATGACGCACCCAGACAATCATTGACAGCTAGCTGTCATCACTGTCATTCTGAAAACTTCTCTCGTACCACACATTCTTTGCTAATCACAAAAAAGGAGTAGAGATAGAACCCAAAATAAAGTTGAATTCCCAAATTGTTAAATAATTGAATCATCCTGTCGTGCTTTGAATTTAAAACGAGGAGATCAAATGTAGGTAAAACCTAATAATGTAAAGTTCTTGTTTAATTATTGTTTCTCTTAATAAATACAGCTTTGAGCTCGCTATACATTGATAAAAACGCGTGCTGAATAGAACCTCCGAAACCCCCGTAACAATGGGTATCAAATGAAAGGGATTGACTAGCAGAACACGGTTATTTATGAAAAATGCAAATCCATCAAAATTCTACCAAATGGCGGACTACATATTATGTCAAAACACCATTAATATGGGTATCAAATGAAAGGGCTTGAATAGTAGATCACAGTAGATCATGAAAAATTAAAATCCAAGATGGCCGCAATCACAAAATAGCAATATACTTTATTAAACGGTTTTATTTAGCTTGAACTGTTCGTATGTATGTATGTATGTCTGTAGGATTGTCCCACAGTAATAGAAATTTGACCAATAGGAACTGACCGGATAGGAACTGCTGTCATTTTAAAACTGCTTATCTTGAAAAATCCAATTTGGCCTCCGCTCAAAATCGCTGATTCCATATCATCTCAAAAAAAAGGTTGATTGAGATATGTGTATCAAACCAACGAACTTGACTTGGAGAACACACTATGTATTTTCTGCAATCTACTCAATATCGGTATCAAATGAAATTTTTTGACTGATAGAATACAGTACAATGCCTTTATTGTAGAGAAATATTCTAATGAAACAGATAATGTACTAAAAACTAGAAAATAAAATGAGTAAACAAAAACTTTTTAAATTATAAAATCCATTCATTTTCATTATCCACAATTAGTGATTTCATCATATGTCCCACTATTTTATTTTAGTCTTATCAATGCCCTAGACTAATGAAGGAGAGGTGTGATAACTACTAACTGCAACTTGCCTAATTATTTTCTCTAGCTTTTAGTACATTATTATGTTTAATCACAAATAAACCGTTTAACTTAAAAAGTTTTTTTACTCATTTTATTTTGTTTTGCACGCTGGTGGGGCACGTTTTCTTTTTGAGATAGTTTTCTTGGGATTCTAAATATAAAATCATTATCGGGCACAATTTTCATTCGAAATTCACTCACAACTTCCAAAAAAAGTATTGTTCTAAAAAACAGAATACATATTCCATTTAAAAAAGTAGATTTTCATTCATTATTTTAGTTTTTGAGGCGTATTTATTCCTCCTGCAAATCTACTATCATTTTCATTTCACAAATTGGTACACGAAGCTGCTGTCAAGGCGAAATAATTCAAAATTTGAAAAATCTTTTAGACTGCCATTTGTAGCACTACATACTTTCGGAATTATTTTAGCTATGGATGCTTTCGAGATTCTAAAAAAATATCGACAATAATCTGAACGATATTCCAGAAGAAAGGTACAACATTTCTAGTTTCACTTATGTAGGTATAGCATCCCTCATGAGTGTATCTTGCGTTGTATTTGTGGAGCAATTAAATCCAACAGTTTTTTCACTTTTTCAGGTGTTATTCTCAACACTGCTCTGTACTCTCGGGGATCATCATCGTAGAGTTACTTCAATATTGTATTTGTTGCTCCTTTTTTTTGCATCCAATTCCTGGACCGAATCCTTTTTTCTTTCTGCTTTTTCCGGATAGTACCTTCAGTTCAAAGAAATTCAGCACAAAGTATTTTTAAACACGGCCAGTGTGTGTTTAGCGATAAAATTGTGTAATGATAAATTCAACTGAAAATCTAAGACGAAAACTGCCAATAAAGAAGTCGATTTCGGATCAATCATCTGACAAATTCGGATCTGATTGCTGTTTCTGACGATTTGATGGACATTTGAAAAACCGCCTGGCATCTCTGGAAAACCTGTGCCGTAGTATCTAGTTTCTTGCCAGCAGCTCACATTGTGTGAACGGACAAGGCGAGTCAACCATTTGTCAAGCGAGTTCACCGGGTCAGTAGCTGCTCATTGTGAAGCCAGCTACTAGCAACGTATAAATGGGCCTTTAGCTCCAAATTTCGGAGTGAAAATCATTCGCGACTAGCTGAGAGAAATAGTCTATATATCACTATTGTTGAATAAGGGTCGGACTACGGGATTTAAGCATTTAAATAATTGAATTCAATGATTTTCATTGAATTTTTCAAAACCTAGAACTGATTCTAGGCATGCTGATTCGAAAGAAGGCATTGCAATTTAAAATTGTTGTAGGTGTCGACACCATTAATAACATTTAAAAAATCATTCGTTTGACATTTGACGTGACTGTGCTGGTGGAAGCATTGACTGCATGTGTGAATTGGTGGAGACGTTCTTCTCCGTAACGTTCTATGTGAATCGCACATAAAACGAAACCATTTTCTGTTTACCAATCCAAATATACTCTGCCAATTACACCACCTCATATGTACTTCATTGCAACTGAAGTGACGATGATGCTTTACCTGTTATCGGTATACATAAATACCTTGGCTACATATAAGAAAAATAGTAACAAAACATCATTGGTGGGAATCGGGTTTATTTAGCTAAATTCAAATAGCAATCCTAAGACTGGAAATAACGGGAGAGAAATGTCCCTATCTCAAATAGTTGGTAATCTTTGTCGCATCTGCTCTAAGAGCTCTACGAAAAATGTTTCCCTAAACGAAATCATAAATGGGAAAACACTGGTCGAAATGCTTCGTTATTGTGTAAAAATAGAGGTAACATAAATTTTCATCGAAATGTTTGAATAAAAAATGTTTTTTTCTGTAATATACCATTGACCTCAGATTTTTGAAAATGATAGTCTACCATTTCAATGTTGTATGGATTGCAATATCGATCTAGTTGTGGCGTATAATTTGGTGAAACGCTGCAAAGAATCGGATGTTTTGTTTCGGAGTCAACTCAACAGTAATAAAGATGGGACGCGGTGAGCAACTATTGAAACATAAATTATTCGAAAAGAAATATAATTGTTTTATTCTCTTCAGACAAATGACATATGGATATAACAAAAGTTATCAATGGGAGACGGGACTCAATGTGCATAGGGAATGTATTTATGCGGAACCGATAACAGATCTGTCGACATTGAACAATGAACAGTTAAAAAAGTTGGAACGCGAGGAAAGCGAAAGTTTATCGAGTTATAACAACGATAATGATGATGACGACTATAAAGAAGCTGTCAGCATCATTCAAGAGAACGCCAGCGAAAGTGAGAATGTTACAAATCTAGAAAACGATGCGATTAAGAGCAAAGTTGACGAAAGTATAAGCGAAGTGAAGCAAGGTGTTGAGGAAGTTCTATCGTCTTTCCCCAAACGATGCTGCAAATGCAAAATGCGTTTGGAAAATATGGAGCAGGTTGAGCAACATTCTAAAACGCATATAGGATTAAGAGTTGTCGACCAGCAAATAATCACAACCAGTCCATTCGAATGCTCGGTTTGCTTCCAAAGGTTTACTACGAATCATGATCTATTTCTCCATCAGCAAGAAATGTCCATTGATAAACAATTTCAGGACGATGAACCTGATAAAGATTTACTAAAAAAAGCCCCAACAGCGAACTATAAAAAACCTCACTATAAGAATAAGATTGACCGAAAGGGACAGCTTCCGAAATGTTGTGCTTGTTATCAAGAATTTGAGTCTGACGAATTGCTGAAAAAACATTGCGACGAAATTCATCTCCCAGAAAGCCAAGCTTCAACAAGCAATAATGGAAGAAAAATAATTTGCGACATCTGTCACCGCAGGTACAAAACTAAACGGACAATGCTGGATCACCAATTGAAACCATACCGTATCAACAACCATCAGTGCGTCCATTGTGGGCGAGTATTCCGGGAAATAAGCGGTCTTGCCGACCACGAACGATCTCACTTCGAAGAACGTTCTTTCGTCTGTCCGATTTGCTCAAGATCATACACCAGAAAGGACTCGTACAGAAGACATGTAAAATTGCATTCGGTAGAAAAGGATCACTACAAATGCGATGTTTGTGGTAAAGGGTGCAGGTCCAAGGACAATCTCAATGTACACATGAGAATGCACACTGGTGAGAAACGCTTCAAGTGCCATATGTGCGATGCGGTCTTTGCGTATCCAGACAAGCTCAAACGCCACATTATGGCACATCGTGGTATTAAACCACACCGCTGCAATGTGTGCGAGATGGAATTCACAAGATCGGATCATCTAAGTAAGCACATGAAATCGCATTTGAACACAAAAAGGAAATCAAAAATTATCTCTAACACATTCGACTGTTATATATCTGAATAAAGTTTTTATCTCGACTATTGGTTTCATTATACAGCCATTCCATGCCAAGCCGATATAGTGGTTCTCAGATTTTCGTGAAAATTGGTAGTTTTATGCCTTATCGCAAAAAATTAAACCGATATCTTTTATTTGTCATCAGAGTGCCCATTTAAATTTTAGGGTGGTCCGAAAAGTGTTTTTTTCCTCTTTTCCGAAAATGACTCAAAAAAATTATAACTGAACGAATGAACCGATTCAGATGATCGACATATTAAATTTAAATTAAAGTCAATTAGTCTTTTTTGAAAGAAATATTACTTCTTTGAAAGACGTTTTTGACGTAGGACTACGTCTAACCTTTCAATATTTCGATGTAAAAAAGTGTTCAGTTTTTGAACGTTAACACCTCCTCAATCAATGAATGGATTTTGGTTCCAAATAAACACATTGATACCAAATATCATCAGCAATTGTTTATATGCTACACATTAAGGTTTTTCAGCTCATATAAAGTTCAAAGTGATAAAAAATTTGAAGAAAGAATTCCCTACTTTCCCATACATTTTGTCTGCGCTACCGCAGCAAAGAGTTATTCATTGCAAGCAACCACGGGTACGGGCGAAACGTATGGACAAGATGAAGAAAAGGGACAAAAAGAGATTGTAAATAAATATAGACGGTCGCTACAACGTTAACTATATGGCTATATAAAATGAGCGATGGTGGTGCTTGGCCACATTCGTTGCGTGGACACCGACTGGACAACATCGTTGCTGGACGAGCTGGACGGCGATGGATCGACTGCCTTTCTCAAGGCAAGAGGGTGGGGGTGTAGTGCTGGAGTAGAGTAAAGTTTTCCAAGGGCCTTTCTCAAGGCTAGAGACGATTGAACTGAAAAAGTTTAAAGTCTCTATAATACAATACCTTACCTTACCCTACCTGCTTGGCCACATTCTATCATCGGACGCCAAGCAGGAAAGACGCTATCTTGAGATTGATTTTCAGCATAAGAGATGTCGCTGCATTTGCAGGTGATGTATGCGGTGCGATACCGCAAGAGTGACAGAGGGAGTTTCTATGGGATGTGGAGCAGGAGAGCCTATTGAAGTATGTTAAAAGCGGTGGAAGCGTCGCGCCGGGTGAAGGAGAGGCTAATCGCGCTCGATTTGATAGAATGCTGGAGTTTTTAAACGGTTTTATTTAGATGTGACATATTTGTATATTTTCTTGGTCGTGCACCCGTGGTTAGCGTCCCACACTATCATGCCGGGTGTTCGGGTTCGATTCCCGTTCTGGTTGGGGGATTTTTCGTCAAAGAAAATTCTTCCGGCTTGCACTGTGGTCACGCGTATTCTAGAGCTTGCCACTCTAGAACACATTCAAGGCGTGTTATTCGGCATAGAAATCTCAACCAAGTATTAATGAACGACGCTAGTTAATGAATACGTTGAGACGGCAAAAGTTCCACAGGGAACGTTAACGCCATTCAAGAAGAAGAAGATATTTGTATGTTTGTCTTAGGTTTTGCCAATCGTTACCACAGTTGATTAAAATAGAGGTGTAGTAAATGGTGTTCTCAAGCCTTTGTCTATAGCGGACCTTACACGGTCAACTTTATTGACAATATGATGACATTTGAGAGCATAATGACAGCTGAACATGGCCGACGACGCAGAAATCCGGATTTTCTGATTTTCGAGCATCAATATCGTGACATTTCATATAGATGCATGATGTTGACGTTTTACCTCACGGACTTCCAGACTGAGTTGCCAGATATGCAAGCGCACATTTAATTTTTGTTAGTCTTTTTTGCGATTGCAATTAAAATTTATAAACTACTGAAATTGTAGGAATCATAAATGGAAGCTTTTGGTTTGGAAAACCGATACTTTGAATAGCAAAATACGGTACTTTTCACGATACAAATCAAAACTTCAAAGTAAACTGACAATGTGATGGTGAGAGAGTGGATGAAACTTAACAACGTTTTAGGAATTTTTTAACGTTGAACTCGGTCATTCTTTGCGCTAGTGAGCGGGTTGTGTGTTTCTTCACACTCCGCTATAAAATTTGGAGAATGAGAAGATCTGGGGAAATCACAGATGAAAAAACATCATGTGTTAATTCAAGCTACGATTAACGAATATCGCGATGACCCATTAAAGGACAAAAAAATGCAAACACGAAAAGAGATGTTTCAACATGAAAACTATGTTCTATCAATACAAAAATCAATCAACTATCCATCTATAAGGTCGTGTACACCAGTGGCTAAATAATGTAAAAGCCATGACCACAACAAAAGAGCATGGGCCTACCACTCACTAACAAATTCCGGAAAGGCCTATTGATTTACTATGGAACTCGTAGTCACGAATAATCCGCAGGGCGGATCACCCGCTCGCGGATAATCGGGGTTCTACTGTCATAGTCTCATTTATGGAATAAAAACATTTGCTTGCAGATAAAATAACTTGCATATATTTTGGCAAACTAAAATAATCTGGCATCTCTGAAACTGAAAGGAACAGTCTGTATTTGTGAAACGAGTATTATGATGTATTTTTGAGAAGAAAAACCGAATTCTAAAGTGTAAATTATGAATGAAAATTAACTTTTACGAATCAAATTAGTATTCTATGTGAATGCAAATCACTTTTTTTTCTGCAAGTGGTGAGAAAATCCCATACAAAAATTATGTCTGAAATTGACGTTATATTATAATAATACTGTTTAGTAGGAATATCTGAAAATTCAGAGGAAGTAGGTTAAGTTAAGGTTAGGACTACGCGCTTCAACTTATTAAATAATACCAAGTAGATATTTTCATTCAAATTTTACCAATTGAAAATTGCCTTTTAGCATTCTAATCTGATAGAGAATAGTTTGGATCCCAAACTCGAATGTCGCCACTAGCCATCGCGGATATTTTATTTATTTATTTATTATTTATTTATTTATTATTTATTATTTATTCATCTGACTTTTTGTAGTCTTAATGAATTAAGATGGGGAAAAACCAAATAGAGGAGGCCAAAACCCCATATCTTTTCATTCACATGCAAAACATATATAAGTATAAAAAAAAAGTAGCACATTTTGAACACAACAAATATAAAAAAGTAAATAATAATAGGCGTTAACTGTGGTCAAATCATAAAAAAAAATAACAAAAAACTAATTGGGAACTGGGCCCTTGTCCATAGTTAATGTCGTTGTCAGTGGTTCATCCTATTCAGTTCTGTGAGTCTGTGTTTGAATGCGGACGCAGTAGAGCCAAAATCAAAGTGAGCGAAAACTTCATTGAAACTTGCCGACATGAATCGCACAGGGTCATGGAGGCCATACAAAGTATTTCGGGGCTCAAGAAGCAGAAAGTTTCGTTGGCGAAGCAGTCGTTCAGGAGCGTAGATGTTAAGCTGTCCTAATAATTCCGGTGCGTCAGCTTCTCCGTTGAAAATTTTTGCAACAAACACAGCTTGGTCAATACTCCTTCTCTGTTCCAATGTCTGCAGTCCCAGCAATCTGCATCGATCTTCGTATCGGGGAAGGTTCAATGCATCTCGCCACGGAAGACGTCGGAGGGCATATCTAACGAATTTCCTCTGTATTGCTTCGACTCTTGCGGTCCATGTTGACTGGTATGGGCACCAAACTACAGAGTTAAATTCCAGAATCGATCGCACCAGAGTGCAGTATAGAGACCGGAGGCAAAGTGGGTCGTTAAACTCTTGGGATATTTTAAACATGAATCCCAGCTGGCGGTTAGCTCTAGAAATAATGTCGTTGTAGTGTGATCGGAAGGTGAATGCTGAGTCTAGGATGATCCCGAGATCATGAACTTGATATACACGATCGAGAGACTGTCCGTCAATTGCGTAATCGTACTCTGTCGGATTGAGCTTGCGGTGGAACGTGATAACGTTGCATTTATGAATGCTTAGCGTAAGCATGTTCCGTGTACACCATTCAGTGAAACGATTCAGCAGCCGTTGTAAAGCGTAACAGTCCTCAATACTCCTCATGACCATGTAGATTTTGACGTCGTCAGCGTAAAGCAGTCGATAGCCGGGTGGTAGTATGACAGATAGCTCATTAATAAATATTGAAAATAGCAAGGGGCCCAGATTGCTCCCTTGTGGCACGCCAGATAAATTCGAGAAATGTTCCGAAGTTACCGACCCAATGCTAACAGTGAGCCTACGATTTAAGAGGTATGATTTGAACCAGCTGATAATATCCGCGGAGATACCGATTCTCCCTAATCGTTCCAACAGTATTCCATGATCAACTCTATCGAAGGCAGATATTTTCGTTGTCTCGGGTTGAGGGCGATATTGACCGTGTAAGGTGGAAAAATATTGATTGAGGTTAGATCAGATGTTGAAAGCCTAGCTGTCACGATATTGAAGACACTTATTGTCAATCCGGTTGATCGTGTAAGGTGCCCATATGGTTATTGCAAGGCGCCTAGAAGTATATCCTAAGGTGGGCCAACTTGCTAAAATCACTCTTCAGCCATCTTGAGAGTCTACTGTGTTTTGTTGGTAAACAAAGCACAATACGCCTGTGCCCAAGCTCGCTCATGATCAGTCTGTCTCTTTCACGCTTCAAGCAAATAATTTCCCTTCTGCTTTCTTCCGTACTGTTTTTATATACCGCTCCCCTAATCAACTTAGTGACGAAACGGCCTCACCTAGTACCATAGACCCGTCTTGGGTTATTGAACACGTTTTTTTTGCACTTAACCTCACTCTACCAACACGCTTTTCTTAAGGAAAATAGTGAAGTGGGAAAAACAAATTCTTCAGAATTTCACTGTTACACTTTCCACCAAAATCAACTTACGCCGAAAAATTCACGCCAAAAGCACACAATTACCGGTGGTCGTGAAAAGCACGGAAAGTTGAAAAACTTAATCCTCGTCGCCACTGTAAAATATCAAGGAAACCGTTTAAAAAGACTCTTTCTTAGAGCTTATTAATAAAACGTCTATTCAGTTCAACTTCAAAGATAAGACAGCCTTTATTCTCGATGTATAGCTACTCTATTCAATTGACACTCATATATTGAGCTGAGAACTGAGAACCCTACCAGCGGGTTTATCCTTTTTACCGAGTGGACCTTGCCACTATAATGTGAAAAATACTCACCTTTCCAGAAAAAATATAAAAAAATATAGCGCCTTTCCTCCCGAGGCCATGAAAACTATAAAAAACAAATACAATCAATAATAACGAAAATATGATTCAAATTTTCTGCCGACGTAGTATTTTTCCAAAAAGACCAGCTAATTGGCTTTAATTTGATATGTCGATCATCTGAATCGGTCCAGTAGTTCAAAAGTTATGAATTAAAGAAAGTCATTTTTTGGAAAAATGCAAAAAAAAAATGATTTTTCGGACCACACTAAAATGGAAATGATCACCCTAACAAAAAAATAAAAAATACGGGTCTAATTGTTTGCGACAAAGATAAAAAGACGGGTGGGTAATGTCGGGGACATAACCGGAGTGACGTAGGACTATACAAAGGGGACAGCTTTTGTTAAATATATATTTTAAATATATTGTTTTATTTTCTTCTCCTACGTGAATACCTGCCTATCTACCTGAAAAATGGATTAGTTTACTGTTTACTCTTTATGAACATGTTGATGGTTCTGAAAAGAACCTTTGGTGTTGTGTTTTTGTTATCACTCGATATCCCCATCTTGTTCGGTTAAACCTTCCTGTTTAGCTATTGCGTTTGCCACTCGCCACAGCTTTCACAGTTGGAAAATTTCTTCCCATCCAGCTTTGTGACATGTTGTACAGTAAATTACATGCAATGCGACGTGCCGAAGCGCCACTCAGTGTCGCATTGGAGGCGATTTTAACCTGTAATTGAACATTTCCGATGACAGTGGTACAGTGTCGACTTTCAATGTGGGGTCATAATTTGGACCCCGAACTCTATGTTTACAAAAATGTCGCATTACAGATCCATCCAATTAGCTAAAAGTCGAGCTAAATATAAATTACTGTACTTTCAATCTAGAAGCAATTTAAGAATTGGTGAAAATTGAATAATCGGGGAAGTCCCCAACCATCAATAAGCCCAGCACAACTGCCGAATTCTCATACTCATCATATCCTGGCAAACAAATTATGAAAAAAATCAATTTGTGTTTTATTATTATTTTGGATATTGTTTTAGAAAGCATTAAACTGTATTTCGTTAACTCTTTTTTGAAAGGTTTAATGGCCCTGATAAGCGCCTTGTTTTATGGAATGGTTCCAATTTAGAAAACTTTGTACTCGTGGTTTTGAAAAAAAACCATTTCGAACGCCCTCGATGCCGCCTTGTTCTGGATTTGCCACCAAAGCAGATTGTATAAAGAACAAACTTTTTTCTCATGCTACCCGCTGTCGTTTTGCGATTTTGCCACGTTTGCCACTCGCCACTCGCAGCAACTGCCTGTTGTTGTCTTGATGTTCACCGAACCGAATGTGGTCTGTTCTGAATGTGGGTTTTCTTATCGTCGCGAGCAGCTTTTCCACTTCGGTGGCCGAAACTATATAACGCCGACTAGGTGGACTGATGCACTGGTACTAACGCGCTCGGCCTAGCTACCCTTGCGGGGAACTCCAGACTAACACGGTTCGAGCGGGATTTTACCTTTCCCTTCACTTTTCCTCCTTTACCATATCCAACCATGGCTGCTTGTGTTGGTTGATTGATGTGATGTGATGCGAAACGATGTGGTGTACGGTTTGGATGAGAATGATCGTTACGGCAGCGGAGCGGGGATTTTTAAGCTGACTGGCTGGCTCGAGAATTACGCATGTGTGAGACTGCGACCAATGTTTAGTTCATTTTTTTCTTTTTCCTTCCCAATCGTGCTTCATTCTATTTCGCTGCTGCTCTGGTTGCCCGTTTTGGTCGGTACGATTTGAGGAGCACAAAATGGACCAATCAAAAATGGGCACATAGTGCATTTTGACAATGCTTGATATTTTACAATTATTCAATTATTTATCTCAAGAAAAATGAAATGTTATTCGTTATGATAGATGCGTAGATATATTTCCTATCAATTGATGCAAAAACCTTTGCGATCTATTGAGAAATGCTCGAGTTATAAGCGTTCCAAATCTTGCATTTTTTCCTACTTGTTCAGTGCCTAGATTTTCATTTCACCCCCTATATCTTCCGGTTAGACGTAGTCCTACGTCAAAATGTCCATTTCCCACGAAAATCTGAGATCCACTATATTGGTTTGACATATAATGGCTGTATATATACGCGGATACTGTCAAAAACGAACCACCTGTTGATTCCAACAATTTTTATACGTGTCACTTGTTTCCTTTTGTTCTTAGTAACCAACGGATACTCTTATCTCGGGGTCATTGACTTGCCTTTTCCAAGCAGGAAATCCACAAGTATACAGATTGAATTCAACCACAAAGCGACTTTTACTTCAAATTCTTCCAGGCCCACTCACTCACTCACTCACTTCACTCAATCAACGGTTTATCAAGTCAATTATCATTTTTAATCTTATGAAATTTGCAATACAGGCAAACTTTTTTTTGTGTGGGGGATAGGAATCGCACGAAAAAATCGCATACAAAAAATCGTGCAAAACTTTAAAAAATCGTGTTCGGTAAAAAATTGGAAAAAACTTTTTTTTTGTGCGGTAGATAGGGACCGCATAAAAAAAGTTTCCCCAAGAAAATAACTCAAATCCACGCCGTTCACAGTTTGATTTCCTTTTATTTCCCTGCTATGTGATGGGACAGTTTCTTCTTTTTCTTTTTTGGCTTTAAGAGGGTTTAAACTTTTCAGTTCATTCGCCTCTAAGGGATTATGGGACAGTTTGCCTTTTCGGTTGCGCATGGCTGTGTTGTGCTTTTAGTTGGATGTCGAAACTTGTTTCTAACAGCAACAAATCATGCGCAACTTAGAACATTTGATGGAACGATGGGAATGATTAAATAAGTGGATAATTTAGACTCAAATATGCTTTTTTCGTACTGAAATGCATATAAACCATCGTAAAAAAAAACTGGATGGACGAGAATTTCGTCAAACATGCTTCTTTTCATATACCGCACAAAAAAAACGCACAAGAACAGAAAACCGCACAAAAACAGGTTTCCTTTATATTCTTTGTTCACATTTATTGAAATAAACTTCAAAACCTCATGGTAATTTTAATGAAATACGCTATATAACAATACTAATTACAATGAACATTGAATAAGCTATCAAACTTTATTCAATAGTAATTTATGAATACTAAAGGCGCGTCCACATTATGCCGAATGAGGCCGATCGGCCTGTACCAGGCGGCATATTCGAATCGTTATGTAATGTGGACGCCCCATCGGGTGCACGAAGCCGAAGTCCCATCGCATGCACGAAGCCATCACGAACACACGAAGCACTATGTCGTCAACGCTAATATACTTCGTTTTGTTTTGGTTCGACTTTCTCGAACCGGACCCACGAACCCAATCCGAAACAAGTGGGTCAGGTTCGAGAAAGTCGAACCAAAACAAAACGAAGTAAATTAGCGTTGACGACATTGTGCTTCGTGTTCGTGACGGCTTCGTACATCCGATGGGGCTTCGGCTTCGTGCACCCGATGTGGCGTCCACATTATACTTATGACAGACATACAACTATACTAACGTTGTACTTCGAAAATTGTATGTCTGTCACCATGTACAGCGCTAGAACCATGCGAGCAACTCGGTACAATCGCTGTACCTGTACCGACCTGTTTAACCAAGGGATTGCTAAGATGGTCGCCTTTCAGTAGCCAGCATAGAAAATCATGAGCATAGAAATCATAACCTAAAATTCAAAATGAAGTGCTCCGCGCGATTCTTCGGCTGTGATTTGAATTGCAAATCGTCAAGAAAGCTTCCGGATGGGTATCCAAACATCGCTTGCCAAAAAAAACTATCCAACGTAATCAAATATTAACATATATGACTCCAAACATTAAACAATACGTGAGCCCCCTAAGCGCGAGCCCTGTTTTATGCTGCCTACGCTCAATTTGCATTGGATGAGATAGGGTTGCCAGAGCCCCGTGTTTAACCGCTGTACATGGCTATAGTTGTACTGTGCGCAGCGACATAGACGGTTAGTGGTGGGTAGCATGAACAAGCCTAATCAAAACACTTGGTAAACGTTCTTTTCATTGACTTTCTCTTGAATTCATAACTCAGATTGGAAACTTGTTTGTTGTGCTTGATAGTTTAGACGCTAAATAAAAACCTTTTTCATTGAAATATTTGGTGAAAATTGGTCGAATTTCTGATTGTCAGTTTGACATGCGGTACGCTGGACGCGCTATTAGTTTCTTCCAGACATTTGAAAACATTTCTCGCGTAACTTTTGAAAAGGTCCAATGTAACATTTTCGTCAACTCGAGAAAAACGAAGTTGAAGACCCGAACATTATTCCGCGAATCGTCTTAAAAGTTATCGATCTTTATCGCTCCTCTCACCACTAGCGATCAAGAATAGCTCTCCAAAACCAATCGTAGCTGTTGTTCCGTGATTTTTAGTTTAAAGTTGAAGCCAAGGAGCGAAAAATGTTAGATTGGACGTTTTGACTGCCCGCGTTTACACATTGGACATATTACGTTGCACGATAAGAATTTGAAACTAACTACTAAACCAGAATTCAAAAATCAGCATTTCCTTCTAAAGACAGATTATTATTGTTATCACCCGTTGAATTGAACTGAAATCGATAACAACTACTGTAAGAAACAAAAACTCAAAACGACCGAAGTACGACTTCGTGTTGTTTTGATTGCTTTGTTTATCGGACGTTCCGGGCATCGGAGGAAAGTGGCGTCCGAAGTAACAGCCGGGTGTTTAAAATCCGAATCTGTACATTGGATTTTTTTTTGTATCGGCGATAAAAAGATGAAGAAAATAGATACGTGAACGATTGTTTTTGTAATGCATTCAATGATTGACGACTAATAGTGTGCATCTATTAACTCGATTTGTTTACATTTGTTACATAGGACCTTTTCAAAAGTTACGCAAGATTTTTTCGTACCATGTGAAGATATTTGAAAAAATCACCTGGCATCCCTGATTTCAACTCCTTGAACAAAACATTTGTTTTGACAGATACGTTCTGGTAGGTTGAGTTTGACTGTGTTTTGGAAGGATTGGAAGTATACCGAGTATACCAAAAATAATCCTGGAAGGAACGGAAGAGCAATGTCCCTATCACAGATCGTCGATCAGCTTTGTCGCATCTGCTCTAAAAGCTCTACAAATCTCATTTCCCTTAATGAAATCGTAAATGGTAGAACACTAACTGAAATGTTACTTAACTGTGTCACAATAGAGGTAATATGAATTTCAGTAAAATACGCCCGAATTAATTATGTTTTTGAATTTCGCCGAATTGTAGGTTTTTGAAGGCGATAACCTACCATTCCACTGTTGTTTAGATTGCAAATTTGATCTTATTGTAGCATATCACTTGGTGATACGTTGCAAGGAATCTGATATTTTGTTTCGAAGTCAGCTTACCGATAGTAAAGATGCCATACTGTGAGAATCAACTGAAAAATAAATAATGAGGATAGTAATAATATTTTTTTACAGACTACTATCACATGAAATTAACAATGCGACAAATTCCAATCAATTTAAAGCAGAATTCAAGACAGAAAATGAATGTGTATTTGCAGAACCGATATGCGATCTGTATGTATCAAACGATGAACAACCGAACATTTTACTACGTAATGAAAGCGAAAGTTTTAATAACGTTGATGACGCCAACCACGATAATAAAATCGGCGGAGGATACATACAAGAGAATACTAGGGAAGATGGTAATGAAACAAATCCAGAGAGCACTGCAGATGATAGCGATGCGGATGAAATTGTAAACGAGAGGAAGCATAGTGAGTATGTGAAAGCGGAATCCTCGTCTTCTCCCAAACGATGCTGCAAATGTAAGACGCGGTTGGAAAATACAGAGCAAGTTGAGCAACATTCTAAAATACATATAGAATCAAAAATTACCGACGAGCAAATAACTAAAGCTAGACCGTTTGAATGTCCAGTTTGCTTTAAACGGTATACTAGAAAGCGAGATCTACTCCATCATCAACGAGAAATGTACATCGAGAAAAAATTTCAATGTGATGAGTGTGATGACGATTTTCTCACAGAAGCTCAGCTAGTGAATCACAAAAAATCCCACGATAAAGATAATATAGGCAATAAGATTAAGCTTCCGAAATGCTGTGCTTGTTATCAACAGTTTGAGTCTGTAGATTTGTTGAGAAAACATGCTGACGAAATTCATCTTCCAGAGAGCCAAACTTCAACAAACGACCATGAAAATAAATTTAGTTGTGACATCTGTCACCGTAGATTTAAAACGAAACGGACATTGTTGACACACAAATCGAAGCCAAATCGTGGCGTGGAATACCAGTGTGCTCAATGTGGGAAAATATTGCGGTACAAACGCGCCCTGTCCGATCACGAGCGTTTTCACCACGGGAATGAAAGACCTTACGTCTGTTCGATTTGTACGAAAGCATTCGCCGGAAAGGAAGCTCTTCAAAGACATATGAAAGTGCATTCGAAGGAAGATCGTTTCAAATGCGAAATTTGTAACAAAGGGTTCAAGTTGAAATATTACCTGAAAAATCACTATATAACGCACAATCCGGATTACCGACCCATAAGTTGCAGTCTTTGCTCAGCGACTTTCACTCGAAAAATATCTCTCAAATCCCACATGAAGATGCACACCGGCGACAGGCCATACAAGTGCGATATATGCGATGCAAGTTATCCATTTTCGAGCGACCTGAAACGGCACATTATGGCGCATAAGGGTATAAAACCTTATATCTGCAATATATGCGGGAGGGGATACCCAAGACCGGACTATCTGCGTAGACATTTGGCTTCGCATGGTGTAAACAGTTGAACAATAATTAATAATGGTCATGTCAATAAAGCGATTTTTCTATATTATAATGATCTATTATTGTTAGTTTAATATTTTTACATTTTACTATCACCCTTATTCTTGTTTTCGAACGAATACAAAAAAAATCTGAAAATACTGCTACTCAAATTGATTATAAATCTCATTTATTACAGTGGAAAATTTCTATTGGTTTGATCGATTTAGTTCTGGTGTAGGGGCTGTCGAAGATACACCCCGTACTGGTAGGCCAATCGTCGTGGAAACCGATAAAACCGTTGAAATCATCCAAGTAGACCGGCATGTGAGCACTCGCTCGATTGGCCAGGTACTGGGTATAAACCATAAAACCGTTTGGAACCATTTGCAGAAGATTGGATTCCAAAAAAAGCTGGATGTATAGGAACCACACGAGTTAACGCAAAAAAATCTTTTAGACCGAATCAACGCCAGCGATGCACTGCTGAAAAGGAACGAACTCGACCCCCATTTTTGAAGAAGATGGTGACTGGTGATGAAAAGTGGATCACGTACGACAAACTAAAGCGAAAAAAGTCGTGGACGAAGTGCGGTGAGCCGACCCAAACCATCGCCTAACCCGGATTGACGACCAGGAAGGTTTTGCTGTGTGTTTGGTGGGATTGGAAGGGAATCATCAACTATGAGCTGCTCAACTATGGCCAGACCCTCAACTCGGTTCTCTACTGTGATCAGCTTGACCGTTTGAAGCAGACGATTGACCAGAAGCGGCCAGAAATGATCAATAGGAATGGTGTTGTTTCCAACAAGGACAACGCTCGGCCTCACACATCTTTGATGACCCGCCAGAAGCTACGGGAGCTCGGATGGGATGTCCTATTGCACCCACCGTATAGTCCGGATCTGGCTAAGTAATTATCGTCTCTTCGGTCCATGCAAAACGCTTTTGGTGATACTAAATTGGCCTCAAAAGGGGCTTGCGAAAACTGGCTGTCTGAGTTTTTTGCAAATAAAGAGGAGGGGTTTTATAAGAGAGGAGGAAGGGGGACGGTGTAGATAATGAAGTTGCCTTCTAAATGTCAACAAGTTTGCGAACAAAACGGCGCATATTTGACTTAAATTGGATAATTTTAAGTATGTTAAATAGAGCGTCAAATTTCGATCAGAAATACGACATTTCTTTTTCCCCAACCCTTTATATTTTTTTCCAAGGGCCTTTTTGAAGGTTAGAGACGAATGAACTGAAGAAGTTTAAAGTCTCAAGAAAGGAAGGAAGGCAAACTTTCAGTATCGTTCTGTATTCAAAACAATGAATATCGCTTGTTCTTCCTTGTTTTGCGTCATCACATGTCTTCGTTTCGGATTGAGCAGTGGACGCGACCAAATTACTCACTCACTGATGTCTCTGGCATTGCAATCATTGCATTAAACTGACACCATTGCATTAAGGTTCTGAGCTACACATTTGTGTGGGGAATCATCAAGCTAGGCTATCGTCAGCTCACCAAGAAAATAAATGTTCTATTTTGTCAGTAATTTGGTTTCGCTTGCCAGTAGCAATTTTTAGGGCGACCAAACTGGTAGAATGGTTATTTCAAAATTTTCGTAGCATTATAAAATAAAATCCGCACTTATAAACAAGCGACTCGAATTAAACTACAGCGTAGTTCTACGTCAACAATGCGATCGTGTCTTGAACACAACCTCCTATAAATTTTTTTATGGCAGCTCTTTTTATCGCAAAAGCATTTGACAGAGTACCCACATTTTTAATCAATAAAACCAAGGCGGTATAATAAGGTGGAACGTTATGTCAGAACTGCTGTTCAGCCATTACTTGAGTTCGAATTGACAGCGACCAAACGAACGGCTAGAGTTTTCCGAGAAAGAGGATAACAAATGGCATGCAATGATGAGTGCATACCGCTATGTGTTTGCTGCACATAAACGTTGGTTTTGTTTACGCTGTTGGCATCATTGTTGTGTTTCGGTGACTGCTGCAAGTTGTTGTCTGCATTGCTGTTTTAAGGAACGTGAGGGTTGTTGCTGTTGCTGCTGGGATTGGCAATTCAGCGATTGTGGGAGCTTTGCTAGTGGGTATATGAAAGGGTCACTACCGGCGGGCTTATGCCGTACTGCTCGAAGTTCCATTCGCTTTGGTGGAATTAGCCGTTGGCGACCCATTAGGATTGAGTGATAGCGATACGCTGTGGATATCCATGCATATCGTTTCCCGGCGACTGCTGCTTTAGCTGGAGACTCACCTGATCGTGCGGGTTGTGAGACACAACAGCTAGTTCGTTTGAAACCGGCCCAGCGTATGTATGTTGGTGTGGACCGCTATGTAGCATAAAAATTAGACCTGCTTTGTTTATAAACAAAAATAGTCGCTGTCATTTTTTATCCCCTCTCGCATCTTCCATGTCTTATCATCATACTGTCGAAAACGAACCACCTGTCAATTCCAGCTCCTTGAATAAAACATTATATTTGCATTGACATTATCCAATTGGGAACTACTCTATTTCGGTTAGAGATGGGCTAAACAGTTCACTTTGATGAACGGTTCAGTCGCTAACCGTTCATCTAAGTGAATCAGTTCTTTAGAACCGTTCTTTCGCTCTTTCGTTCAGCGGTATTAAGAACAACAAAATGTTAGCTGGACCAATAGACAGCTATTAATTGATATCGTTGGATTGGATAGTGTACATATGGGATTTATATTTTTGAAATTTAGTAGGGAAAGATAAGCTGCTTCTTCTTTAAAAGTAGCAAACTGTATGTGAAAATATATTAATCGGCCGACAAAAGTATATGTAATTGTATCGACTCGTTCGGACACTCAAATTAAAAATTAATTAATCAATTATAACTCCGTAATTAACTCTTTTATTACACCACTCTTTAATTCACAACCTTCGCGTATCACTGTACTCCTCGTAATCCCTTCTATCTTTATCCCTCACTATTGCCTCTCTCATCACCAGCCAAGATCTCTCCCGTTCAGGTAAGTACTCTATTTTGATATTTTAGTAGTAGTAGGTAATAATTTGATGCGCACAAAGTATGCGCAATTTTTCATATTTTCTGTTTAGACAACACACAGGTTCCATGTAAGATCATATTTCATAATGCTCATACAGAGAAAAAAATGAGCGGCGATTTTTACTAACAATCAATCATAAAAACAATCACGATAACACGTACACGCAATAGGCCAAACAATGGATTGAAAGCAACGAAAGACTTTTTTCTCAACTTGCCCGTTCTATGTTTACCCAATTCAAGAATCGCCCCAGCTTCCCCCAAGTTTTTTTTGATAATTAGGAAGTATATGCATGTTACGCGGAATTGAAAGAATACATGAAATTGATTTTTTTTTTCGTAGTTTTAAAGGGAAAACTATATAGTTTTCCCTTTAATACTACGAAAATTTAATTTAATTTTTAACCTGAAATTGAGTATACCTGATAATAAGTAAACCCTGCGTTACATGCAATTTGCTCATAAATGACAATATCGCTTTATGTTTCTTATGGCTGGTTTACATTAGGGAGATCTATACCTATAGATGGATTTATTCACGTGAAAATAGGTGTAAACGGGTGAGAATAAATATGATACACTTATTCGAGGTATATATAACATGAATAAATTCAGCATATGTAAACGCTTGTGAATTTCTCACTGGTGAGAAATCACTAAAGCTGGATGCAGTTCGACTTCAGGTGAATAAATTCACCGAAGATATGAATATATTCATTATAGAAGTTCACGCTAGTGTAAACGGTTGATGCGATTTCTATAAATCTCATCATATTTCTTCACATGAATATATCCCTAGTCTAAACCCACCCTTAGAAGCGTTTTCGTTATATTTATCCATTCCGTCCAGCGCAAATCAGTCCAGCTGCACTCGTTCGTTCGCAAACAGTTCGTTCTCAAACAGTTCACTCTCAATCAGTTCTTTCCCATACAGTTCACTCGCAAACAGTTCGCTCTCCAACAGTTCACTCGCAAACTGTTCTTTCGGAATCAGTTCGTTCACAAACCGTTCACTCGCAATCAGTTCGTGGGGAGAACTAACGTTCATTGAAAAAGAACGACGTTCGTTCACTCTTCTCGGCGAACTAGTTCTTTCGCACCGTTCGTGAACGGTTTGCCCATCTCTAATTTCGGTTGCGCGTCGCAGTTCCACGACATCTGACCAGGAGTCAGTGGCGTAGCGTGACCGGGTGACACCCGGGGCGGGATACTAGGGTGTCATCCCGACATAATACATAGTTTTTGTTTTCGAATGAAAAATCAAACTTATATAAACAAGAAACGTATTTATTATAATATCAGATGAAACGAACAGGAAATCACAAAGTCTTCACGCGTTGGTCACTGGGACTGACAGTTACAAGATAAGAAAATAATCAAAATATGGTTTATTTGTGAATGTCGAAATGTGACTCCAATAAATCTGATCAAATAAATATCTTTAGGAGCTGAGACCAACATTGATATTGTACAAGTGCTTCCTGTGCGCTTTCGCTCTCTTGTTTCGGGCTCAATGGAATGCGTAGCAATAACGGTACAGGACTCAACGTGTCAAACATGCCTGCCCATCGTTGACCGCAAATTTTTAATTGATTCCAACTCTGATAAGCCTCTCCACAAGAGAACCACAGAAACGTACACGGTTAGAAACAGCTTCAAATTCTCTGTAAGATTTGGAATCGATTCTTGGAAGTCCCATTTCATGACGAATTGTAACACATCCAATGTAATCTTATTAACATTATAATTAATTTCAGCGACCTTCAAATGTCTACTGAGTCTTGGTATCTCTAACAAAACTTGCCTTTCCAAAACTTCGTAGTTGCCAGTTCAGTTACTCATGACATGTGTCGAGCTTGAATTATCTCAAAAATTTCAGACCCCATTTAGACGATTTTGACCGTTCTTGTAATTCCCGATGAAAACGACCGATGGTTTTAACCTGTAATTGAACATTTACGATGACAGTGGTACAGTGTCGACTTTCAATGTGGGGTCATAATTTGGACCCCGAACTCTATGTTTATAAAAATGTCCAACTAAATATGTCGCATTACAAGTCCGTCCAATTAGCTAAATGTCGAACTAAAAGTAAATTACTGTACTTTCAATCTGGAAGCAATTTAAGAATTGGTGAAAATCGAATAATCGGGAAAGTTTTCAACCATTAATAAGCTCAGAACAACTGCCAAATCAACATACTCCTCATATCCTGGCAAACAAATTATGAGTAAATCAATTTGTGTTTCATTATTATTTTGGATATTATTTTAGAATGCATTGAACTGTACTTCGTAATTTTTTTTGACGTAGGACTACGTCTTTCATTTCTATACCGGGGTGTAAAACCAAAGTTTCGAGAATGAAAGCGTTACGCTGGAGACCGAGATTTTGAGCGTTAATAGTTCTTAAACAACTGAACGAAATGGTATTGTAAACACTTCATTTGAAAGATAAAATGTCTACGCGTCATATACTTGTTACTTTTTCATCCAAAAACTTGTTTCAATAGTCTTAAAATTGCTTTCAAAACAGGCTATTGAAATCACCAATCGGTATATAAGCGAGCGCCGCTCGTAAACCCACTCAGTTATGATTGAACAGCGATTGGAGCATGTTGTCGCTGTTGTTGTGGAGCTAATTTCGTTTATCATGAAAACGCTGATGAACGGTGTCACCAAGAGCCTGTTTGTGCACCTAAGGCCAAAAGGGAATCCATCAGGAGGAGTGATGCCACGGTTCCGCTTGAAACATCGGAGCAGCCGCCACACACACACACACACACACATACACGCGCGGAATTCTCGTTGCTATCATCGTTGCTGAAAAATAATCTGCCAGTTCCCCTGGGAATTGAAAAATACATTCACGCGAAAGAGTTTATTTTAATGTTTTCTATCCATATAACACTGCAACCAAATACATTTGGTTTTGTTATTTTTCAATCAATCGCAATTAACAGGAAAGCTTCTGAATATTTTTTTTCCCCATCAGTGGAAATTTTCGTATCCAATATTGGATGCATAACATGAAAAACGGAAAATGTTTCACATCGCGAAAATCAAGTCATTTTCGAGCGATTATTTGCTTTCTACTCATATAACGCTGCGACCAAATACATTTTGTTTTGGATTTTTTCAATCAAGTGCGATCAATGTAAGACCACGTCTTTCGGCAATTTATTAGAGGTGCAATGAATCTTTAGGAATTCCCGCTCTACGCGCACTGGCAAACAATGTTTACTCAACAATTTCTCAAACGAGAAATGGGTGTTGTGAGAAAGGATTAGCGAACGCGAAAACGACAAACGGGAGAAAGATACGTTTGGAGGTTGAAGGAAATTGGCAGAAAACTTCTTCATTCTATCATTCAAATAATGTGATTCATACCACATCGTTTTGCCAGAAAGAGATTATTAATGTTCAAAGGAGGAATCGAGTCCTCCGAGGAAATTACCCAGCGCAAATTAGAGTCGACTATCGATTGCGGCATTCGTACACAAATAATTTTATAATGCAGTTTCACCAAAGTGATTACTTCGGATATATTCACTACATCATGTCATGTATTTCATATTCTTCATTAAGAAATCCATATCCATGGCACCTATCGGTAACGAATTATTATCGAAACCACGATTTTCGCTAAATGCTCCTTTCAGTTCGGCCTGTAAAAAACTTTTCTGTACTCTAATCCATCAAATTTGGAGCTCTGAAAAGGGCCGTTGATTATATGCTAAGCTAATATAGCACGCTATCCTCGGATACGATGGGCCAGCTGGATGTCCTTGGGCATGATGTGACGCGTTTTGCATGGATAGCACACAAATTGGTATCTTCGAATAAGCCTCCTGCAGCGTCATAGCCGCGGAACTTTGGAAGCGCAAGTCGGTTTTGAAGTCCTGAGCAATTCCACGATCCAAATGCTGCAAAGGTAGCTTGCGGATCAGCAATTCGGTCGACTTCTGATAGCGACGAATTTAACGCAAAGTTCCCGGTCGATAGCGATGTGGCTTCTCCACCTATCCTGCTACTGGTGCGCTAATCCGAGCTGACTTCGTGTGCCTTACCACCGAATGACTAACGAGCTGTCTGCGAAAGACTAACGAGCTCGAGTCCTCACGGTGCGAGAGTAGAGTAAGAAATGAACGAAAGCAAAGGAAGCGTCATTTTATAAACCATGAAAGTATAGAATCTAAATCCCACCCTTATTATATTCGTGAGTATACAGTAAGCTTATATAATAAAGAGGGTGGGGTTTACATTCGATTCTTTTATGTTTTATAAAATGACACTTCCCTTGCTTTCGTTCATTTCTTACTCTACTCTTACTTACTTACTCTAGTTTCATCGGGACTAAGCAGACAGCTCGTTAGTCCTTCGGCGGTAAGGCACTACGAAAGCAGCTCGGATAAGCGCACCAGCCGCAGGAAGCGTGAAGAAGCCACATCGCTATCGACCGGGAACTTCGCATGAAATTCGTCGCTATCAGAAGTCGACCGAATTGCTGATCCGCAAGCTACCTTTGCAGCATTTGGATCGTGGAATTGCTCAGGACTTCAAAACCGACTTGCGCTTCCAAAGTTCCGCGGTTATGACGCTGCAGGAGGCTTATTCGAAGATACCAATTTGTGTGCTATCCATGCAAAACGCGTCACATCATGCCCAAGGATCCAGCTGGCCCATCGTATCCGAGGAGAGCGTGCTATATTAGCTTAGCATATAATCAACAGCCCTTTTCAGGGCTTCAAATTTGATGGATTAGAGTTCAGAAAAGTTTTTTACAGGCCGTACTGAAAGGAGCATTTAGCGAAAATCGTGGTGTCGATGATAATTCGATACCGATAGTTGCCATGGATATGGATTTGATAGTGAAGAATATGAAATACATGACATGATGTAGTGAATATATCCCCATATCGAAGAAATCACTTTGATGAAACTGTTTACCGTTTGTCGTTTTTAAGTGTTGGGAAAGGGCATTATTTTTGCTGAGTAAATTCCAAGAAAAAAATCCATTCCTTCTTTAAGCGTCATTCATTCTGCTTCGGATCAACGGAACAGTGATAATCATTTCATACAAAAGATAAAATGTCCAAGAGTTATATGATTGCTATTTATTGAGTCGGAAAATTGTTTCAATAGCTTAATGATAGCTTCGAAAACAGGTTATAAAATGACGCTTCCTTTGCTTTCGTTCATTTCTTACTCTACTCTCGCACCGTGACGACTCGTTTGTTTGGGACCAAGCAGATAGCAGGTTAGTCTTTCAGTGGTAAGGCACACGAAAGCAGCTCGGATAAGCGCACCAGCCGCAGGATAGGTGAAGAAGCCACATCGCTATCGACCGGGAACTTTGCGTGAAATTCATCGCTATCGGAAGTTGACCGAATTGCTGATCCGCAAGCTACCTTTGTAGCTTTTGGATCGTGGAATTGCTCAGGACTTCAAAACCGACTTGCGCTTCCAAAGTTCCGCGGTTATGACGCTGCAGGAAGCTTATTCGAAGATACAAATTTGTGTGCTATCCACGTAAAACGCGTCACATCATGCCCAAGGATATTCAGCTGGCCCGTCGAATCCAAGGAGAGGGTGCTATATTAGCTTAGCATATAATCAACGGCCCTTTTCAGGGCTCCAAATTTGATGGATTAGAGTTCAGAAAAGTTTTTTGCAGGCCAAACTGAAACGAGAATTTTCGTTTGGATGCCATACAGCATCGAGAAAATTCCGGAAAGATCTAATCGTTGCTGAAAAATAATCTGCCAGTTCCCTGGGAATTGAAGAATACATCCATGCGAAAGAGTTTATTTTAATGTTTTCTAATTATATGGCGAACACAGCGACCAAATACATTTGATTTCGTAATTTTTCAATCAAGTGTAATTAGCTGGAAAGCTTCTGAAGATTATTCTTTCCCATCAGTAGGATATTTTCGTATCCAATAATGGATGCATAACATGAAAAACGGAAAATGTTTCGTATCGCCAAAATTATATAATTTTCAATCGATTATTGCTCAGTCGCCGAAATTTTCATACTCAGAGAGTTCATTCTCCTCTAGTTTGCCTTCCAAATTGCCATCGTAAACCACACCTTCTCTCGATTCAATCACGCACGAAAAGCATACTGAAATGATATTCTGGTGGTGAAACCCATTCATTTTTCGTGAGGCGTCGTGCACAAATTACGTAACGCGATAAGGGGGGAGGGGTTAGATGTTGCGTTACTTTCTGTTTATTAGAGATAGGAAATTGCGTTACGAAAGGGGGGGGGGCGGTTGAAAATCCGGATTTTTGCGTTACGTAATTTGTGCACGACGCCTGAGGACATCGACAAGACAACATCGTTACTGAACGAGTGGAACGGCGAGGGATCGAGGTATTCATTACCTGGCTTGACCTGACCTGAAATGCAATCAGTTTGTTTTAACTGTGAGGGAGCGCAGAAAAGCCGATCGATCAGAAGGAGAAGAGAAGGTGACCAAGAGAGTATCAGCATCGAAATACGGTTCCTCGGGAAGACATAGAAGCAGCCGCCACACACACACACATACACGCGCGCAACTCTTTTCGTTAGCTGGTTATCGAGAGGAAACTTGGAAAGAAATGATCGTTGCTGAAAAATAATCTGCCAGTTCCCCTTGGAATTGAAAATTACATTCAAGCGAGTTTATTTTAATGTTTTCTATCCATATAATACTGCGACCACATACATTTGGTTTTGTGATTTGTCAATCAAGTGCAGTTAACAGGAAAGCTTCTGAAGATTATTCTTCAGAACAAGGTTTTTTGTATCCAATATTGGATGCATAAAACCTTGAGTCTTCAAAGTAACACTCTCGTTTTTGAAGTCACCCAAATATTTATTTATTCATTCATTCAGGATGGATTTAGATTCAACTTCAAACAAATGATCTCTAAATCAACGATAGTCCTACGTCACCCTTGCGGTTATACCATAGATATAACCCACTTCCTGTTTTTTTGAAGGTTTGATAACCCTGAAAAGCGCCGTGTTTTATGGAATGGTTCCAATTTTGAAAACTTAGTACTCGTGGTTTTGAAAAAAAATTATAGGAGGTTGTGTCCAAGATACGACCGCATTGTTGACGTAGAACTACGCTGTTATTTTATAACAGTCGCTTGTTTATAGCTTCGGATATTATTCTAGAATGCTGTGAAATTTTCGAACCAACTGCTTAGTAGAATAATCTATGAAATAGTTTTTTCATTGTAGAATCAGTTGACGATAATTGTTTGATGATTCATTCTTGCCCTCGTAAAACAATACACTAGCTGATCGTATGTCGCAATTTATTTCATGTCATTGCATTAAAAATTTACCTCGAATGCTATTCCAGTGGCCTTTTTCACAATTGACATAGACTCGGCAACAGTCGATTATATACATGTTGCACCAGCACCATTATTCCACATCTCATAACTACATCAATATATTTTTGCACCGCATGGAAAGAACAATAACAATACTTGCAAGTATCAAATATCATGCTACATGTTATTTAGGATTGCCTCAGTGGAATCGCACCTCTAGGCATGGTTCGTACAACGTAGACCAAGCGCCTAACAAGCGTTTGCCATAGCATGCATACAGAGCCATACATTGGTGGCTTGAAACTACTAGGAATATAAACACTTCTCTTTTTTTTTGCGCCATTCTAAAAAAACGCTTCTGTTAATATTACTGGCCTCAAAAAAAGTTGCATTACTTTCTCATGCCCGAGAGAAGCGCAGCTGTAACCACTAAGTGGAGGAAGTTTTGCTACTAGCAAGCGAAACCTAATCACATAAAAAAATCCAGAACGAAATTTACTTTGTTGGTGACTAATCAAGCGAAATAAACTCTTTTTGTTGATATCAACAACCTTTAAAACAGTAGCAATGTTTCATTATGATCAATATTAGCGCAAATGCAATCCTAGTTGAAGGCCGTTTTGCGACTGGCACGCGAACCTAAATAACTTTTAACATTCCAGTAAAACATTCAAGATGCTTGGTATTCCCCAAATATTTTTTTTGGAGCATAACCTTAACGCCTGCTTCGCCATAACGTCAGTTTAATGCCTTGATGCATTCTCAAAGGACCCAACGAAGCCCTTATGATGACAAAAAAAGAAACAATGTTAATGGAAAAAAACTGAATTATGCTACACAGCTTGCACTCTGCTGTAACACCCATCGATGCGAAATCGCTGATGAGTTTGATAAGAGCGACCGCCTTCACCACCAGCGGGGGGAGCTTGATTTTGGTTGATGCCTGGGTAACGGCGTTTACATTTTCGACCAACGCGCCGAAATCGCCTACTTCGCTGTTGTTCGATGCGGTGTCACACTCGCGAAGGCTCGGTTCAGTGCGAGCGTTTTTCACTGCACCAACATCGCGTGCATCATTAGATGACGCTTGCCCCGAAATTTTATTGCCCCTGGCAATGCGTTCGTTTTTTGCATGGCTCGAGCCTGCCTTCCTCTTCTTCTTGCTCATCACACACTACGCGAAGCGTCCAATTTATAACGCAGAAAGAAAAACACACGATTCGAATAATGAATAACGAACAGAAAAAGCAAACGACGATATCCAAGTTGGATTACCACTGGTGGGGTCCAATCTTAGATCGAAGCGCAGCGAAAGCAAAGTGAACTGGATTGCTCAACAGTCCGATGCCGAATGAAAGTTTGCCTCAGCGAGATCCACTGTTTATACTCTAGGCAAGTATTTCCCTTCATTCTTCTACTTTTCCTTTGTTCACGGAGACTTCAAATCCTACGATTTCCCCTTCTTTGATCGTCGATAAGTTGCTCGTTATTGATAGCTCTGTTCGGGAAAGCACACAAATGGACAGAACAATTGTATGGGAAAATGGAAACGCTTAGAGTTTTCATGAATATTAACCATTTACAAACCAGGGGATTCTAATGTGTAGCATATTAAACAAATCTTAGGGAATTTCCGATTGGTTTGGTATGTAAATCGCCAAAATCCGTTCGCGGCAAAAATAGTTATTAACGTTAACTTTATTTCATAAAAACGTGACCTGTTTTCTGATTTGGCACCCTTAATGAAAGACGTAGTTCTACGTCAAAAAACCATTCCGAACGCCCTCGATGCCGCCTTGTTCTGGATGTGCTCCCAAAGCAGTTTGTATAAAGAACAAACGTTTTTCTTCTGCGACCTGCTGCCGTTTTGCGATTGCGTTTGCCACCGCCACTCGCTGCAACTGCCTGTTGTTGTCTTGATGTTCTGAATGCTGGTTTTCTTATCGTCGCGGGCAGCTTTGCCAGGTAACTCGATCACTTCGGCGGTCGAAACTATATAACGCCGACTAGGTGGACTGGTGCACTGGTACTAACGCGCTCGGCCTAGCTACCCTTGCGGAGCAATTGGCGAATACACCTACGGGGAACTGCAAACCAACACGGTTCGAGCGGGATTTTGCCTTTCCCTTCACTTTTCCTCCTTTGCCATGGCTGCTTGTGTTGGTTTGTTGATGTGATGTGATGCGAAACAATGTGGTATACGGTTTCGATGAGAATGATCGTTACCGCAGCGGAGCGGGGATTTTTAAGCTGACTGGCTGGATCGATAATTACGCATGTGTGAGACTGCGACCAATGTTTCGTTCATTTTTTTCTTTTTCCTTTCCAATCGTGCTTCATTGTATTTCGCTGCTGTTCTGGTTGCCCGTTTTGGTCGTTGCGATTTGAGGAGCACAAAATGGTTTAATCAAAAATGGGCACATAGTGCATTTGGACAATCCGTGATATTTCATAATTATTCAATTGTTTATCTCAAGAAAAATGAAATGTTATTCGTTATCATAGATGCGTAGATATATTTCCTATCAATTGATGCAAACACCTTTGCGATCTATTGAGAAATGCTCGAGTTATAAGCGTTCCAAATCATGCATTTTTTCCTACTTGTTCAGTGCCTAGATTTTCATTTTACCCCCTACATCTTCCGGTTAGACGTAGTCCAACGTCAAAAAGTGACCTGTTTTCTGATTTGGCACCCTTCCTGAAAGACGTAGTTCTACGTCAAAAGCATCTCTCGTATATATTTTATCTCTCGAATAATGTTATTTTATTTTATTTGTCAATTCAATACCACTTCGTTCATTCATTAACGCCCAAAACCTTGTACTTCGAACATAACCCCTTCGTTTTCGAGACTTTGAATTTGCACCCCAGAACAGAAATGAAAGATGTAGTATGACGAAATAATGAACAAAAAAAATTCGAGGGGTTGTATCCGAGACACGACCGCTTAGGACGTAGGACTACACAATTTTTTTTTTAATTTGTTGGTTTATATTTTCGGATATTATTTGCGAATACTATAACCCTTCGCCTACTGCTCAGTGGAAACTAGGATCTACAGGGTCGTAAATAAGAACAAAGGTACATCACTCACACTTATCCATATTATTCTGTCAGATGTAATTCACATAGGATCTGGCAACAATCCTGAACCGAACAAGGAGGTTGAAACTGCGAGCGGATTAAGGTTTCTAATGCTCAAAGGCCACAGGGTCAACTGTTCTATGCCGAACCGCACAGTGAGGGAGGCATGAAGACACCTTTCGTGTCCGAAAAACGCAACAAATAGTGAAATGTAGTGATTTTTCAACACCATGAACGGCTTCAAACTATTCTCATTCTTAACATCTTTACTTGGAACAACAAACAACAATATAATAATCTTTTGGAATAAATTAACTATCCTTCTGTATACTTCTGTTCTACTGTTCTTCTGTATACTTATTTTAAATCTAAATGTGACGTCACATGCTTCTACTTGCGGTTTTATGAAGTTTATAAGGTTTATGTGGCTCACGGCGACGGATCAGGGTGGGTGGCGATGACGTGATATCTGCGGTGCGAGTGGTACGATGATTTCAATTCTGTTTCTGGTTCATGCAGTTTCCTTCCAACCGTGCAATAAACCTCTCCTCAATCTGCAGAGCACCGACAGACAACACGCACCTCTCTCGCCTGCTGAGAGTGGAGGTGCGACTGTTTCCCTTGGATGGATGTGGTATAGTATATTTCCAGATTGCTTAGCCACGGAGACTTTCTACAACACCAGTTCTATTGTTGGTTATTCAATCCTGATCGCGCCGAGGAACACAATGGCGTCTTTGATCCTGGCGAATAACTGTATGTAATACAAAGAAAAAGGCCCTTAGTTGGACCTAACCGCCATGATTAGTCACAATCGCCACATTGTGGTGCCCCGAAACCGCAACGGACCGCATCTTCCCGCTTTTTCACAATCCTACATATGTATATGAATATATTCAAAGATTTACCTTTTTCTCACATAAAGTGTGACTGTACGTTGCACACTTTGAGATAGTTTTAAAGCGAATATCAAACCTACTAACACACAGTTTTCATTCGTCCAAAAGTGGTTCTTTTCCTCACCGTCAACCTACGGAAGAAACCAGGCATGACGTTAGTAAAAATCACTTTTTACTTCTCTTGGCCCTTTCGACCACTTACCCAATTTAATCACGGCGCGCACTAACTGCTCTCTAGTGTAGTCAGGATAGAACTCCGTTGACTCCTGGTAACACGCCGAGCAAGAGGTCGACAATCAACCTTATTAATTTAGAAAACCCGAGCTTTTCGGTATTTATGTGTTGGATCCTACTCGCGAGTGCCTTCATCCCTACCCGATCCATGGAAGACCTTCTCGGGTGAACGGCAACTGTCATACGCCGAGAGTGAGTGATGAAGTGAGAGACTAGAAGGTGCGGGAAACTGAACATCGTGCGGAGAGTTAGATTTTGGTCGTCCTTCAAGTGTCCTATAAAAAAGTGTGACAGAGTCACACGCTCTATTTTGGAACTACCGGTTACAATACGTCGAAATTTCATAAATAACTCTTTGGTAAAAAGTTCCCGGGACCCTCAAAAAGTTTAATGGCTTGCGTGGTTTTGTAGAATCATTTCGAGAAGCAACGAGTCTTTCTTGCCTCGATTTCGATGAAACTTTTATTTCAAATTAAAGTTTGGTTTATGCCATTATGTGTGAAATACAACATCATTCAAATGTCCACCTAGGGCTTCCTCGCACACCTTGATCCGGAACAGGTAATTTTCGATGACTTTTCGGCACATATGGGGCGGTATCTCGGTCATAACTTCAAGAATGTTGTCTTTCAAATGTTCAAGAGTTTGTGGAGAGTGGGCATAGACACGGTCTTTCGCATAACCCCACAAAAAAAAAGTCTAGCGGGTTCAAATCGCATGATCTGGACGGCCAATTGGCATCACCAAAACGCGAAATCATGCGTCCCTCAAATTTCGTTCGCAATATGGCCATGTTCGGTCGTGTTGTGTGGCACGTGGCGCCGTCCTTCTGAAACCACATGTCATCACATGTGGCAAAAAAAAAGGTTAACATGTGGCCATAGCACTCACCATTCACAGTTATCGTCTCGCCGTCCTCATTTTCAAAGAAATACGGCCCGATGACTCCACCAGACCATAATGCGCACAGTGACTTTTGGCGGATGCAATGGCCTCTCAACAATCACGTGTGGATTTTCTGAGCCCCATATACGGAAATTTTGGGTGTTCACATAGCCACCGAGCTCGAAATGTGCCTCATCGCTGAAGAAAATTTGATGCGAAAATTCAGCATTTTGCTGCTGTTGTTCGTTCATCCAATCGACGTATGCCCGACGCATTCCATGGTCACCACGCTCTAATTTTTGTACCAGTTGGACTTTATATGGATGTAGGTGCAAGTCCAAATGCAAAATTCGCCACAATGATGTGTTTGACAAGCCCAATTGCTGAGCACGCCGTGGAATCGAAACATTCGGGTCATCCTCCAGACTGACAGCAACAGCAGCAATATTTCCGGCCGAACGCACATTACGATGATGCACAGGTTTCACAATATCCGCTACGGATCCAGTTTGTTCGAATTTACGCACTACATTAGCGATTGTGTGCTCTGTAGGCCGTCCATGACGACCAAAATCCGTCCGTAATGCTCGAAAAACATTTGCCGGTTTTTCATCATTTTTATAGTATAATTTAACAAAATTAACACGTTGTGCGATGCTAAAACGATCCATATTGTAAAATGGCGATAATTCATCTAACGATATGACGCTTTTGTTGACAGCTATGTCAAACGGTTGTCAGCGCAGGGCTGTATACTTTCGGAAGCCCGAAATGGAAAACCCTGTACTTTTCCTTTGTTCACGCAGATTTTAAATCTTACGATTCATTCGTCTCCGATTCTATTCTAGCGGCTTCATAAGTTTCCCGTTATTGACAGCTCTGTTCGGGAAAGCACACAAATGGACAATGTATAGGGAAATGGGAATGCTTCCAATTTTCATCACCCGGGGCGGACAGTTTTCATCAACTCGTGCAGAGATCCGATCGAATGAAATTACATCCATATGGAAATTTTCACTGAAGACTAGAGAGTTGCTTAACATATCCTATTACAGTTTAAAGGTAGGTTTAGAGTTCCCGTGAACGTGAACGCGGACGAACACTAGTTTGTTAAAAAGTCTTCAGTCCATGTATAAAATGCGAGGAAAACATCTTGAAACGATAGGAAGAAAAATTTTCTAGTTGAAAAACCTGTTTAAACACAATTCATATTGATAAAAGTGAATTAATCCAATATTTCACAACAATTCTCAATTTCCACCGTGGAATCGAGATGTTGGTGAACTCACCATAGTTCACCGACTTCGGTGAACGTGAACGTGAATATAGACGTTAAAATGTTTCCCCGTTCATGTTCACGTTCGAATGTCCCAAGGCATTCTGAAAATTATTTCACCGTGAACTGTAAAAGGATATGTTTAGCAATTCTCAAGTTTGCAATGAAAATTTTGATATGGACGCAATTTCATTCAATCGGATCTCTGCACGTGTTGAAAAACTTCGTTGCTTCGGGTTGATTCGTGAACAACTGTATATTTTATCCGAATTACTTTATTGAAGCTCGATGTTTATTTACTTCACGTTCACTGCCGAAATTTTAATATGAACGTGAACGTGAACAAAAACATTCTATTCAACACGATTTTTTGAGTTGTTTGTTCGAAATGTAGTTCACCGTGAAATTATCGTACTATTCCACCACCTGTTCAAGTTCACGTTCACGGGAACTCTAAACCAGGCTTAAGGTAGGTTTAGAGTTCCCGTGAACGTGAACGCGGACAAACACTTTTTTGTTAATAATTCATCAGTCCATATATAAAACGCGAGGAAAACATCTTGAAACGTTTCATTTTCTAGTTGAAAAACATGTTTAAACACAATTCATATTGATAAAAGTGGATTAATTCAATATTTCACAACAATTCTGAATTTCCACCGTGAAATGATCGTACTATTCCACCACCTGTTCAAGTTCACTTTCACGGGAACTCTAAACCAGGCTTCACGGCGAAATAATTTTCAGAATGCCTTGGGACATTCGAATGTGACCATGAACGGGGAAATATTTTTCGATTCAACTCAGCATGTCGAGTCGCCCACGATATGTATCGGCAAACTTTTTGTTCAATAGCTGTTTCAATGTTTCAATGTTTATTACGGTGGGTTATTATTAGAGATATAGTCATGTGAAGAAACATGATGAGATTTATAGAAATCGGTAAATGGTTGACACTATCGCGAATTTATATAATGAATATATTCAAGAATTGCAATTTGAAGTTATGATGAATGTACAACCAGTTTACATATGCATATATTTATTTTGAATTATGCATCATTCTACCACTTGAATAAACATCAGTGAAGGGCAAGTTTGGATCAATTAATTGATTTCGTCTCTCTTCAATTATTTCTGCTCACTCTTATTGATCATGGCAACAAACAGACCATCGATGGCAGAAACAAATTAATAGAAACATTTTGAATTTCAAAATGAGCGTTGTTTACATCTGCTGACAGCAAACACATTCAATTGCCTATGAGTATAAGTGCAAGAAAACAAGAATGAGTTGTCTCTATCTTTATCGGTGAAATTATTCACCCGAAGTAGAACTGCGGCCAACTTTAATGATTTCTCACCAGTGAGAAATTTACCAGCGTTTACATATGCTGAATTAATTCTATTCATAGTAGTTATATATACCTCGAATAAGTGTATCATATGTTCTCATCCATTTACATATTAGTTAGTGGTGAAACGGGTAAAACCAAACATTTCCGGATTTTTAACGGTACGTAATTTGTGCACGACGCTAAACTCATGCATACTTTCAGTTCGATAAAATTTGCAAAATTAGGTAGTTTTGTTTTTTTTTTTTCTCAAAAACATTTTTGATAATTCGATCTTCATAGGATTTTCTTCTACAGTTACAGAAATGGCAATTGATGTCTAGCCTTTTGTTTGGTTGAAATTGAATGTGTTTGGAAGGATTGGAAGTATACCAGAAACAATCCTGGAAGGAACGGAAGTGCAATGTCCCTATTACAGATTGTTGATCAGCTGTGTCGCATCTGCTCTAAAAGTTCCACAAAAATCATTTCCCTCAATGAAATTGTAGATGGGAGAACACTGGTTGAAATGTTACGTTATTGTGTCACGGTTGAGGTAATATAGATTATAGTGTAAAATACCCGAATAAATTATATGCTATTGATTGTAGGTTTGTGAAGGCGATGACCTACCATTCCAATGTTGTGTAGATTGCAAGTTCGATCTAGTTGTAGCGTATAACTTGGTGACACGTTGCAAGGAATCTGATGCTTTGTTTCGAAGTCAGCTTACCGATAGTAAAGATGCTTTGCGGTGAGAAACGATTGGAGAATAAATAATGACGGTAATAGTAAAAGATTTATTTTCAGACTACTATCGTATGCATCTAACAATGCGACAAATGTCAGTCAACTAAAAACAGAATTCAAGACGGAAAATGAATGTGTATATGCAGAACCTATATGCGGTCTGTATGTATCAAACGATGAACCAACAAACAAGTTAGTACGTGAGGAAAGTAGAAGTTCATTAAATTTTAAGAACGATGATGAAATCGGCGTGGGCTGTATGCAAGAGGATGATAGGGAAGATGATAATGAATCAAATCTTGAAAGCAATGTGGATGACAGCGATGTGGACGGAATTGTATACGAGAGGAAGCTTAGTGAGTATGTGAGAGAGGAATCCTCGTCTTCTCCCAAACGATGCTGCAAATGTAAGACTCGATTGGAAAGTATAGAGCAGGTTGAGCAGCATTCTAAAATTCATATAGAGTCAAGAATTACCGACGAACAAATAATTATTGCTAGACCGTTTGAATGCCCGGTTTGCTTTAAACGGTATACTAGGAAGCGAGCTCTACTCTTTCATCAACGAGAAATGTACATCGAGAAAAAATTTCAATGTGATGAGTGTAATGACGATTTCCTCACAGAAGCTCAACTAGTGAATCACAAAAAATCCCACGATAGAGATAAGATGAAGCTTCCGAAATGCTGTGCTTGTTATCAACAGTTTGAGTCTGTAGAATTGTTGAGAAAACATGCTGACGAAATTCATCTTCCAGAAAGCCAAACTTCCGCAAACGATAATGTAAATAAATTTATTTGTGATATCTGTCACCGCAGATTTAAATCGAGGCGGACATTGTTGATACACAAATCGAGACCAAATCGTGCCGTGGAATACCAGTGTGCTCAGTGTGGGAAAATATTACGGAACAAACGCGCCCTGTCCGATCACGAGCAATGTCACCAAGGAGAAAGACCTCATGTCTGTTCGATTTGTACGAAAACATACGCCGGACTGGAAACGTATCGAAAACATATGAAATTGCACTCGATAGAACAGGATCGTTTCAAATGTGAAGTTTGTGGCAAAGGGTTCAAGACGTCAACGTACCTGAAATGTCACTATATTACTCATAATCCGGATTATCGACCTTTAAACTGTAGTCTGTGCTCGGCGACTTTCGCTCGAAATACATCTCTCAAATCCCACATGAAGATGCACACCGGTGACAGGCCATTCAAGTGCAATATATGCGATAGAAGTTATCCATTTTCGAACGACCTTAAACGCCACATTATGGCACATAAGGGTATAAAACCGCACATCTGCAATATATGCGGGAAGGGATACCCAAGACTGGACTACCTGCGTAAACATGTGGCATCGCATGATACAAACAATTGAACAAAAATTCTTACTGTCGTATCAATAAAGAAATTTTTCATCCGCTAAGAACGAACTTATTTTTTTATTTAAATATACCTACTTCTGTTGTTTTATCCTAGATTTCTACGCCAAACAACATGTTGTGATCATTTCTCGTCGATAGTTTAACACTAAAGCTACCACGAGGGGTCAAATGACCCATTTTAAACTTTTAGTCAAACTTTTCTTGCAAATTGTCATTGTCACATCATTTGCCTACACTACTTTTCCTAAAACATACATCGAATGTATTTTTCAGTGTTTACTCCTCTCTTGTTATTTTTGTTTTTACTGAGAAATATATGTAATCTGCCCTAACTACCGCAACGGGTGATTTGACCCTTGCTTGAGCTTGGGTAGACTGTACAATTCGTAGTTGCTCTCTATGATTGACATGAACCAACCAATTTGCACAAAGAACACACAGAGTGACGCTTGGGACTAGCAAATTATTCTCGTGCAATTTTCGGTGATTCGAACTTTAAATGGTCAATAACGACGCCGGCCACGTCCCTACAGGCACCAGGGGAAGAGAAGGAATGTTAGTATGATATTCGCCGCCAGATGTTTGATGGTTCAGGTGCTTCGATCGCGAGTGTTGACAATATTGGTCTGTGATACGAAAAGTATGCACAATATCGTATGCATTCCACGCTGATGTATTTAGCAAAGATCAAATCGATGCAAGAACCACCTTGCGTTGTGGCCTCGTTTCGATTATTTGCTAACTTCAAATTTAGATATTTCTCCATAAAGTCGAGAAACTCTGTATTTTCTGACTTGGAAACGTCAATGTTGAAGTCACCAGTGACCACCATTGGCATAACCTGTTTAGAATAACAAAACAGGTTAAGCGTCATAAACCACTTTATATTATTGGTGCTAGTACCTGGCGGAATGTATACTGACACTAGCAGTACTTCGGTGTTCATTACTACCACTTTAGCAGCACAAATGTCTCCAAATCCGTCAGCTACACCAAGCATCTCATCACGTTCCTCATTGAGCTGTTGGATCGTGTGAGGTATAGCCAAAGTGGATGCCGAGTTTTTTGGTAGATTGCTACACCACCAGCCGTCGTATCGGTACGCTTGAACTGGATGATGCAGCTGTAACCTTCGATCTCGACTGTGGAGCGGTTATCTAGCCAAGTCTCGTTTATTGCGAGTAATGCTACGCTGGTCAGAATTCTACCTGTGGAAATGTCCATTGCGTGAGCGTTTAAGCTCTGTACATTGATGCTCATCAATGTGTTTGAAAAGCCACTGCTATTCACAACATCCCATAATTCATCGCCAAGTGTACGTAATCGGTGGTTGTCTAATCGCTGCAATTCATTCCTTAGGTCTACAATCTTAGGCGAATTACTTCCTTTAGCATGATAGAACTTGAATTAATTTTTGGAATTTGTTAAATAAAGTCCCTGGAACGACAAAACTCGTGACAGACCAACGTAAACCAACTGTTGATCCTGGCTCTTGTCGTAGTCATACACAATCTCAGAGAAAGTACCACCTTGAGGTTTATGTACAGTTAACGCACAGGCGCTAACCACTGGAAACTGATTACGCTTGCATTTAATGATGCCGCTCAGTTTGATGTTTACAGATCGTTTGGATATTGGAGTCCTGTTCGCGCCCGATTCGACCGCTCCGGAATGACGTCATCGATGCACACATTGAGCGCATGCGCGGGGCAGATTTATTCATCGCCGACAGCACTGCGCACCGAATTACATCGCTAGCGCCACACGTTCACTTTCACATAAAATGATGTGGCGGTCGAGGAATTAAGGTATTCAGTTTTTACACGTTATATTGTAACATCGTTAAATAAAACCTAGGAGAAAAGTACCAGTGTTTTTTGATTTCCATTCTGCACTCTTGCCTTCCGAGCAAACCTTCGCACCATCGATATCTGGCTAGGGTTCCCGGAATAAATCGCCACAGAAAACGACTGCAACAGAAACCACCGCTTATAAAATGTGTAGTAGGCTATAAATATTGTGGCGCGGTATTGTATTTCAAAACAAGAATTAACCGGGCAAACGTATCGCCCCAGGCAAACGTAACGCCCCGGGCAGACGTATACCGTCCGACGCTCGCTAGAGCTCGGTCGGACATTGCTAAAGGATCGTATCCTATGTTTCAAACTAACCGGGCAATCAGTGGATCCCAGGTTTGCGTGCGAGACACCGCCGCTTCCGACGGCGGGTCGGCGGTGGACTCGGATTGCGTCATCTTGGCGGCATGGGCCGCCTCGATTCCTTATCCTCGCCAAATGGGGACTTCGTCCCCATTACATTGTCCTCAGAATAAATTTCGAAAAACGAGAACAAGAGAATAAATTTATAATAGAAATGTGAGGCACATGATGTTTTTCCCGCGCCAAATATTTCTAGCCTACTACACTTTTTCTAAGCGGTTGTTTCTGTTGCAGTTGTTTACTGTGGCGATTTATTCCGGTCACCATCTGGCTAGTAGACTGCTGTGGAAACCATTGCCTGCCTTTTTCAAGGCGGAGAAAGAGTTTTATTTCCACGCAGTTGACCAGTCTTCCACTTATACAGTCCACTGCCTTGGCGCTGAGGAACGCGCCAACATATGGTCCTTCGAACCGGATCTCGAATCAACGTGCTATGCGAATTGGTTATCCGGTGAGAGTGTTGCGAACGGAAGTCAGATAGGGAAAAAGTAAACCGGAAATCGCGTAAGAAAACGTTGAGAATGCCGAGAGTACGACACACACCGAAATCCGACCGAGATTCGAATAAAGAAGCCGCCACACCATCGAAGAAGGAGGAAGATTCCAGAGAATCCTGATGCTGTCAGCGACAGCAGGTGAAAGCTGCCACACCAACGAAGAAAGAAGCAGTGGATTCCAGAGAAAAATTATGCTACCAGCGTCAGCAGATCACCAGGAAAATAAAAATGATTAGTCACCATCTTGAGGAAGCCGAAAATAAGCCACAACAAATAAGCACATCATTGCTGAAGGTGTTCGCGAAGAAACTGGAGCTTCATTACAAGGAGTTCACAGAAGTACATCGTGAAATACTTGCAGCCACCGTATCATCTGACAACGAGGCGGAAGGTGAAGTGTTGAATGAATTTGATGCGCTTCATACAAACACTCTCATTTTGTTGGAGCAACTCACCGAGTCACTTTCGCCTGCCAGCAATAACAAACAACCAGTTTCGAGTCCCAACATTATTGTCCAACAACCAATCAGAGCTCCTGTACCAACCTTCGACGGCAAAGTGGAGAACTGGCCGAAGTTCCGCACGATGTTTGAGGATATTTTCGCTCGCAGTGGAGATTCCGATGCAGTTAAACTGCACCATCTCGACAAGGCTCTAAAAGACGATGCAGCGGGTTGGATCACAGCAAAGATGGTTCTGGACAACAACTTCCAGCAAACATGGCAGCAGCTCATCGACCAGTACGAAAATCCGAGAGTGATCGTCGACACACATATCGACGGATTGCTTGATTTGAAGCCGATGACCAAGCGAAACCAAAAGGATTTACTCGAGCTGGTGAAAACGTTTAATCGCCACGTTGGTGGACTTGAGTACCAGGGGCTAGAAGTGGATGAACTTTCAGACCTCATTCTAACGAAAATCCTAACGTCACGATTGGACGACCAAACACTGCAGCTTTGGGAGAGAAACCAGCAGCACGCCACATTACCGAACCTGAAAGACACTGTAGCTTTTCTTCGAAGCGAATGTCAGATATTGGAAAGATTCCAAAACCGATACCAGGCTACACCGAAACAGACACAAATCAAGCCGTTCGTGAGTTCTAAGCAGTCGAATCAGAAATCATATACAACAGCTGAATCCTGCCTTTTATGCAAAGAAAATCATCGTCATTTCGAGTGTCCAGAATTACACAAGCTATCTCCGGATCAGCGTTATGAGAAGGTAAAAAACTTGAAAATCTGCTTCAACTGTCTCCGTCCAGGACATCGCACACTTGACTGCTCATCCAAGAAGACCTGCTCTCGTTGCCAGCGAAAGCACCACACTCTATTGCACCAAGAGCCATCGTATACAGAGGAACAGCTTTTTGATTACAAGTTACAAGAACAACACCATTCCCGTTCGGTCACGACGGATGAACCCCATGAATTCGAGCCAATCACCAATACCGTCGTTTCTTGCAGTTGTCACAGGGGTGCTAGAACAGTGATGCTCATGACGGCTATAGTTCAACTCAAGGACAATCGTGGACGCACAACACCTTGCCGAGTTTTACTGGATAGTGGATCGCAAGTGAACTTCATTCACAAAGATTTAGTTGGCCGTTTGTTTGTCACTCGACGACCAGCACGAGTACCCATTGCAGGAATCGGTGGAGCCGAAACCTTCGCCAAGGAAAAAGTGATGGTGCAAATAAAATCGACACACTCCAATTTCGGCACTGATGTCGAATGTTTAGTGGTTCCAACTATAACGGAAGCAATCCCAGCAACAAAAATAAACGTTTCATCATGGCCGATTGATAGAAACCTACCCCTCGCAGATCCAAACTTCAACCACCCAGGAGCCATCGATATGCTGATCGGCGTGTCACAGTTTTTTCGCTTGTTGAAGGCCGGGCGCCTCCAACTAGGCGACAACCTGCCGGAGTTACTTGAAACGCATCTCGGATGGGTAGTTGCCGGCGATATCGACCTTTCCAACATTCAACAATGTTTTGTTGAAACCGAAGTAATTTCCGCAGTACCAACGGTTCCGAAGCGCGAGAAGTTGTTGCAGCCAATGATCAATATAGACGACACTAGGAGATATGTGGTAACCCAGCCATCGCGAGTATCGTTTCAAGATAATGAAAACAACCGGAATCCGACAATACGACGCTTCCTTCCACCGGAAATAAATCTGCAGAAGAAAACCGATCATTGCAAATCATCTTGTTATGCCCAAGGTTACCTTAGTATCAAATACATATCAGAAACCACGAATGACATCCCCGATGACGAGAAACCGCAGCATAAGCTGACAACCGTTCATATCGTTCCAGCAATCAAGAAGAGACATACGCCGATATTTACAAAACCCCAAAAACCCAGCCAGTTAGTGAGAAAATCGCTGTCCAGCCGAGGTCCCGATAAATTACTAGGAGCAACAAGTATCAGGATTCGAGACTCAGTATGCAGACAATTAAACTCGACCAAATTCGTTCATCCTATTGACGGCAACACCATCAATTCTTCAGTTAATTTCTTGCCAGCCCGGCGGGAGTATGTTCGCGCCCGATTCGACGAGGTCGAGGAATTAAGGTATTCAGTTTTTACACGTTATATTGTAACATCGTTAAATAAAACCTAGGAGAAAAGTACCAGTGTTTTTTGATTCCTCTCTCTTGCCTTCCGAGCAAACCTTCGCACCATCGATATCTGGCTAGTAGACTGCTGTGGAAACCATTGCCTGCCTTTTTCAAGGCGGAGAAAGAGTTTTATTTCCACGCAGTTGACCAGTCTTCCACTTATACAGTCCACTGCCTTGGCGCTGAGGAACGCGCCAACAAGTCCAATATCCAATATAATTGTGAATCCAAGCTTCACAATTTGCTGCCCAAAATCACCTTCGTCTTGCTCGACGTATTTAAGTTCTCCTATGGCCCCGTTCACAATGCCATCATCAACATCAACATTGGTAGTTACCATGTACGGCATACCTAGCATGTATGGTAAACCACCGGTTTCCACACAGCTCATTTTGTAAAGTTTGATTCGAGAACTTGCGAGCTGACCAGCGTCCTTATATCCCGCAAAAATATCATCAGCAATACAGTCTAATGCATCCTGACCATTCAACGCTTCGTTGTTGTACTGCTCAACATCCATATTGTGATGATAAAGTCTTATTGCTCATGGTACATTTTGTTTGCACCATTCGGCTGTTCGAAATCGACTTTCAATCAGCTTGGTTTCCTCGACCGTAAATTGCACTCCGTTATCAATCTTGGTGAGTATGCTGGAAAATTCCACATAGGTCTGACGCATAACTCTAACCAGCGGGAAGAATTTAAGCGATTGCCATAGAACTGCACCGTGGAAAGAATTACCAGTTGGCTTATAGACGGATGTTGCATTGACTGGCGGAATTTGCCGCAGATCACCGCAGAATATAATATTTATTCCACCGAA
The DNA here is from genome assembly GCF_029784135.1 of Toxorhynchites rutilus septentrionalis. Taxonomy (NCBI): domain Eukaryota; kingdom Metazoa; phylum Arthropoda; class Insecta; order Diptera; family Culicidae; genus Toxorhynchites; species Toxorhynchites rutilus. The sequence goes on along the minus strand of NC_073746.1, from coordinate 98,497,695 downwards.
TGGATCTTCATAATTTCCGGTTACATCTTGGAGGCGCGCATGTATAGTGTGTAAAACATCCGCACCAATCATGCTGACCTCATCTATGATAACCGCTTTTACATCTTTGAATGCACTACGATACATTTGAAGCATTTCAAAGCTGACCTTGGAGTTGTTCCGTCGCGACATAGTGATCCGGAATGTCGAATGTACTGTAGTCCCTCCAATAGCGACAGCTGCCTTCCTTGTAGAAGCAGAAGCAACATATGCGTTCTTCTGGGAAATATGAGTCTGACAGTAACGGTTGATCGTTTCCATGAGTATTCGCAACGTGAACGTTTTACCTGATTGTGCAGGGCAAGTGAAGAAAATTTGCAACGACTTATTATTCTCGCGATAGCTATGTAATATATCGATCACATGCAAGATCAAGTTACGCTGCTCCTCATTTGTAGTCCGCACCATAACACAGTAATCTTGCTTCTACATGACATTCGTTCGCTGCCTGATTACTGCTCTTAGGGCTCCTGTTGGAATTGGTACCATATCATCGTCGTTCGACTCCATGGAAATCGCCCGCACAAACTCATCATGTTTTCTGGCTGCAGCGTTCTCTTGCTCACCAGCTTCTTCGTTGTCACAGGTACGAAGATATTCTTCAACCGTTTATTCCAGATTCAGATCGCAATCATATTCCTTCCGTTTTCCCAGGAAATCTGATTCATACGTATCATAAAGCTGAAGGAACTTGTTGCCATCGATAATGTCACACAGCTCATTTCTGAACGGTAAGAATAGAAGTACAGGCTCTCTCTTGTACTCAACCAGTTCATTCATGGTGTAGCCACGTCACTTCAGTATTCATGGAACGCTCCGTTTATTGTAATTATTTGTACCTCTACTCGGAGTATATTGCGCTGCGAAATCAGCTAAACAAACATCTTCGAGGCCATTGCGCTGTTCATATTTTTGGATGATGTTCTTGGTCCAAACATCCGTTGAGTCTTCAACAATTGCTTCCTCGTCCATATGCCTGATATGCTCTCTGAATCTGATTCGCTCGCCACATTGTTGGAAGGAATTTCACTTTCCTACTGGCCTCAGACATTGGCAGGCGGAGGAGGTACCACGCAGCTTTTTGTCCACACATCTCTACAGAGTTCAACATCTTCAAGCTGACCTTCTTCAACAGGGCTGTATAGTCCTGGTCAGGGTACTGCTCCTGCAGAGATAAGCTCTCGATGCAAACCACTTATGCCTCGATTTGACTTGCTGACATAGTCAACCAAGTAACATGCGCAGGAGTACACATCGAGTATAAGTTGTAGATTCATGTTGGAGCGAAGTTTCTGAGCAACCCAAGGGTTGAAAGGATTCGTCCAGAGTTCATTCATCGATCGCTTCAAGAAAATTGTTGGACGCTGAATGGAAGACCGGAGCACATCAAGATAATATTCATAAGTGCATCCACAGTCAGCAAGAAATTCTTCTAGAGTGTCAAAGGCTTTTGTTTCCAAAGTCTGACGCATTTTAAGGCACGATTCCTCAATCGGACACGGCGACTGTCCTCCGCCGTAAGAGGGATTAATGACCGCTCTTCGTTCATTGGCCAATACGGTATATTGAAACGGCATCACTTTTCATTGCGTTTATAGCAAGTAGGTGTATGCTTATGAATCTGCTTGTGAATAGTTTTTGGCAAGTACACAGATCTAATGGAACAAACTTTTCTAAAAAGTTCCATTGTAGCAGGCATATGCTCGGAAACAGTTTCACAAGGATCGTTCGTAAGCCATAGCATAATGTGTGCATGCGGGCTGCCCCGATGTTGGAACTCGATACGCTTGAAGAAGTCAACAACGTAGTATTCTCCAAACGGTCTGTATCTCGATGAAGACAGAATGGCCATAAGAACATCTACAAGTTTGTTGAAATATAAGCAGCATGTTACGGCGTCATCGTTGACGAGTGTCGATCGCTGCTGTACATTGAGCTCATGTAACGGATCAGTCAACTCAATGACTCCATATTCACTTGACAGCTTGTGCAGCTGCTTCAATAGAAGTGGCCCTTGAGTTTCACTGGCACTTAATGTGAGGAACATTGTTGGCTTACCCAATTGTCTTACCCAAAACCAATACTGTACTGAGTTTGGAATCGACTTCATAAAGAACAGATTTCGTTCTATGAGACTTTCTACAAATCTTTTGTCACTGAGCTGACCTCGGGTTATGTTTGCAGTCGCTATACACTTGAAAGAATACTGCAACCCTTCGGCAACGCGAAAACGTAGCCATGTATAACAAATGGTTTGGCTAAGCTCCACGTCTGTCGCGTCGTCTCAGTTCACTGGTAGCCTGCATAAATGATGTCACATCGGCCAAGAGCTGGGGATAAGTCATCAAACCGTTATTAACCATTTGAAGAAGCTTGGATTCACAAAGAAGCTCGATGTATGGGTGCCACACACGTTGACGCAAAAAAACATCTTTGACCGTATCGGCGCATGTGAATCGCTGTTGAATCGCAACAAAATCGACCCGTTTCTGAAGCGGATGGTGACTGACGATGAAAAGTGGGTCACTTACGACAACGTGAAGCGCAAACGGTCGTGGTCGAAGCCCGCTGAAGCGGCCAGGAAGGTTCTGCTGTGTGTTTGGTGGGATTGTCAAGGAATAATCTATTATGAGCTGCTTCTCTATGGCCAAACGCTCAATTCGTTAACCGATTTTTTTTTGCCGCAAATTGAAGATATGGATACGGATGACATGTGGTTTCAGCAGGACGGCGCCACGTGCCACACAACACGACCGAACATGGCCATATTGCGAACGAAATTTTTAGGGACGCATAATTTCGCGTTTTGGTGATGCCAATTGGCCGTCCAGATAATGCGATTTGAATCCACTAGACTTTTTTTGTGGGGTTATGCGAAAGACCGTGTCTATGCCAACTCTCCACAAACTCTTGAACATTTGAAAGACAACATTCGTGAAGTTATGACCGAGATACCGCCCCATATGTGGCGAAAAGTCATCGAAAATTACCTGTTCCGGATCAAGGTGTGCGAGGAAGCCCTAGGTGGACATTTGAATGATGTTGTATTTCACACATAATGGCATAAACCAAACTTTAATTTGAAATAAAAGTTTCATCGAAATTCGAATTCTAAGTGTGTTTTATTTCAATTAACTTTCGGAATTTAAAGTTGGAAAACCCTGTATATATATAGATACACACTGCAGACATTCCACCGCTTCCCGGTGATGGAACACTGTCTCAATTCGCTGATGACACCGTGATTATGTTTAAGGGTCGTATAATCAGCGATCTGACTCGCAAACTGCAGGGTGGTCTGGATGCTCTAACAGAATATTACACAAGTTGGAAAATTATAATCAATGCGGCGAAGACCCAGACTATCCTTTTCCCGCATTCAAGATCTCCTAAACTTGTTCCCGCTGACAACGTGAGAATTCGGTTCGGAGACTTCCTTATTGCTGTGCCCGGACACACAGGATGAAACTCCAACGCGTTCAAAACAAGATTCTTAAAATCATACTGAATTTGCCACTCGGAGGTTCATAAAAGAGCATGTCTGGATACCCTAGAAGTAAAGTTTGACAACGTCATAAAAAAGACGAGTGGGTAATGTCAGGAACATAACCGGAGTGACGTAGGACTATACAAAGAGGACAGCTTTTGCTAAATATATATTTTAAAAATATTGTTCTATTTTCTTCTCCTACGTGAATACCTACCTATATAACTGAAAAATGGATTAGTTTACTGTTCTTTATGAACATGTTGAACGTTCTGAAAAGAACTTTTGATGTTCTGATGTTGATATTTTTCTGAAGGCTTTGTACTTATTAAATGTTCAACGCCGGTCATCTTTTGGCGTATGCACATATCGTACAATCAAAATGATGGCTGTGATAGGGAATGCATAGGTGGTCATCAGCTCATTCACTATCATATATTTCACTATTGAGCACATTACCGTACCTTAAACTGTGGTTTCGGAAACGAATGAATTGTAAGATTTGTAGTCTCCGCAAACAATGTAAATAAAAATGAAAAAGAACTGAGGTTTTGGCGACGAACTCTACGATCTGTCGAGAAAAAGACGAGCTATAAGCGTTCTGAAAAACCAACAGTGAATACAGGGACGGATGACCTTCGGATTAAAGTCCTTTAAAATAAGAACAGAACAGCAGGAAATACATACTAGAGGCGAATGAACTGAAAAGTTTAAACCCTCTTAAAGCCAAAAAGATGAAGAAGAAGAAAGAAATACATATCTCATCATGTTGCTCCTTAGTTATGTTTCTAAACAATGCAGATGTACATCAGTCAATTTTCAACATCAGTTATCAACCAAAGAAAGCAGTTCTTGCTACCGAGAAAGTTCGAGAATGCCATCCTGCATACAATGTGTTGTAATTTGAAGCCACTTTCAATTCGGGAACCATGCATGGGTTTGTGAAAACTGAATGATCAATTTAAAAGACCCCAACCACCAATAAGTTCAAGAACAAGCATAAACAAAATAAATCAGTTTATATTATATGTCATATTATGTCACTTTAGAATGCATTGGTATTGTGAATAACTTTTAATTTAATTTTTTTTTTAATTTCTTCTTCAAAAGGTTTAATGGAAAAACCGCCGTGTTGTACGGTGGCTGGCTTTTTCCTTCTTCTACCTGCTGCCGTTTTGCGATTGTGTTTGCCACTCGCTGAAACTAGTTGTTGCTACCGAACCGAATGTGTTCTGTTCTGTAGGCGGGTTTTCTTATTGTCGTGAGCAGCTTTGCAAGCCAACTCGGGAACTCTGGCGGCCGAAACTCTATAACCGCTGTTAGGTATACTGGTGCTCCGGCACCAATCCGTTCGGCCTAGTTACCCTTGCGGAGCAATCAGTGAATGCGACCAACAGGGAACTGCAGAGCAGCACGGTTCGAGTGGGACTTTGCCTTTCCCTTAACTTGTCCTCCTTTGTCACGTCCACACGTCCACGTTGCTGCTTGTGTTGCTTTGTTGATGTGATGCGATGCGATGTGAAACGATGCCAAACAACCACATTGATTTACGGTTTGAAAGAGAATGATGTATTTTTCAGCGGGTCCACGCATTTTGTATTTTAGCGGTACACGCTCACAAGATAGAGACAAATCGACAGACTCAGCCAAAGGGGCGAGTCCAACGGGACGAACGAATGAGCGTTAATAGGCAGCGATGGCAAAAAAAATACATTTCCACTCCTCTAATCCCACCCAAATCTTTTCCACTCCTTTTCTTCCTATCCTCCTGAGAAGGGCCGTTTTTTTTTGGATTTCGGAACACACCATTCGCTTGAAATCTAGGTCACTTGTGCTTCGTTACCGCTTTGGTCCTCGGATCAGTGAATATTTACTTTCCTTTACAACATATATTAAATGAGGGGCTTAGAATGAAAGGGGTGTAAGTGATTTGATCGATTTCTCTACATCGACTCTCTCTTTTGGTCATAACTTCGCAGCAAATACATTCCCAACTGTTTTTCACAATGTGGAAGGTAGGTCAGAACCTCATCTATCGGATTCTATAGCAAACTTAAATTGGAACGTTTTTGCAGTTGAGTTATTATCTAAATAAAAAGTTGATGAAGAGAAATCGATCAAGTCACTTACACCCCTTGCATTCTAAGCCCCTCAAATATCTTATGAAGCATAGGATTCCTTCCTACCTTCTTCTTGAATCGAAAATCAAGCGGATAGATCTGATGGGTGATTTTTTGTTTTTGGTTTCCCTTTCGCCAGTCCCCTCTGGGCTGGTTTTATTGTGGCTCTTCACTGGGCTAGAGGCGAATGAACTGCAAAGTTTAAAGCCTCTCAAAAACAAAGAAGAAGAAGAAGAAGAAGAAGAAAATACATTCATTACGATTTGTTCGCTCGTTGGATTCACATGCAGGCTAAAAAGGGTCCTTTTCAGGATCACAAAATTATCTTTAATTTAAAGAGTTGTTTGTTTTGTTATCACTCGTATCCCCATCTTGTTCGGCTAAAGCTTCCTGTTTAGCATTTGCGGTTGCCACTCGCCACAGCTTTCACAGTTGGAAAATTTCTTCCCATCCTGCTTGTGACATGTTGTACAGTAAATTTCATTTAACGCGACGTGCCGAAACACCACTCAGTGTCGCATTGGAGTTTGATTTTAACCTGTAATTGAACATTTGCGATGACAGTGGTACAGTGTCGACTTTCAATGTGGGGTCATAATTTGGACCCCGAACTCTATGTTTACAAAAATGTTCAACTAAATATATCGCATTACTGATCCGTCAAATTAACTAAATGTCGAGCTAAATGTAAATTACTGTACTTTCAATCTGGAAACAATTTAAGAATTGGTTAAAATTGAATAATTGGGAAAGTTCCCAACCATCAATAAGCTCAGAACAACTGCCAAATTCACATACTCATCAGATCCTGGCAAACAAGTTATGAAAAAATCAATTTGTGTTTTATTATTATTTTGGATATTGTTTTAGAAAGCATTGAACTGTACTTCCTAAACTCTTTTTTGGAAGAGTTAGTGGCCCTGAAAAGCGCCTTGTTTTATGGAATGGTTCCAATTTAGAAAACTTAGTACTCGTGGTTTTGAAAAAAAACCATTTCGACCGCCCTCGATGCCGCTTTGTTCTGGATTTGCCACCAAAGCAATTTGAATACAGAGCAAACATTTTTCTTCTGCTACCTGCTGCCGTTTTGCGATTGCGTTTGCCACTCGCCTCTCGCTGCAACTGCCTGTTTTTGTCTTGATGTCCATCGAACCGGATGTGTTCTGTTCTGAATGCGGGTTTTCTTATCGTCGCGAGCAGCTTTGCCAGCCAACTCGATCACTTCGGCGGCCGAAACTATATAACGGCGGCTAGGTGGACTGGTGCACTGGTACTAACGCGCTCGGCCCAGCTACCCTTGCGGGGAACTCCAGACCAACACGGTTCGAGCGGTATTTTGCCTTTCCCTTCACTTTTCCTCCTTTACCATGTCCAACCATGGCTGCTTGTGTTGGTTTGTTGATGTGTTGTGATGCGAAACGATGTGGTGTACGGTTTGAATGAGAATGATCGTTACGGAAGGAAGGAAGGTCTTGTATTATAGAGACTTTAAACTTTTGCAGTTCATTCGTCTCCAGCCTTGAGAAAGGCCCTTTGAAAACTCTACTCTACTCTATGACTCTACTCCAGCGCTACCACCTCCGCCCTCTTGCCTTGAAGAAGGCACTCGATCCCTCGCCGTCCAGTTCGTCCAGCAACGATGTTGTCCAGTCGGTGTCCACACAAAGAATGATCGTTTCGGCAGCGGAGCGGGGATTTTTAAGCTGACTGGCTGGCTCGAGAATTATGCATGTGTGAGACTGCGACCAATGTTTCGTTCATTTTTTTTCTTTTTCCTTTCCAATCGTGCTTCATTCTATTTCGCTGCTGCTCTGGTTGCCCGTTTTGGTCGGTACGATTTGAGGAGCACAAAATGGACCAATCAAAAATGGGCACATAGTGCATTCGGACAATGCTTGATATTTCACAATTATTCAATTATTTATCTCAAGAAAAATGAATTGTTATTCGTTATGATAGATGCGTAGATATATTTCCTATCAATTGATGCAAAAACCTTTGCGATCTATTGAGAAATGCTCGAGTTATAAGCGTTCCAAATCTTGCATTTTTTCCTACTTGTTCAGTGCCTAGATTTTCATTTCACCCCCTATATCTTCCGGTTAGACGTAGTCCTACGTCAAAAATTTGGAGAGAGGTGATCCTCTTCCGTGCATGAAATTGTACGGAATTTGTATATAGTAGTTTAAGGTATTAAGTTAAGTAGGTAGTTTTATTATAACAATTAAAAAAACAAATGTTTATCATTAAATTATCATATATCATTAGATATAGTAAAAACAAACAGAAGTACCTAGCATTCTATTATGCAAATTAAGATGAACAAAGATGTAAAGCGTTAGCTGGCCAATTAAAATGTATTGAACTTTGTATTAATCAAAAACGTATAAGAAATAAAAATAAATTTATGCAAAAAAAATGCCTTCGTTCATTTCTACCTCTACTCTCGTACCGTGAGGACTCGTTTGTTTGGGACCAAGCAGACAGCTCGTTAGTCTTTCGGTGGTAAGGCACCACGAAAGCAGCTCGGATAAGCGCATCAGCCGCAGGAAGTGTGAAGAAGCCACATCGCTATTAACCGGGAACTTTGCATGAATTTCGTCGCTATCAAAAGTCGACCAAATTGCTAATCCAAAAGCTACCTTTGCAGCGTTTGGTTCGTGGAATTGCCCAGGACTTCAAAACCGACTTGTCAAAGTTCCGCGGTTATAGCACTGCAGGAGGCCTATTCGAAGATACCAATTTGTGTGCTATCAACGCAAAGCGCGTCACATTATGCCCAAGGACATCGAGCTGGCCCATCGTATCCGAGGAGAGCGTGCTCTTAGCTTAGCATATAATCAACGGCACTTTTCAGGGCTCCAAATTTGATGGATTAGAGTTCAGAAAAGTTTTTTGCAAGTCGAACTGAAAGGAGCATTTAGCGAAAATCGTGGTGTCGATGATAATTCGATACCGATAAGTGCCATGGATATGGATTTGATAATGAAGAATATGAAATATTTGGAATGGATTGGATGGATTCCTTCTTGGAATTTACTCAGCAAAAATAATGCCCTTTCCCAACATTTAAATACACAAACGGCAAACAGTTTCATCAAAGTGATTTCTTCGATATGGTAAAATATTAACTACATCATGTCATGTATTTCATATTCTTCATTATCAAATCCATATCCATGGAACCTATCGGTATCGAATTATCATCGACACCACGATTTTCGCTAAATGCTCCTTTCAGTTCGACCTGCAAAAAGCTTTTCTGAACTCTAATCCATCAAATTTGGAGCCCTGAAGAATGCCGTTGATTATATGCTAAGCTAATAGCACGATCTCCTCGGATACGATATGCCAGCTGGATGTCCTTGGGAATGATGTTACGTGTTTTGCATGGATAGCACACAAATTGGTATCTTCGAATAGGCCTCATGCATCGTCATAACCGCGGAACTTTGGAAGCGTAAGTCAGTTTCGAAGTCCTGAGCAATTCCACGAACTATATGCTGCAAAGGTAGCTTGTGGATCAGCAATTTGGTCGACTTCTGATAGCGACGAATTTCACGCAAAGCGACGGTTCCCGGTCGGTAGCGATATGGCTTCTTCACACTTCCTGCGGCTGGAGCGCTTATCCGAGCTCCTTTCGTGGTACCTTACCACCGAAAGATTAACGAGCTGTCTACTTGGTCCCAATCAAACGAGTCCTCATGATACGAGAGTAGAAGTAGAAATAAACGAAAGCAAAGGAACCGTCATGTTTTATAGCCATCCGTTCGGTTCAACTGCAGAAGAAAAATGAAATTGGAAAGAAGACCATAATGCATAATGCATAGACGTCTGAGTGCGACCGTCCTCATCTCACATCGCCGCATCAACGTAATGGATTTCCAGAGCGTATGCGAGTATATATACGGATTCAATAACCTGTTGCATCGTGAATGAAACCCTTCACTACAACCCTGGAAACAATCAGCTGCTGTCTGGTGCGAACAACGACCTTTACACAACAACAATATTCGCCCAGACAGCAATACCAAACAAAGCAACAAGCAAAAGCAGCAAACAAAGCACTATGTGTGTAAGAGGGACTAACGAAGTGATACAGAACACCCCGTTTCCTCTGCAGTGAGCCGGAACAAACAGCAAAACAGAGAACAAAATTCACCACACCCGAAGTTGATTCTGGTGAAAACATCGCGTAGTGAGGGAACATCAACAACAACATCAGCGAGAGAAAAAAATGTAATCTGGCGGAGCGATAACAATCCAACTTAGACCACCGCAGGATACATTGGAAGAAATGAAGAAGATTGTGCCAGTTTATTAGCAATATTGTGAGCTGTGAAAATAAAAATGTTATTTATTTGAATGTAATAGTTTCCAAATGTAATGTACGATTAAACGGATGTGCTGTAATGAAATGTAATGTTCTGAAACCAAATATATGTACTGTTTGTAGTTATGTACAGTGAACTTGAATAAACTGTTTCTCGTTATCAAGTTTGTTATTTATCGGCCGTCGGCACTTGGTCGCAGTGCATTGCTGGATGGTAGTAGATGAATGAATATTTGGCGCGCCGTTGGTTTATACTCGTTGATATCGAAGTGCATTTCGAAGCAGCGTTTGTCCTCGGATTCGATTGGTCAGCATGGAATGTGATGTTGGTGCCTAACAGTTGGCTATCGGAGAAGGCCAGGTAACCGACAATAACCTGTTTTCTAAGCAATTTTAAAGCTATTGAAACAAGTTTTCGGGTCAATAATTATCAATCATATAACTCGTGGACATTTTGTCTTTCGATTGAAATGTTTATCATACCACTCCGTTCAGCCGGAAAAGAGGTATTAACGTTCAAAACCTTACAGTCCAGCGTCACTCTCTCGTTTTCGAAACTTTGAACTTACACCCCGGTACAGAAATGAAAGACGTAGTCCTACGTCAAAAAAAAATCTATGGATAGGTTATACTTATGATATAACCGCAAGGTTGACGTAGGACTGCCGTTGGCTTAGTAATCATTTGTGTTTTTTCAATTAGCAATAATCGCACCTCGGATGTTCTTCATTGGGTACGATATCGCCGCTGCGTAGAGCTATCTTTCGTATGTATTGAATAAATTATTGATTAAACTAGTGAATGAATGAAACAATTTACGAATTCAATTGCAAACAAATTCCAATTCAGGTCAAATCATGCATAATGGTAGTGGTTATCGCAGCAAATACTTATCATCAAATCATCAAACGGTATGCTCAAAAGTTCAGTGAGCCAGTGACATGAAGTGATATGCAGTCTTGAATAACCGAGCCAAAGCGTTGCATTTGTACCCGCTTTTGTAGACCGTGTTAGCAAAACCATTTCCGAAGTGTAAAAATGCATGGGAGTATAAAAGTACTGTCGAGATCTGCAATGCCGATTTTCCCAACTTATTGGTTTCGGAATCTGTGTTGGGAAAACACATTCCGGTTTGCAAACAAAGTATAGTAGAGTACATAAGTACTCGCAGTTTGCATCTCATTTGCATTGCCAATTTCCCCACGCTTCATGGTTTTGAAATCCGTGTTAGGGATACATTCCGATTTGAAGAAACGCAAACGAGTCCAAAATTACCCGTTGATTGCATCTCATTTGCAATATCAGTTTCCGTAGGCTCCATGGTTTTGAAGTCTGTGCTAGGGAAATATTCCGATTTGCACAAATGCAAGCGAGTACAAAAGTATCCGCTACTTGTATCATTTTGCAAGACCGATGCCGATTTTCCCAGGCTCCATGGTTTTGAAGTCTGTGTAAGGGAAACATTCCGATTTGCAAAAACGCAAACGAGTACAAAAGTACCCGTTGATTGGTTCTCATTTGCAATGCCAGTTTCCCCAGGCTCCATGGTTTTGAAGTCTGTGATATGGAAACATTCCGATTTACAGAAATGCAAACGAGTACAAAAGTACCCGCTGGTTGTATCTATTTTGCAAGGCCGATTTCCCCAGGCTCCATGGTTTTGAAGTCCGTGTTAGAGAAACATCCATTCGTTCCAGCGATGGTATCTCGATCGTTGCGCAATCATAACTGAGTGGATTTCCGAGCGACACTCGCTTTTATACCGATTGGTGTGGTTTCAATAGCCTGTTTTAATAGCATTTTTGAGGCTATTGAAACAAGTTTTTGGATTAAAAAGTAACAAGTATAGAGCGCGTAGACATTTTATCTTTCGAATGAAGTGTTTATCATACCATTTCGTTCAGTTGTTTAGGAGCTATGCGATATATATATATATATTTTTTTCATTCATTTATTCATTCCTTTAAACATATTCAATTTTTTTTTTTCTTTGACTGAGATTTGGAATTCCTTTCAAAAGTATATAATCTTTCTCAATATGATGGTTATCCTAAGTACTAGTGTGAAAATTTAACAATAAAGAAAAAGTCACAGGAGGGTTGTGTCCGAGACACGACCGCATAGTTGACGTAGGATTCTGTTAGGCTATCGGTTGATTTAGGATATGTTTGAAGAATTACATCGTTAAACTCATTGATAACGATTTGGTGGCCCTGAGAAGGGCAATTTTGTTTGGTTGTTGGGTATTGTTTGTTCATTCCACCACTGTTCACCGAGTGGTGATGACAGAAGTATGGGAAACAGTTGTAGGGTGGTGCGTATCAGATAGAAGAAGCCGAAGTGGAATGAGATATGATGAAAACCGCCCTCTGTGACCCTATACGAGATGCCTCCTATTTTATGTATAGATGAAATAAAGAAAAAAAAATCATCAATGTAATATAATATAATTACCAATACCGAACGCAATTATCAATTTTTCTCATCAGTAAAAACATGTTACTTTAATATAGAGAAAACATATTTGAAATGGAAAAGTTAATTTTGTTTTATAATTTTTACTTTCTGAGTGTTTATTCAACCCAATGCGAATTTTAATTGGATTAACAACACCTAATACTTTATGTAGAGCATAAGGGAAATCATTTTTTCGAATATTTCTTCACTTTTCCAATTTTTTCTCGCCGCATGAACTTCCCTTGGGTGAAAATGAACACAACAAAACGGGCAGCTTAAATCGAACGACCCGTTCTTGAGTGGCAACACACCTTGGTTTTTATTTATGAAAATTAAAATAAATTGTTTCATATATCAAGCCATTTTTAACACAACTGCCACCACATACAATTTTACAATTACAGTTGTGCTAATTTTTTCACAATACACGATCGGTCATTGATATGAAATTTCACGCGAATATATGCGATCTAATATGAATATATTCATGAATTATCAACACACCTAATACGACTTTTGCCATACTCATATACGATTCATTACAAACATAGAAAAAAAAACAAATGGCGCAAAAAAATTTTCGTGAAATGTTTATTATAGCCATTTTTATATATGAGTATTTATCTTTGTAGAAATAATAATTATTTAATTGACTTGTGTTGGGAGTGAAATATAAATGTTTAAAATGGCACAGATTGATGTTTGGAGAAAACTGCTCCGATGTGGGTTCGAACTCCGGTCGTCAGGATTATCATCCACCAGCTATCTCGCGCGGCTATCTGAAATATAATTCAACAGTTAAAACTCATACATACGATTCGGTATGATATAACCTAATACATTCTATGCAGTAGGATCAGTCATTCCTGGTTGCCGATTTTATTATTCAACTATGTTCCAAAGAAAAAGATCTTTTATTTCCCTACTATAGAAACCAAACATATAACATCATTGAACTGGAATAATAAAAAATAAAAGAATATCAATGAAACTCAATCTCAATTTTAAATTATTTTTATTACAATTTTCACTGTACAATTTGTTTTCCCAATCATATCCAACTAAATTCTGATTACTATTATAATAAATATGATAAATCAATCTGGCAACCTTGCAAAATCGCATGTGCCAAATTCGATGTGGTATATATCTAAAGGTGGCCGTACACTGTTTGCCCGGAGGTCAAATATTTGATATTTTTTGACAGATAAGGTTTGATTTGATATTTGTACAAACACTATTTTGTTTGCCACTCTTCAATTTCCAACAGTAGTAAACAATATCAAACACCGAACAAGGAAAAAATCAACTGAAATATTCAAGGTAACCTAACCATATACCGACAGGTTCGAAGAACAGACTGAAAAAATATTTTAGGCATCCAATAATTTAATATGTGCTTGTCGTGTTTTGTGTAGAATATATTTGATCAGTACACGTTGGACAAAATTTATCTGTCAAAAAGAGTCAAATATTTGGCTTCGGTCAAACAGTGTATGAGCACCCTAAGATTGGCGTTTAATGGCGTAGTTCACTTCGTTTTGCTGCATGTTTTATTAGAAGGGATGTTTGCCCTTGTTACTTTCATCGAACATCAGCAATTTCGAGTGCATTTCATCATTTTCGAATGCATCAGCATTTCATTGACATTTCAATATGATGTAATGTGTTTTCTATTAGGATCTAATATGATTTACTGTTTCATGATTTTCTTCAGCATGCAACACGATTTACTGCAGTACTGAATCGATTTGAATGATACGCTTATACGACACACAAACTGCATCAGCGTAATATACGCTTATGATGCGGTTTAAATATATTTTACGACAATGTACATCATAAAATTGATGTTTATTATACCGAATTGCGACTTAATTTGATAATGGTATATAAAATCGAGTTTTTACATTTTATGCGATTTCGAATATACACGATACATACTTTGATTGATATTATATGCGATTATGATTTATTCTGATTTCTTGTAAGACTTAGCACGTGCAAAATTATACGATTTAAGGTTTGTTGGGTACTCAGCTCGACCAAATATTTCGACCACTCTTCCACTTACAAACGCGGCCTGCGGGGCCGAAAAAAATTGACACAATCTCTTTTTGATTTTTTGAGAAATGATTAAATTTCACACAAGAACATCCCAAACGCGATGAAAAAATGCCATTTTGATAAATGGAAATTATACGAGAATGCAGTTTTCGGACATTTTTCTGCTTTTTGAGAAACGATTTTTCTTTTTGAATTGCACTTCATCTATTAAACTTCATCTAACACAACTTCAGTACAACGCGCAGATAATTTTTAGGAATCTGGCGCCGAAGGAAATAAACACAGAATTGAATCGATATTTCAACGAAAACTCGATAGAGTGAAAAAAATGACGTCCACTCAGCACGATAGTTCGTTGGATCTCCGCAACGGGTCATTTGTACCTTGCAAACATTTATATTATACGAGGGTCGGTCAAAAAATATGTTTCAGTGCCTCAGAAATCGCGGAAAAATAAAGTTAGGACAAAAAACAAAGTGATTTTCATAATCTACGCTTCATTTTTCATTTTCCTACATAATCGCCGTAACGTCTGAGGCATTTTTCATAGCATGGCACGAGTTTTTCTATTCCGAGCGCGAAATTCGATATTTGATTTTGTTGGAAAGTTACAGCTAAAAGTGTGAGCCCACCTCAAGAGATATAGTACGATGTACGCTGTGCTGTACGTATTTTTGAACGCGTTTTTTCTCGAAACCATGTTTTTTCAGCTGGTGGTATCGATATCTCATATCTCTACTAATTTTTATCAGCATGTAAAAATGAATTACTTAAGGGTCCCTTACACGATAAAAAATAATGACATTACTTCGTCTGAATGACAATAACAATGATCGTGTAAGGTTAACAAAATTGATATGATGGGCAATAATGATGAAAATCCGGGTTTTCTGATCTCGCTCCATCATTACTGTAAAAAAACAGGGACACTATCATTCGACGTTTCCAGGATACTGTACGACATATCTTGTGTTAAAATCTATGTTTGTGAGGTAATTTACTCTCGATCAGGTTAGTGGGTCCAAGACAATTTAAAATTCCTTAAATTTGAATGAAAATTATTATTCGCTGTTACTTGAATGCATAAAACACGTAGCTCTGAACCTTATTTGACCATTTTTTTATAATTTTTCTGAAACCCCAACCAAAACTCATTAGTATAAAATAAAATTACCACCAGAATTGGTTTTAGCTCAAGACTTTTTCACTATTTACGAAAAAACCTGTTACTCTATTACATAGAGCAACATATTTGATGCGAAAAAAATTATTTTCATTTATACTTTTTGATTTTAAAAGTTTGTTTCTTCTAGGGATAGTGGGGGTAAAGTGATCACCTGCTTGTTTGGTGGTATAACTATTGATTATAGATGCCGTATTAATAGTCATCTTATGTTTGAAGAATTTAATGACTTTTGAGTCACCCTGTACTTCAATAGAGCGGTCGCATGTCGAAATATAAATAAAAACTGAAATTACTCTCTCGATAGCCACTCGGCCGTAGTTCTGTGCGCATGGTTATCTAAAGAATTTGTCGTGAAATTTAGTTTATTCGATCTGATATTTTGGACAAATCATCAGTTTGGACGACTATTCACATATTCTAGGAGTGGTGAACAGATATTTTGCTTAATCTCAGCGATTAATTAGCATAGAAATTATTTTCATGTTTGGGGGCAAAGTGGTCATAGGTGAATAACAACTTACAATGTTCTGTTTACTAAAGCTGATATACCTCATCACATTCTACTCTTGAAGAAGATCCTTTTGTGGCTTTGACCCTGGATAAATATGCCACTTCAACTAAACCAAGCCTCATTATGCGGAACGTTATATGTTACTACGCTTTTGTATGCAAGAGAAAATTTGAATTGAGATGCTAGGTGAATAGGCAAAGCTTATTTCATGCGTGTACCTACTATAACAATTATGATTTTAACAAATTAGGACGAAAAAAACGCATAAATCTATCCCATTTAGCTTGATATGGGCGGGTGACCACTTTACCTCCAAGCAAAAAAAAAGTTCGGTTTTTCACCTTTTTTTCTAATGATGAAAAGTGTACTATTTTGAATTTTTATAGTAAAAGCCGTTTGCTATCTTGAAGAACAATGAGTGTAACTATAATATTCTTCGAGAAACGGGAATTAAATCAGTATGTGCGCGCTGGAAATGGGCATATTCCTTAGGGTGACCACTATGCCCTCACTTCCACTACCTGAAAACCCGTTATCATTGTCGCTTCACAACGATGAAGCATGAAGCTTAAAATGTTAATTCGCGATGGCGACTATACAGTGTCGACATCTATTGCCCAAATGAGTGGGTGAAGCATACTGATAAGATACGGTGTCGACATCTACGAAGGTATTGAATGGTAATGAATCGAACATAAGCTATTGAGATTACTATTGAAAAATACAGTTTTAAATTGTTAATAGATTAATGAAAAGAATTTCAAAATGGGTTTCGAATGCTCATAACATATTGTTCTGAATCTTCTTCATCCATCACTGAAAGACATCATAATAACAGATCAAATTGTTGAAATTATAATCAGAAACCATTATTAGCAACAACTATCGTTCTAGATTATTTCATTGTTTGCATAAAACCTTTCAAATTATTGATGAGGATATTTATACGATATAATAAAATTGATTTTCATTGATAATTTTCATTTCGAAATTGTGTTAATTTCTCTTACGACTATGAAAGCTAGAGTTGCTACATTCCTCAAAGCAATAAAAATGATCGTGTAGGGTTCAACAATAATGATAATGCCGAATGGAGTGTGTCTCGCTAGTATTGCCATTACTGATAATGTCAATGCTAGTGATCGTGTAAGGGCCGCTTTAAGTGCGATTCACATACAACATCCACGTCACGTTCGCGTTCCGTCCCGTCACGTTCGCGTTCCGTCCCGTCACGTTCGCGTTCCGTCACGTTGCGTCAATTATTCTTCCAAGCAGTTCTTATGCAAACATTCACATACACCGGCAACGGCAACTTCGACTTGCCGTTGCTGATGTATGTGAATGCTTCAATAGCAATTACATGGAAGAATAATTGACGCAACGTTACGTGACGGAACGTGAACGTGATGTGGATGTTGTATGTGAATCGCGCTTTAAGCGTTACATAGCCGCTTTTTGATACCGTTCCGAATCATATTTCGGACAGCCTGTAATAATAACTTGAAATGCTTAATTCTCTGATGATATAACTATAAGGTTAATCTAATGCAGTGGTGGCCAGGTATAGGCATGAAGCGGGCCGCAATGATATTTTTTCCACTGCGAAAAACTCAACTTCTCAAAAATGTTCATACAAATGAATCGAGATAAAGAAGCAACAACAAGAGATTTTTTTTAGTTCTGGAAATCGCGCTTTTGGAACAAATTTAGAGAAGAAATCCAAAAGAACATGGTTATCAAATTTGTTACGTAGTTCTGAATCACACTGCATTTTAATGAGTTACATCTGCATTTTTTAAGGGGCATGTTCATCAATTCATCTTGTGCATTGAATTTCCCAAATTTGTGAGAAAAATCAGCCTTCATCGCCAGGAGTGCGTGAACGTATTTCCAAGCTGGCGATCTTCATTTGTCTTTGCCTTTAACTGCTAAGATCATTAGTTTGATCTGTTGTAGTGATAACCTAGCTGACGATACTTTGTAAATTCTCAGTGTCAGAAAATGGGCAAAAATCAATTTTCCATTTGTTTTTCGAACAGCATGAATTTGCTTTGTTTTTTTCATCATTTGATTGAGTTGCGAACCGATTTATCTTGCAAACTCAAATTGTTCAGATGGCTTGTGATGTTCGTGTATAGTCCGCTATACGGATATGGTATGCTTCGATTTTGAAATTCTCGCTTTTCTTTTTTGCTAGTGCTGGCTTTCTTTCTCTTATAGACTCACAATTTCATGCAGTTCAGTTTTTGGTTTTAAGGGACTTTAACCCGATGGTCATTCGTCCCTAGAACAATTTCATGCATCCTGTTCTCACTCTTATAGGAAACTTGGAAACATTGGGGTACTTGCGTGTTAACGTCATCATCAAGGTTTTTGTGTAAATTTTCCTCCAAATGACGAACAGTTAATCCAAAGGTCCAACTCAGTGCTATTAGAATTATGAAATTGTTGGAAGTTATTTTATATCTCAACTGATGTACTTTAAAACACTTTGTATCGCTGAATCGAAGAAATAGAAAAAAACGGCATCAAAGTCATCAGAGCACAATATTTATTATCGTGAAAAATTATTGTGAGGTACTTGTATTAGATGTCGAAACCCCCATCTAACGAGGATGAGGAACTGAGGCGATCCTCAAGCCGCCGATGTGACGCAATCTGAGTCGGCCGCCGGCCCGGGCAAAATATATGAATGATACATTTCAAAGCAAAAATTAACCAGGCCAACGTAATGCACCAGGCAAACGTATACCCTCCGACGCACTGTCAATATTACCACCAATGCGAAACCAAATCACAGACCAAATTCCAGAACATCAATTTCCTTGGTGAGCCGACGATATCCTAGCTTGATGATTCCCCACACAATTGTGTAGCTCAGAATCTTAATGTAATGGCATCAGTTTGATTCAATGATTGCAATGCCAGAGACATCAGCGAATGAATAACTTGGTCGCGTCCACAGCTCAACCCGAAACGAAGGCATGTGATGACGCAAAACAAGGAAGCACAAACGATGTTCATTGCTCTGAAAACAGAACGAGACTGAAAGTTTGCCTCAGCGAGATCCACAAATGTTATAGGCAAATATTCCCCTTCGTTCTTTTTCCTTTCCTTTGTTCACGGAGACTTTATATCTTACGATTTCCCCTTCGTTGTTCGTCGATAAGTTGCTTGTTATTGACAGCTCTGTTCGGGAGAACAAATGTATGGGAAAATGGAAACGCTTATAGTTTTCATGAATTCTAACCATTTGCACACCAGGGGATTGTGATGTATAGAATATCAAACAAATCTTAGGGCATTTCCGATTCGTTTGGTATGTAAATCGCCAAAATCTGTTCGCCGCAAAAATAGTTATTAACGTTAACTTTATTTCATAAAAACGTGACCTGTCTGATTTGGCACCATTAATCAAAGATGTAGTTCTACGTCAAAAAAGGTCGGCATTTCGGAAATTTTTCGAATTTTCAAAAAATCCTAAAAAAAAAGTCCTAAAGTCCGAGTAAAAAAAACGCGTTTATTCGAAAATCCGCGTTAATTGGAATATCCGCGTAAAAAACCATGTCAACTAATGATAGATATCAAATGGGACTATCCTTTCGTAAAACGGGAGTAAAAAGTTGAGTGTTGCTCGCTTCCGGAAACCCGTAGTTTTTTCCAGCAATTTCGTTGGTTACTGGTAGCTATAGTTCGGTTTTCCTCACGGATGCGGTCATCTGCTGTTGCTAGAAGATTCCCTTGTGATTTGTACACTCTACTGCCGATGCACGTACAGTACCACTGTTGGACCGTCCAGAGCTAAGTGGACAGGGAAAGATTTTCACGAATCGCTGCCCGTAAAAACCCCGTCCTGTTGTACCGCCCGGTGAGTTCCCCGTTGATCACAAACGTCTAAAATATTGCATATCTCGACAATTTGGATGGAATTCGAGTATCCGCAGCTACATGACCGCATAGTGGTTTTCACGTATTGGCTCACCTGAGAGAACATTTCTTATTGCTTTGCTTTATTTACACCTTTCAAAAGCGCATAAACACCAATACTCTCACAAAACCGTTGCGGCGCATCATCTCCATCGACCCACCGCAGCGTATGAGGAACCGTACAACAGTGATATTGGAACCGCACACACCCGCCCCGCCTTATGTGTTTTATCTCATTCACATTTCATTATCGAGGCCCCGCGGAGGTCTGTCATTGCGAAATCCGCGCGGGAGAGCCGTCCAGTGTGTTCTTAGGCTGATGTCACATTAGGCGGATTCGCCGCCGCGGATTCCGCGAGTAAAACCGCAGCGGATGATCTACAGTGTATTGTACATGAGCTATGTCACACAGAGCGGGGCGGTTTTCAAATGGAGAAAATAACCGTCGCGATATCCGCAGCGGCGAATCCGCCTAATGTGACATCAGCCTTACGCTTACGCTATGCCAGGCCCGGGCGGTTTGCATTTGAATTTCGCATTCGTGAACGAAAGAGCTTTCGAGCCCTCGTCGCATCGCGTTCACTATGTTCTCGGCCTTATGCTTTTCATCTCAGCGAGCTGCGCCACCTTGGAATGTATGTTTAGTTTGTGTTTATCAAAACATCCTTTGCTTCGACAGATGCGTTTTTTGTTGATATTGATTGTGTTTGGAAGTGTACCAAAACAAACCTGGAAGGAACGAAAAAGCAATGTCCTTATTACCGATCGTTGATCAGCGATGCCGCATCTGCTCCAAAAGTTCTACAAAAACCGATTCACTCAATGAAACCGTAAATGGGAGAACACTGACTGAAATGTTACGTTATTGTGTCACGATAGAGGCAATATAGATTTCAGTGTAAAATGTCCGAATAAATGATCTATGTACTATTGATTGCAGGTTTCTGAAGGTGATAACCTACCATTCCAATGTTGTGTAGATTGCAAGTTCGATCTTATTGTAGCGTATAACTTGGTGATACGTTGCAAGGAATCTGATGCTTTGTTTCGAAGTCAGCTTATCGATAGTAAAGATGCTTTGCGGTGAGAAACGATTGGAAAATAAATCATGACGATAGTAAAAATGCATTTTTTTCAGACTTCTATCATATGAGTCTAACAATGCGATAAATGTCACTCAATCCAAAACAGAGTTCAAAACGGAAAATGAATGTGTATTTGTAGAACCGATATGCGATCTGTATGTATCAAATGATGAACAATCGAACATGTTGACACATGAGAAAAGCGGAAGTTCATCGAGTTCTAATAACGATGATGACGCTAATGACTATAATGAAATTGACGGAGGATGTATGCAAGTGAATGATAGGGAAGACGATAATGAGACAAAACGAGAAAACCTTGCGGACCAAATTGTATACGAGAGAAAACGAAGTAGGTATGCGAAAGAGAAATCCTCGTCTTCTCCCAAACGATGCTGCAAATGTAAGACTCGATTCGAAAGTATAGAGCAGGCTGAGCATCATTCTAAAATGCATATAGAGTCAAGAATTACCGACAAGCAAATCATTACAGCCAAACCATTTGAATGTTCAGTTTGCTTTAAACGGTATACCAAGAAGCATACCCTACTCCATCATCAACGAGAAATGTACATCGAAAAACAATTCCAATGCGATGAATGTGATAAAGATTTTCTCACAGAATCTCAATTAGCGGATCACAAAGAATCCCATGATGAAGATAACATTGGCAGAAAGAAACAACTCACAAAATGCTGTGCTTGTCACCAACAGTTCGAGTCCGAAGAATTGTTGAGAAAACATGCTGACGAAATCCATCCTCCAGAAAGTCAATCTTCAACAAACGATAATGAAAAAAAATTCATTTGTGACATTTGTCACCGCAGATACAAAACTAAACGGACATTGTTGGATCACAAATCATTACCATATCGTACCAAGCAGAACATGTGTAGTCAATGTGGAATGGTATTTCGTGAAAAACGCACTCTCATTGATCACGAACGTTGTCACCAGGCAGAACGTCCGTTGATATGTCCGATTTGCTCGAAAACATATGCCATGAAAGACTCATACAGAAAACATGTGAAGTGGCATTCGATTGAAAAGGATCGTTTTAAATGTGAAATTTGTAGCAAAGGGTTCAAGAGAAACACGGACCTAAGAAGTCACTATATTACACATAACTCGGATTATCGACCGATGAGCTGCAGTTTCTGTTCAGCGAAATTCGCGAGAAACACATCTCTCAAATTACATATGAGGTTGCATACTGGCGAAAAACCATTCAAGTGCAATATGTGTGATGCAAGCTTTGCGTGTTCGAGCAATCTCAAACAACACATTATGGCACACGAGGGCATTAAACCGTACGCCTGTCACATATGCGGGAAGAGATATCCAAGACAGGACTATCTGCGTAGACATTTAGCAACGCATAATGCAAACAATTGAGCAAAAAATACTACTGCCGTGCCAATAAAGCAATTTTCCATCTCATTTTTTTAATTTAAATATACTAGAGCTGTTTTTCAATGACCCTTATCTGAAATTTCTACGCCGAACAACGCCCTTTGACTGTATTCTGAGTGGTAAGCTCAAGAATACATGCGTACCTTTGACGAAAATGAATTCCGACCCGAACGGTAACCAAATTTGAAGCATCCGGCACGACACTGTAACCCGGGATGGTCGGGTCTGAATGAATGGGGGAGTTTCTAGTGAACCGAAGGAGACCGTTCACCACTGTTTCTGTGCCCAGCTGAGACTCTGCCAAAGGGCAGTTTTTTTTGAACCCCCAAACAAGAGAAGTTTCAAGTTCGACCGTCCCAGGCGCGTTGGGAAACGAACTGATTGCTGTGGTAATTGTTGCTCGCAACAATTGACCTCAGGCCGATAAAGTAGATCTCAATCTGCCTGCGTTATCATCATAGGCAGTGACTCAAACAATCCACGTTTTCCCTTCACGTTTGTGTATTTTTCGGGCTTTATTGGCATTTTTTTGAAGAAGAGGGTATGATTGAATGAAAAAATTCCAAAAAATATGTTTTCTTCGTCTTTATTATGTCATCTAATTCAGCCTCACCGAAATAGAGTAATTTTTGATACTCCAACACAAATAACGAAATTCGAATTTTTCACTGTTATTGATTAATAGTAAGCAACTGAATATAATTCATGGAAGTATAAAGAGCTATAAAATAACATAAAAACGTATTAATTGATTGTGGTTTCGAAACGAACATATTTTTTACATTTCATGCAGTTGTTGCGTGTTTTTCGAGTCTTTTATCGAAGAGAAGAATGTATAACGACTTTCTAGATAATTACCAGATGATAAAGGTTCTGGAATATAATGTTTGCATATTTCTAAAATTCTTTGTCTCTGTTTTCTTGGTAAAGTAAGAATTAATGCCTTTTTTTAGATGGGGCATAAAAAGATGATATAAAAGTTTTTCTACGAATTTACTTTTCTTTTTCTTGTTTTCTTGTCGATATTGTCCATTATAAAAAAAATATCCCCGAAACTGTAACTGTTAAAAATTACAATAAGCTACCGATTAGTTTATAGTTTACTGTTTACTATTCTTACACAAGTGAAATTCTTTCACAAGTGTGTATATGTATGACCATTATATTTAGCGAATAACTATACGAAAGTCAAACATTTATATTTTGCTTTTGAGCGTATGACTCTAACGACGAATATATCGACGAATAGTTAATATATGGATCCGTGCAATCCAGTTACAAAAGGCACTGAAATCAAATAAGAATAGTGCGGTAATGATCTTATACATTATATTCAATAAATATTCCACGCCACTAACATTAATTTATTGATTTCATTCAACAATATTCTAGAATATGAAAAAAGGCACTTGTCCAAAAAAGTTATTCCTATACTCGCGTCGGTGTGTCAGACCGAAAGTGTTAGAAAGGTGGCACACGTTCCCTTTGTACCAACACATGCGATACGCTAAAAGATGACGAACGACGGATAACGAAGCTAGATAGAATCGCAAAGTCCTAGTGTTGATATTTTCTGAGAAATGAACGAATTTTTCTGAGAAATGAATTATTGATTTCTCGGTCTGACAGACCAATGCGCGAGTATAGGAGTGTTAATTTCCCCTTTTCCTTCACTTTCTCTCCATTTAACATTTCCTCTAACTAAACTTCACTACACTATTGGCTTCGATTGGCTCTCAATCCTTTTTAAACTTCTCTATTAATCAATTTCTCAAGTAATTTCACTTAATCAATCGTGCTTTTGTCCCGCGTGCTCATTTCCATCTATTTTCTCATTCACCCAACAGTAATTTTTCGCCTCACTCCACACTTTATTCATGTGTATCATTAGGGTGGGTGGTTGTTATTTGTGTGTGTTTCATAAATAATTTAACCCTTTCATTACGGCAGTGTGCTCCGCCGAAGTGCTACCCCTGTACGGAGCGCTGCGCCGAAAAGTATGCACATCGCGCTGGTGTGATCGAAGAGCCAGTATGAATTCCATGTCGTCTAAAGACGACGCTCGTACACATAGCTCGTCGCGCGGATGTCGTCTATAGACGACGTTCGTAACGAAAGGGTTAATATTTAATATTCAAGTAGCGGAAAAATACATAGCTGCGACCCTAGGGGGATTTTGGTATCTCACTTCATTCAATTTAACACGTACGTGGTAGGTAAATTCACTCGCTCTATATGATCATACATAATTTCGTCAAATATGAGATTCGAACCGGGTACCCTTATCATGACAGACCGGACGATCAACTCGCTCGGCTAAAGCCAGCGCTACACGATGCTACGAACACCCTCGAATGCTGGACGCTCGATGATTCGACGCATCGTGTAGTCGACTGATGAGCTACGAACCTTCAATGTCGAGTGTCGAATATTCGCATTGGAAGGTAATCCGTTCGTTGTGGATTACCTTCCAACGCGAGTGACACGACTCAAAGGATTTTTGTTATTCGTTGATTCGACACTCGATGACATTCGATACACCGCTACACGATTCGTCCGAATCTATCTTTGACAGATTGGTTTGTTTACAAGTTTTAGGTGAAGGAACTGTGAAATTGATTCATAAAATTCAAAATATTCGGCAAAATATTGCAGTTTAATAATGTTGATTTCAAGCATTTTTAATTTACAGCCCGATATCAGTACAATTGCTACGGCAGCAATTTCAATACTCGCATCGTCATCAAGTTTCCTAACGTTTTTGATGGTAAATAAAAACAATAAACATTCGATCCAAATACTCGCCGATTGTTTGGACAGGTTTGGACCGATTGCATTGAATTGAACATTCACTTCACCGTGTAGCAGCACATTCGTCACAACATTTGTCGATTCATCGAGTCAAATGTTTGAGTCCAACATTCGAGTAAAACGTTGGACGATTCGTGTAGCGCCCGCATAAGATTGCTACTCATATATTTTCACGACCGTACCGGCACTAATTTCGACATGCGCATGGAATTAGTAAGTTTTCGTTTGTTACTCACGACCTTTTTTGAGAGCGATGTCCAATATAATTTCGATGCTGCGTCTGTTGCTTGCATCTCCCGCTATCGTGGATATCGCTGTCGCTCTGATTAGCGGAGTTTCTTCCACCGCCGGGAACGTTGCTATTCTTGAATCAGCGGGGCTTCCTCCCGCTTAAGCCGGTCATCGTCACTGTTGCTGCTCCCTGCCAGCGCTTCGCGCTCTTCAGGCTGTGGTTTCCTGGTACCTTATCGCTGCGTCGTGGGGTCTGGAACGGCTCAAACTATGGTACGGTGTGTCGGGACCCACGTGGAACATTAGCACACAAGTCTCGGAACAAAGCGAGCACCATTTACCTGAGAATTCGAAAACGGAAAGCACGATAACACTTTTCCTATCTCCTATCTTGTGAGCCACTACTTTCAAATTTTCTATTTGGAAAAAAAACCTTTTTTAAATTAAAAAAAATCCTAGAACTGGCTTGCTCAGTGAAAGCCACTATGAGCGAACCTATGCTCACACACCGAGGATCTTGGCGATGTCCGCCAGTCCAACCTCTTCCACGATCCAAGATAAAGTGACCGCTTAGAATTTTGAAATCCTCAGATCAGCCAGGCGCGAAATCAATTTTGTCGTAGTTATGTAATTGCCACAAAAGTGCGCAAGTACATAACGTTTCTAAAGCCAATTATCGCGGGCATCAATTGCCTCAATCATTAAGGCCATCCACCTTTATCCCCATGTGCCTGATTTTGCCGGACCTTCGGTCCAACCCATTCTTGGGGACAAAGCACCTGCTCTTTCGCAGTGTTTCAAACCAGAAACAGGAACAGCTCTTTCACTCTCCCTTTGGGTGAGGATGCAGCTCAACGTTTCCACAAAAGACGTGTTCCAAAAAAAGAAGTAAATGCTGAGTGCCCCGTCGCTAGAATGGAATGATTTTTGTCAAGGCGCGTATAAGTATATCCTAAAGGCTGATTTAGACGATGCCAGTCAACGCTCTAGTTGAAGTATCCAGTGAACAGAGAGCAGACACTCTGTTCAAGTTACTTGTACCAGTATCGAACAAGCAATTGGCCTCTAACTTGAACAGAGTGTCTGTTCTCTATTCACTGGATACTTCAACTAGAGCGCTGACTGGCATCGTCTAAATCAGCCTTAAGGTGGGCCAACTTGCTAAAACCACTTTTCAGCCATCTTGGAAGTCTACTGTATTTTGTTTGTAAACAAAACACAATACGCTTGTGCCCAAGCTCGCTCGTGATCAGTCTGTCTCTTTCACACTTCAAGGAAAAAATTCCCCTTCTGCTGTCTTCCGTACTGTTTTCATATACCGCTCACCTAACCATCTTAGTGACGAAACGGCCTCACCTAGTACCATTCGCGTTGACGGCGGAATGGTGTCGACATCTGGATACGATATTAGTTTGTATGAGGTCAACTATTCTCTATCAGATTAGTCGACCCTAAGGCAGTTTTAAATTGCTAAAATTTGAATGAAATTTTTTTCTTTGCGTTATTTGCCTTCTATAAGTACGCTGTTCTGACCCCAATTTAAACTATTTTCTATCAATTTTCAGATATTCTCACCAAAACTTGCCATTATAATACAAAATTATCTTTAAACACAATTTGTGTATGATATTTTGACGTAGGACTACGTCTAACCGGAAGATATAGGGGGTGAAATGGAAATCCAGGCACTGAACAAGTAGGAAAAAATGCAAGATTTGGAACGCTTATAACTCGAGCATTTCTCAATAGATCGCAAAGGTTTTTGCATCAATTGATAGGAAATATATCTACGCATCTATCATAACGAATAACATTTCATTTTTCTTGAGATAAATAATTGAATAATTGTAAAATATCAAGTATTGTCCAAATGCACTATGTGCCCATTTTTGATTGGTCCATTTTGTGCTCCTCAAATCGTACCGACCAAAACGGGCAACCAGAGCAGCAGCGAAAGAGAATGAAGCACGATTGGAAAGGAAAAAGAAAAAATATGAACGAAACATTGGTCGCAGTCTCACACATGCGTAATTCTCGAGCCAGTCAGTCAGCTTAAAAATCCCCGCTCCGCTGCCGTAATGATCATTCTCATTCAAACCGTACACCACATCAGTTCGCATCACAACACATCAACAAACCAACCCAAGCAGCCATGTCTGGACATGGCAAAGGAGAAAAAGTGAAGGGAAAGGCAAAATCCCGCTCGAACCGTGTTTAGTTTCGGCCGCCGAAGTGATCGAGTTAGCTGGCAAAGCTGCTCGAGACGATAAGAATAACTGCATTCGGATCAGAACACATTCGGTGGACATCAAGACAACAGGCAGTTACAGCGAGTGGCGAGTGGCAAACGCAATCGCAAAACGGCAGCTGGTAGCAGAAGAAAAAGTTCCAGAACAAGGCGGCATCGAGGGCGTTCGAAATGGTTTTTTTTTCAAAACCACGAGTACTAAGTTTTCTAAATTGGAACCATTCCATAAAACAAGGCGCTTTTCAGGGCCATTAAACCTTCCAAAAAAGAGTTTAGGAAATACAGTTCAATGCTTTCTAAAACAATATCCAAAATAATAATAAAACACAAATTGATTTTTTCACAATTTGTTTGCCAGGATATGATGAGTATGTGAATTTGGCAGTTGTTCTGAGCTTATTGATTTTCACCAATTCTTAAATTGCTTCTAGATTGAAAGTACAGTAATTTACACTTATCTCGACATTTAGCTAATTGGACGGACCTGTAATGCGACATATTTAGTTAGACATTTTTGTAAACATAGAGTTCGGGGTCCAAATTATGACCCCACATTGAAAGTCGACACTGTACCACTGTCATCGCAAATGTTCAATTACAGGTTAAAATTACCTCCAAAATTACCGACACTGAGTGGTGGTAATGAGACGTGCCATTGAAAGTAATTTACTGTACAATATGTCACAAGCTGGATGGGAAGAAATTTTCCAACTGTGAAAGCTGTGGCGAGTGTCAAACGCAATAGCTAAACAGGAAGGTTTAACCGAACAAGATGGGAATATCGAGTGATAACAAAAACACAACACCAAAGGTTCTTTTCAGAACCATCAACATATTCATAAAGAGTAAACAGTAAACTAATCCATTTTTCAGGCAGATAGGTAGGTATTCACGTAGGAGAAGAAAATAAAACAATATATTTAAAATATATATTTAACAAAAGCTGTCCCCTTTGTATAGTCCTACGTCACTCCGGTTATGTCCCCGACTTTACCCACCCGTCTTTTTTTACTACTTGCAAGCAAAAGTGATTTTAGTTTACCTAGAGTACTAATTTGGTTTGGTAAAAATAATTTTCATTCATAATTTTTATTTTAAAAGCACGTTTATGTCTTTTGCAAACCCATATTGTCATGCCTGCTCCCCCATTTCGTAATACGAAGCTCAATGCCGTCAACGCGGATAGACCCGTCTTGGATTTTTGTCATCCCAGTTCTATCGCCGTCTAAGCACTCAGTGGAACCCTACAAATGCATCTTGTGGGAAGTTGCCCAAAAAGCCAAAAGCCAAAAAGCTCGGCCACGGGATAAGGCTAAGGTTACTTTGGATAGGAGTACGCACGAAAATTTAATTGTACGAATAGAAACAAACAATTTTGTTCGATAGAAGCTGACGAATACGAACGAAGCAAGGGAGAAGCAATGTAACCACACCAATACAACTCAATGTGGTTGTTTAGCTTCATTATTGCATACAATTCGTACGACCACTTTTCTGCATCCAGTGTCACCGCCGCCTAATTCATTTTCAATGCAGGTTACAGTGTTTCTTTGCGTTCACCAATGCAAAAAACTTCGTATACTGCGGCACCTTGGAATGTGTCTAATGGCGGGTTTATATTAGGGAGATATATAGCTATAGATGGATTTATTCACGGTAAAATAGATGTAAACGGGTTAGAATCAGGCCCCGGTCAAGAGGATATGATAAGCGAGTCAAGATGTGTTGCAAATTTAGCTGTCATTGCCAAACTATCAAACTACTCGGTGAGCTCAATGCAGCTGTATGAAACATCTATGCGCCCATTCGCAAATCATAATTAGCTCGAAACAATCGTCAAATTCGCGAAAATTTAGAGAAGGCAGTTTTGCATTCTTAAAATTTGAATGGAGATTCTTAAGTTATTCGATTACTTAAAACACGACGCTCTCTCAACCATTTGACTATATATTTCACAATACACAACGTTTACAAAAACTCGCCATTATGATATAAAATCATCATCAGACACATTCCAGTTCAATATTACGTAATACTGTATTGCATAGGATACATATTCGAAACAGAAAAGTAAATTTTCATTCATTATTTTTTATTTTAGAAGTGTGTTAAGGTCATCCTGTAAATTCATGGCTGTAGAGTGGTATTCACATTTTGACCCACCAGGCGGTATGTTAAGCGCCTTGATTTACACCAGCTTAAGAGTTTGGCAGTTCTCGCAAGTGACAGTGGTCGCAAATTGCATTTGCGACCCGGACATGTTTGACGCTGTCAAATGCTGTGTATTAGTATATGGATTAGAGATGGGCAAAACAGTTCACTTTGATGAACGGTTCACTCATTAACCGTTCATCTAAGTGAATCAGTTCTTATGAACCGTTCTTTCGCTCTTTCGTTCAGCGGTATTAAGAACAACATAGAATGTTAGCTGGAACCCAACACCAATAGACAGCTATAATCGCTCTTTCGTTCAGCGGTATTAAGAACAACATAGAATGTTAGCTGGAACTCAACACCAATAGACAGCTATAATGATATCGTTGGATTGGATAGTGTACGTATGGAATTTATATTTTTGAAATTTAGTGGGGAAAGATAAGCTGCTTCTTCTCTAAAAGTTGCAAACTGTATGTGAAAATATGTTTATCGGTCGACAAACGTTTATGTAATAATTTGATGCGCACAAAATATGTGCAATTTTTCATATTCTTTTTTTGGACAACACACAGGTTCCATGTAAGATCATATTTCATAATGTTCATTCAGGGGAAAAAATCAGCAGCGATTTTCACTAACAAACAATCACGATAACACGTACACGCAATAGGCCAAACAATGAATTGAGAGCAACGAAAAAAAATTGCCCTCACTATAAGATTTTATGTTCACCTAATCCATGAATCGCCCCAGCTTCCCCCAGATTTTTTTCTGATAATCAGGAAATATATGTATGTTACGCGGAATCGAAAGAATACATGAAATTGAAAATATATAGTTTTGCTTTTAAAACTACGAAAATCTAATTTAATTTTTAACCCAAAATTGAGTATACATTAACAAAATAAACCCTGCGTTAGATGCATTTTGCTCATAAATGACAATATCATTTTATGTTCTTACAAGCCTTCTCGTTATATTTATCCATTCCGTCCAGCGCAAATCAGTTCAGCTGCACTAGTTCGTTCGCAAACAGTTCGCCCGCATACACTTCGTTCTCAAACAGTTCGTTCCCAAACAGTTCACTCTCAATCAGTTCTTCCCATAAGCGGACCTTACACGGTCAACTTTATTGACAATATGATGACATTTGAGAGCATAATGACAGCTGAACATGGCCGACGACGCAGATATCCGGATTTTCTGATTTTCGAGCATCAATATCGTGACATTTCATATGGATGCATGATGTTGACGTTTTACCTCACGGACTTCCAGACTGAGTTGCCAGATATGCAAGCGCACATTTAATTTTTGTTAGTCTTTTTTGCGATTGCAATTAAAATTTATAAACTACTGAAATTGTAAGAATCATAAATGGAAGCTTTTGGTTTGGAAAACCGATACTTTGAATAGCAAAATACGGTACTTTTCACGATACAAATCAAAACTCCAAAGTAAACTGACATTGTGATGGTGAGAGAGTGGATGAAACTTAACAACGTTTTAGGAATTTTGACGTAGGACTACGTCTAACCGGAAGATATAGGGGGTGAAATGGAAATCTAGGCACTGAACAAGTAGGAAAAAATGCAAGATTTGGAACGTTTATAACTCGAGCATTTCTCAATAGATCGCAAAGGTTTTTGCATCAATTGATAGGAAATATATCTACGCATCTATCATAACGAATAACATTTCATTTTTCTTGAGATAAATAATTGAATAATTGTGAAATATCAAGCATTGTCAAAATGCACTATGTGCCCATTTTTGATTGGTCCATTTTGTGCTCCTCAAATCGTACCGACCAAAACGGGCAACCAGAGCAGCAGCGAAATAGAATGAAGCACGATTGGAAAGGAAAAAGAAAAAAATGAACGAAACATTGGTCGCAGTCTCACACATGCGTAATTCTCGAGCCAGCCAGTCAGCTTAAAAATCCCCGCTCCGCTGCCGTAACGATCATTCTCATTCAAACCGTACACCACATCGGTTCGCATCACAACACATCAACAAACCAACACAAGCAGCCATGTCTGGACATGGTAAAGGAGCAAAAGTGAAGGGAAAGGCAAAATCCGTGTTGGAACCGTGTTGATCTGGAGTTCCCCGCAAAGGTAGCTAGGCCGAGCGCGTTAGTACCAGTGCACCAGTCCACCTAGCCAGCGTTATATTGTTTCGGCCGCCGAAGTGATCGAGTTAGCTGGCAAAGCTGCTCGCGACGATAAGAAAACCCGCATTCGGAACAGAACACATTCAGTTCGGTGGACATCAAGACAACAGGCAGTTGCAGCGAGTGGCGAGTGGCAAACGCAATCGCAAAACGGCAGCAGGTAGCAGAAGAAAAAAGTTTGTTCTTTATACAAACTGCTTTGGAGGCAAATCCAGAACAAGGCGGCATCGAGGGCGTTCGAAATGGTTTTTTTTTCAAAACCACGAGTACTAAGTTTTCTAAATTGGAACCATTCCATAAAACAAGGCCCTTATCAGGGCCATTAAACCTTCCAAAAAAGATTTTAGGAAATACAGTTCAATGCTTTCTAAAACATTATCCAAAATAATAATAAAACACAAATTGATTTTTTCATAATTTGTTTGCCAGGATCTGATGAGTATGTGAATTTGGCAGTTGTTCTGAGCTTATTGATAGTTAGGGACTTTCCTGATTATTCAATTTTCACCAATTCTTAAATTGTTTCCACATTGAAAGTACAGTAATTTACAATTAGTTCGACATTTAGCTAATTGGACGGACATGTAATGCGACTTATTTAGTTGGACATTTTTGTAAACATAGAGATCCAAATTATGACCCCACATTGAAAGTCGACACTGTACCACTGTCATCGCAAATGTTCAATTACAGGTTCAAATCGCCTCCAATGCGACACTGAGTGGTGCTCTGGCACGTCGCATTGAATGTAATTTACTGTACAACATGTCACAAAGCTGGATGGGAAGAAATTTTCCAACTGTGAAAGCTGTGGCGAGTGGCAACAAATCGCTAAACAGGAAGGTTTAGCCGAACAAGATGGGGATATCGAGTGATAACAAAACAATAAACTCTTTAGATTGAAGATAATTTTGTGATCCTGAAAAGGACCCTTTTTAGCCTGCATGTGAATCCAACGAGCGAACAAATCATAATGAATGTATTTTCTTCTTCTTCTTTTTGGCTTTAAGAGGGTTTAAACTTTTCAGTTCATTCGCCTGAATGTATTTTTTTGCCATCGCTCCCTTTTAACGCTCATTCATTCGTTTCGTTGGACTCGCCCCTCTGGCTGAGCCTGCCGATTTGTCTCTATCCTGTGAGTGTGTACCGCTAGAGTATAAAACACGCGGTCCCCGAAAAAATATCTTATTTTCTTTCAAACCGTAATCCCGTGTGGTTGTACGGCATCGGCATCGTGGACGTAACAAAGGAGGACAAGTTAAGGGAAAGGCAAAGTCTCACTCGAACCGTGCAGGTCTCCAGTTCTCTGTTGGTCGCATTCACTGATTGCTCCGCAAGGGTAACTAGGCCGAACGGATTGGTGCCGGAGCACCAGTATACCTAACAGCGATTATAGAGTTTCGGCCGTCGGAGTGCTCGAGTTGGCTTGCAAAGCTGCTCACGACAATCAGAAAACCCGCATCAAGAACAGAGCAGCTTCGGTTCGGCGCTCATCAAGGCAACAATTAGTTTCAGTAAGTGGCAAAGTGTTTCTCCGGCACGTCGCATTAAATGTAATTTACTGAACAACATGTCACAAGCTGTGAAAGCTGTGGCGAGTGGCAAACGCAATAGCTAAACAGGAAGGTTTAACCGAACAAGATGGGAATATCGAGTGATAACAAAAACACAACACCAAAGGTTCTTTTCAGAACCATCAACATATTCATAAACAGTAAACAGTAAACTAATCCATTTTTCAGGTTGATAGGTAGGTATTCACGTAGGAGAAGAAAATAAAACAATATATTTAAAATATATATTTGACAAAAGCTGTCCCCTTTGTATAGTCCTACGTCACTCCGGTTATGTCCTCGACATTACCCACCCGTCTTTTTTTAACGTTGAACTCGGTCATTCTTTGCGCTAGTGAGCGGGTTGTGTGTTTCTTCACACTCCGCTATAAAATTTGGAGAATGAGAAGATCTGGGAAAATCACAGATGAAAATGCATCATTTGTTAATTCAAGCTACAGTAGAATCCCGATTATCCGCGGAATAGTCGGGCAAACTCATCGCGATTAGCTAAAATCGCGGATGACCCATTAAAAGACAAAAAAAAATGCAAACACGAAAAGAGATGTTTCAACATAAAAACTATGTTCTATCAATACAGAAATCAATCAACTATCCATCTATAAGGTCGTGTACACCAGTGGCTAAATAATGGAAAAGCCATGACCACAACAAAAGAGCATGGGCCTACCACTCACTAACAAATTCCGGAAATGCCTATTGATTTACTATGGAACTCGCAGTCACGAATAATCCGCAGGGCGGATCACCCGCTCGCGGATAATCGGGGTTCTACTGTCATAGTCTCATTTATGGAATAAAAACATTTGCTTGCAGATAAAATAACTTGCATATATTTTCACAAACTAAAATAATCTGGCATCTCTGAAACTGAAAGGAACAGTCTGTATTTGTGAAACGAGTATTATGATGTATTTTTGAGAAGAAAAACCGAATTCAAAAGTGTAAATTATGAATGAAAATTAACTTTTACGAATCAAATTGGTATTCTATGTGAATATAAATCACTTTTTTTCTGCAAGTGGTGAGAAAATCCCATACAAAAATTATGTCTGAAATTGACGATATATTATAATAATACATTTTAGTAGGAATATCTGAAAATTCAGGGGAAATAGGTTAAGTTAAGGTTAGGACTACGCGCTTCAACTAATTAAATAATACCAAGTAGATATTTTCATTCAAATTTTACCAATTGAAAATTGCCTTTTAGCCTTCTAATCTGATAGAGAATAGTTTGGATCCCAAACTCAAATGTCGCCAGTAGCCATCGCGGATATTTTCGTTGTCTCGGGTTGAGGGCGATATTGACCGTGTAAGGTGGAAAAATATTGATTGAGGTTAGATCAGATGTTGAAAGCCTAGCTGTCACGATATTGAAGACACTTATTGTCAATCCGGTTGATCGTGTAAGGTGCCCAATACAGTTCACTCGCAAACCGTTCTTTCGGAACCAGTTCGTTCACAAACCGTTCGCTCGCAATCAGTTCGTGGGGAGAACTACCGTTCTTTGAAAAAGAACGACCGTTCGTTCACTCTTTTCGGCGAACTAGTTCTTTCGTACCGTTCGTGAACGGTTTGCCCATCTCTAATATGAATGCCCTGAGCAGAGAAGAAAAGTGGAACTTGAGGGAAAAAAGTGGCAACGATTTGTGGTAAAGCGGACCTTACACCACGGCAGTGGAACTTCATACAAATCATTCGTCGAAAAGTGTCTCCTTTTTCACTGCTTGTTTACATCGACGAATATATTTTTTTCCACTATGTTTCGTAGGAGAGTGTATGCATACTGACAGATTTCTACTACGAGGTGTTTAATGAAGGATGAAAGGTGGGAATGTTTATGTTTATATATGATTTAATTGAATGCATAAAAGTTGTCAACAAAACTGGAGTTAAGCACATTTTTAAATTTGAACGAATATTGATAAGAGATTCCCAGCAATTCTTGATGTTTATTGCGTGATTTGGTAACTGTATAAGTTGTTTGAAATAAAGGTTTAGTGTAATTATTTAATTTTGAGGATTATATTCACAAACATACAAGTATGATTTATATATATATATATTGCATGTATATGATGCGCCTAGCCAGCCCATACATGCAATCGTGGAGACGATATACATACATCCTAGAAAATAATAAATCGTATAATTATCGTTTATATTACATCATATACCGCATATACATGAATATGGCCTCCAATTTCATATGCATATGCCAGTTATACACATCATACAAGTAATGTGTCTTAGATGTATGTATATTGCCTCCAATTTTAGATTTTTAACGTAGGACTACGTCTTGCATTAAGGGTGCCAAATCAGAAAACAGGTCACGTTTTTATGAGATAAAGCTAACGTTAATAACTATTTTTGCTACGAACGGATTTAAACGTTTTGTATACCAATCGAATTAGAAATTTTCTAAGATTTTTTTTTGTTTGATATGCTATACATTACAATCCCATAGTCTGTATATGGTTCAAATTGATGAAATGGGAAGCATTCCCATTTTTCCATACATTTGTTCTGTCCATTTGTGTGCTTTCCCGAACAGAGCTGTCAATAACGGGTAACTTATGCAGCCGCTAGAACAGAAACAACGAAGGGGGATCGAAAAGAAAAAAATTGCGAAGTAAACTCCACCCTTGCATAGTATGTAAGCTGTCGCTAGCGTATAAGCATTGCATCTCCTCAGAGGAAAATTCTCAGAATATTTCTGTGCCCGAAACAACAAAGGTCGCTTATTCTGCTCGTTTTGTGTTTAATGTATCCCTTCGAGCTATGAAGGTTAGTGAATATTTCACTTGAAGTGCATCTGGCATTGCAATTAACACAACCATCCGAGGCATGGCAAAGCAGGCGAAAAAAGAGAAGAGTACAAATGATTTTAGGTCGCTTCTAAACATTATTGTTTGTTTTTTTTGTGTGTAGCTTGTTTTCATTGCGCAAAACATAGAACTTAGAAACTTTGTTGACGGTATCGACCGAGAGTCGAGAAACGATTTTTCATAAACGGTCATTCTTGCGATGTTTCATTTTTAGCACTGCAACTGTATGTATCTGTTAGACCCGTTTTTGATGCTTGTTGAATGGCGATGCACTTCTTCTTCTTCTTCTTTTGAATTATAGACACTTGAAACTCAGAGAGTTCATTCGTCTTCGATGGCGATGCACGGAAGATGCCACTCGTTAATATTCAGTGCAATGCGTGCATTGATATAAAGAAACGAATTGTAACATATGACCATAGCGTATTGTTCTCGCAAGGGCAAAATATTTTTTACTAAAGAGTTATTTATGAAATTTCGACGTATTCGCAAATAATATTCGAAATGATAAACCATCAAATTTCAAAAGAAAAAAGATTGCGTAGCCCTACGTTCTAAGCGGTCGTGTCTCTGAATTTCTTTTTTTTTCGAATTTTTTTTTACGATTTAATGTTTGCTGGGCAGGCCCGAAGGCAGTTTTAAATTGTTAAAATATGAATGAAATTTTTTACTTCATGTTATTTGATTACTTGAAACATGTATTACAGAATTTTATTTAACCATTTCTATATAAATTTTGCGATACTTCCACTAAAGCACAATAAACAATCAGGAATGAAGTATCCGAGTGCAACTCTTTCGTATCATAAGTAAGAGCTTTAATTGCCCTAGAATCATATTTCAGGTAGCCGTACGAGATAGCTGCGGCTTGATAATCCAAACAACCGGAGTTCAAATCCCATCGGAGCATTTTTATAAGCGTGGCCCCACTCATATCAAATATTTATATATCTGAAAGTCAATTTTTTTTTTTTTATATTAAATCGTTTATTTTTACAGGCTCAGTTACATAAGTTTAAAGGAGCCAAACTCCTATCTGTATAGTTACAAGTATACATAAACATTTTTTATTAATTCTAATGTTAATGAGGTAGAGAACCGATTACTCGCGGCTTGCTCGAGTTTAGAAGGGTGACATTTTGTTTCAGGAAAAGGATGGGATATAAGGATATGTTGACAATGTTCACACTCACATTCGCACTCACATTCATCATACTCAATTCTTAAGCCTATCTTATATCTAACATGTATTTACATTTCACCTTATTCTATTGTTAGTAAGAAGGGATTTGATTTCTCGCGAAGGAAAAGGAAAAGGAGAATATAAGGATATAAGGACAATCACACACGAAGATCGATAGCTTTTAGGAAGACATATATTTGGGACATGTAATCAAGGTCTAACCGAGCCAACACATCTCTCACCGGCACATTGGGCTGCCTTCCTCTAGCCCGAAGAAAGTTTTCTAAATTCGATCTGGCAACAAGATACTCCTCGCACGACCAAACAACGTGTTCGATGTCGTGGTAACCTTGGCCACAAGCACAGATATTGCCATCGGCAAGATTAAAACGAAAGAGTAGCGCGTCTAACGAACAGTGATTGGACATGAGTCGAGAGAAGGTGCGAATAAAGTCCCGACTTAAGTCCAGACTTTTGAACCATGGTTTGAGGCTAACCTTAGGGATAATCGAGTGAAGCCACCGACCCAATTCATCTTCGTTCCACTTACGTTGCCAGTTAACGATGGTATTTTTACGGACTAAAGAATAAAATTCATTGAAGGCGATTTGACGCTGATAAATATCGCCTTCAATTGCACCTACCTTTGCCAATGAGTCAGCCCTCTCGTTACCCGGAATTGAGCAATGTGAAGGGACCCAGACAAAGGTAATGACATAACAGCGTCTGGTTAAAGCACTCAAATTTTCTCGTATTCTCTCAAGGAAGTACGGCGAGTGCTTTTCCGGCCTCACTGAACGGATAGCTTCGACAGAGCTAAGACTATCCGTTACAATGTAATAGTGTTCAACAGGTCGTGAGGCGACGCTGTCCAGCGCCCAATGTATTGCTGCCAATTCAGCAATATACACAGAGCAAGGATTCTGAAGACTGTGGGAGGTGCTAAAAATTTCGTTGAACACTCCAAATCCTGTGGACTCATTCATAGAGGACCCATCAGTAAAGTACATATTATCACAATTGACACGCCCATACTTTGCATTGAAGATCGTAGGAACGATCCCCGATCGATGATAATCTGGAATTCCATGGATTTTCTCCTTCATGAACAGATCAAAATGTACAGAGGAATTGATGTAGTCAGGAAAACAAACACGGTTGGGAGTATACGAAGAAGGATCAACCTGCATGGAGATGAATTCATGATATGAGCTCATGAATCCTGAATGAAAATTTAGCTCGATAAGCTGCTCAAAATTTCCGATCACCAATGGGTTCATAACCTTACACCGGATGAGGAACCGAAGCGATAATAAATTGAAGCGATCTTTTAGTGGGAGTAGGCCTGCCAAAACCTCGAGACTCATGGTATGCGTTGAGGGCATACATCCCAACGCAATACGGAGACAAAGATACTGAATTCGCTCGAGTTTAATGAGATGTGTTTTGGCAGCTGATTGAAAACAGAAACTGCCATACTCCATCACTGAGAGAATAGTTGTTCGATACAACATTATAAGATCTTCGGGATGGGCTCCCCACCAGGTGCCGGTAATTGTACGGAGAAAGTTTATTCTTTGTTGGCATTTTTTACTCAGATACCTAATATGGGCCCCCCAAGTACATTTGGAGTCGAACCAGACCCCAAGATACTTGAATGACATAGCATGAGTGATCGGTTTACCCAAAAGTTGAAGCTTTGGTTTTGCTGGTCTATGCTTCCTAGAAAAAACCACCATCTCTGTTTTCTCCGTGGAGAATTCGATCCCTAGCCCAATGGCCCAGGTTGAAAAATTGTTCAAAGTATCTTGTAAGGGTCCTTGCAGGTTGGATTCGTTTGATCCTACGCCAGACACCACTCCGTCATCTGCAAGTTGTCTTAGGCTGCAATTTTGTGTAAGACAATTGTCGATGTCGCTTACATAGAAGTTGTACAAAAGGGGGCTTAAACATGAGCCCTGGGGGAGGCCCATGTAGGAGACCCGATTTACTGTCGAATCCCCGTGAGAAAAGTTCAACTTTTTCTCACAAAGCAAGTTATATAACATATTATTCAACAGAGGCGGCAGACCCCGAGAGTGTAATTTGTCTGACAAAACCTCTATTGAAACAGAATCAAAGGCCCCCTTTATGTCCAAGAATACTGAAGCCATTTGTTTTTTTTCGGCGTAAGCCATTTGAATTTCTGAAGAAAGCAACGCAAGACAATCATTCGTCCCCTTGCCCCTGCGGAACCCATATTGTGTATCTGAGAGTAGGCCATTCGTTTCGACCCATCGATCAAGGCGAAACAAGATCATTTTCTCCAACAATTTCCGTATACAAGACAGCATTGCTATTGGACGGTACGAATTGAAGTCGGATGCGGGTTTTCCGGGTTTTTGAATAGCTATAATTCGCACTTGTCTCCAATCATCTGGAACAATATTATGCTCCAGAAACCGATTGAATAAATTCAACAAGCGATGTTTCGCCACATCAGGGAGGTTTTTTAACAAGTTGAACTTAATTCTATCCGTTCCTGGAGCCGAATTGTTACAAGAAAGGAGAGCAAGAGAGAATTCTACCATCGAAAACTCGGAATCAAGATCGCACCTATCTTGTGGTATATCTCGAACAATTTTTTGCACAGGAACGGAATCGGGACAAACCTTCCGTGCAAAATTAAAAATCCATCGATGTGAATATTCTTCGCTTTCATTCGATGAAGAGCGATTTCTCATGTTTCGAGCCACTTTCCATAATTTTTTCATTGACGTTTCTCGTGACAAACCTCCCACGAAATTTCGCCAATAAGCACGTTTTTTCCCTTTGATCAAGTTTTTAAATTGATTTTCAAGGTCCAAATACGTTTGAAAATTCTCAATGGTTCCACGTTTCCGAAAAGCTTTAAATGCGTTCGATTTATCCTGATAAAGCTTGGAACATTGGCTATCCCACCATGGATTGGGAGGCCTTTGACGAAAAGTGGAGCCTGGGATGGGTTTCGTTTGAGCGCGAACCGCGCTGTCATATATCAAACGAGAAAGGAAGTTATACTCCTCCAATGGAGGCAAACCATCTCTGGAATTGATGGCTAGAGCAATCGCGTCCGCATATTTTTTCCAGTCAATGTGTCTTGTGAGGTCATATGCCATGTTTATAGATTCAGAAGAATTCGAACCAATGGTGATGGAAATTTTGATTGGCAAGTGATCACTACCGTTGGGGTCCTGGATTACATTCCACTTGCAATCTAACGATAGTGAATTCGAGCAAAGCGAGAGGTCAAGAGCACTTGGGTTAGCAGGAGGTTTAGGAACACGTGTTGTTTCCCCAGTATTCAAAACGGTCATATTGAAGCTGTTACAAAGGTCATATATCATCGATGAACGATTGTCGTCGTACTGTTCCCCCCAGGCAGTTCCGTGAGAGTTGAAGTCTCCCAAGATCAATCGTGGCTCAGGAAGGAGTGAGCACATGTCAACAAGTTGCTTGCGGCTAACCGCAGCTCTCGGAGGCCAATACAAGCTGACAATACAAAGGTCTTTGCCTCTGATGTTTGCATGACAAGCAACAGCTTCGATCCCCCCAATAGGTGGAAGGTCAATTCTAAAAAATGAGTGGCACTTATTGATCCCCAATAGCACCCCTCCGTATCTGTCAACACGGTCCAAGCGTATAATATTAAAATCGTGGAAAGAGATATCATCTCGCGAAGAAAGCCAAGTTTCGGACAGAGCAAAAACGTCACAATTGAAGTTATGAATTAAAAATTTGAATGTATCCAATTTAGGGATAAGACTACGACAATTCCACTGTAAAACAGTGATATCTCCGACCTCTCTATTTGAATTAGACATCAAGAGAGATAATCATTGCAAGGAGGGGCCATGTTTGCATCAATTGTTGCAAAATTGTCTTTAATACTGGAAGCATTGAAATGACAATGGTTCTGATGGAGTCGGAAACATTAAAACACTTGAAGATTTGGTCCAAAAGGACAGACAACTTTATAAATCCCGATTGGGGAGTTGAGCTGGACGGAAAAATAGGGACATTTGGGGTTTTTGATGTCCCCTCGAGTGCTGGGTCGTTCGAAGGTGAACTATTCCCACGGAAGCCAGGAGGAACCTGATTTTGCTTGTCCGCTGCACTCGATTTTTTAGGCATGCTAACAGGAGGTATAACCGGAGGGGCTTGTCCTTGAACTTTGGGAGTGGTCACATTTTTGCGCCGGGGATTCCCTTGGAAAATGAACGGTGTGCCCCCGTTAGCTGTGTCCGCTTCCATTTCGTCAACGGGTAACGTGGCGAAGACATTTTGTGTGATGATTGGTTGTTGTTGTTGGGCCAGTGGAGAAGCGCCCTTTAAAATATCCGCAAAAGTGCGTTTCGAGCGTTCCTTCAAAGAGCGCTTCTGTTTCTCCCAGCGACTCTTGTAAGTTTCACAAACTGAGAGCTCGTGTGGGGATCCCCCGCAATATGGACATTTATGCTCAGTCGCACTGCAGGATTTCCCCTCATGTTGCTCTCCGCAAGTGGCACAGCGCTCCTTGTTGGCACAATAATCTGAAGTGTGACCAACTGACTTGCATTTTTGGCAAGTCATGGGCTTTGGCACGAAGAGTCGCACAGGCAGTCTTAATTTGCCCACCATGACGTAGTCAGGGAGAGCGGAACCAGCAAAAGTTACTCGAAACGAGTCTGACGGCGTGAATTTAGTTTTTCCCTTTTCTTGGGATACTTTCCCTAGTTGACGGCTGTCCAAAATTTTAACGCCCACCAACGGGAGTCTTTTAAATTTACCAACTCCTTCCTTTATCATTTCACACGTCAGACCCGTTTCAGTTATCACCCCCGAGATTTCTACGTCATGGGAAGGCACGTAGACACGATACTCTAGGGAGAATCTCTCGTCGATCACAACTGCATTTGCGTGTTTCCGATCACTCACGACAACACGCAGTTTGTTCGGTCTAACCTTAGAGATTTCGACCACGGAGGAATAATATCTTGCCAGATCTTTCGAAACCTGAATGACATTGATGGATTTTCCGTTCGGTTTGGGCCGGAAAAAAACAACCCATGGGCCAGCTCCAGGTGAATCTTCTGGATAGACCTTGACACGAGGAGAGGAAGCAACTGAGGGGGAGGTCGAGGTCGATTGTTGAGCGGGAGCGGGATCAGTAGGGCTGGGAGGCAAGTTCGGGAGTTGAGCGGAAACGGGAGCGGGAGAAAGAGGGGGTGAAGAGGAAAGGTTTGCAAATTTTCTTGAGGGAGGCTTGTTGAGGTGAGTTAACTCTTCCTGTAAAGAGACATCTTCTGAGGGGGGAACGCGTTTAAGCGACTTCCCAGCACCCGTAGCTGGGGAGGAGGAGACAGTGGATTCGATATCCATGTCAACGCTTTCTTCCCCTTCTGCCATTTAAAATGGCAGATGTACACTTTCTTATAATTTTTGCAATTTTTTTTTATAATTCCTTAACCTAATAACCTTAACCTATTAATTTGAGTATACTTATTATGCACACCAGTGCGGATTATTTATAACGGTGCTGCGTGTTGATCGTTCGGTACAGCTGAACCCGTGTATCGCACCACGCGGTGATGATGTCGAAGACGGTGCTACGGCGATAACACACCAGCACTCAGCGCTCGCGTGCAGCGTTTCTTCCTCTCGCTTGTTGTGTCTGCTCCAATGAATTCACAGGGAATCCCGTTAGTGTCCAACACTCACTTCACCAGCCACGAAAATAACGGTATCACTTCAACGATGGACGATAACGATATAAAACCGTCCGGCGGCTTCGAGCTTAGGAAGACGAATGAGAAAGTCAATTGATTGATTCCTATTTGTACAAACATAATGTTTATAAAGGTTCTATATACATACAAAAATGGTGATTCCCCGGGCCGAACATTTTACTTTAATATTGTCCGCCATTTTTTATGGCAGTGATGAATCGTATATTTGTATGACAACAGACTTATTATGTTATTAGGTATTGCCTAATAACCTTGCATGTACAGTAAATTACCTCTAATTCGACATTTAGTTAATTGGACAGACTTGTAATGGGATACAAATAATAGGACTTTTCCATCTCTAATTGGATATTTTGTAAACATCGAGTTTGGTACCCGAAGTATGGCCCCAGATTGGAAGTCGCCACAAGACGTCGACATTGTACCACTATCATTGTGAATGTCCAATTACAGGCCAATCACCTCTAATGCGACACTGAGTAGTGTCTCGGTATGTCGAGGATTAGAGGTAACTTACTGTATATGCTATTTAGGCGCATCATATACCACCCAAAATATCAGATATTCGATGCTCTATATACGATAGTTATACGATTGAATGTTTGCTGGGATGGCATACTTGGCAGCTTGGTTTGTCAAGTTCATAATCTTTTGAGTTAAGTGCAATTGAATGACGAAGTTGAACTAATTTATTTTGTCACTATGTTTATCAGAACTCAAAAGACCGGCAAACAGATAATCTTTCGTTCTTAAAAGTTAAAAATAAAAAAGCAACTTTAACTTTCACTTTTCTTAAAACCGGAAATATTCTGACTTAAAAATAATTTTCAACG
This sequence comes from Toxorhynchites rutilus septentrionalis, assembly GCF_029784135.1. Classification (NCBI taxonomy): domain Eukaryota; kingdom Metazoa; phylum Arthropoda; class Insecta; order Diptera; family Culicidae; genus Toxorhynchites; species Toxorhynchites rutilus. The sequence continues at coordinate 98,453,276 of NC_073746.1, read as the reverse complement.
TAATATTCCAAACATACATGTATTTACAAGAATCTATATTAATTATCATAATTATTAAGAACGTTTTCCGCCATTCGTTTTTGGGTTGTCTGTAGTAAATCGTATATACGCATGACAATAGTTGTACTAGATGCATGTAGGAGTCGTATATTCATCCATCCAATCATCGTGAATACTGTTGCAAGTGGAAAATAAATGTGTGTTCATTGCTTATGACATTATGCATTATGACATAAATAACAACATAATACAGTAATTTAAATTTAATACGACATGCAGAGGCACCACTCAGTGTCGCTTTGGAGGCGATTTTGGCTTGTAATTGAACATTGGCGATGTGAGTGGTACAGTGTCGACGTCTGGTGGCAACTTTAATGTGGCGCCATAATTTGGTCCCCGAACTCGATGTTTACACAAATGTCCAATTAAACGTGTCACATTACAGGTCTGTTCAATAATCTAAACGTCGCATTAAATATAACTTACTGTATATAAACAATATTTATTCCCAGCTGTTTTGAGGCATCTCGCACAAATTGACAATATCATTCAGTTGTCAGTGAAAGTCGGTTCGATTTTAGAGTGTAAAAAAAGTTCACTGTTTACATAAAAGCAATCTCGAATCGGTCCCACTTTTTTGCTTGAAGTTACTATCCCCTGCTTACACGGTCAACTTTATTGACAATATGATGACATTTGAGAGCATAATGACAGCTGAACATGGCCGACGACGCAGAAATCCGGATTCTCTGATTTTCGAGCATCAATATCGTGACATTTCATATAGATGCATGATGTTGACGTTTTACCTCACGGACTTCCAGACTGAGTTGCCAGATATGCAAGCGCACATTTAATTTTTGTTAGTCTTTTTTGTGATTGCAATTAAAATTTATAAACTACTGAAATTGTAGGAATCATAAATGGAAGCTTTTGGTTTGGAAAACCGATACTTTGAATAGCAAAATACGGTACTTTTCACTATACAAATCAAAACTTCAAAGTAAACTGACAATGTGATGGTGAGAGAAACTTAACAACGTTTTAGGAATTTTTTAACGTTGAACTCGGTCATTCTTTGCGCTAGTGAGCGGGTTGTGTGTTTCTTCACACTCCGCTATAAAATTTGGAGAATGAGAAGATCTGGGAAAATCACAGATGAAAAAACATCATATGTTAATTCAAGCTACAGTAGAATCCCGATTATCCGCGGAATAGTCGGGCAAACTCACCGCGAATAACGAATTCGCGATGACCCATTAAAGGACAAAAAAATGCAAACACGAAAAGAGATGTTTCAACATAAAAACTATGTTCTATCAATACAAAAATCAATCAACTATCCATCTATAAGGTCGTGTACACCAGTGGCTAAATAATGTAAAAGCCATGACCACAACAAAAGAGCATGGGCCTACCACTCACTAACAAATTCCGGAAATACCTATTGATTTACTATGGAACTCGCAGTCACGAATAATCCGCAGGGCGGATCACCCGCTCGCGGATAATCGGGGTTCTACTGTCATAGTCTCATTTATGGAATAAAAACATTTGCTTGCAGATAAAATAACTTGCATATATTTTCGCAAACTAAAATAATCTGGCATCTCTGAAACTGAAACGAACAGTCTGTATTTGTGAAACGAATATTATGATGTATTTTTGAGAAGAAAAACCGAATTCTAAAGTGTAAATTATGAATGAAAATTAACTTTTACGAATCAAATTAGTATTCTATGTGAATGCAAATCACTTTTTTTCTGCAAGTGGTGAGAAAATCCCATACAAAAATTATGTCTGAAATTGACGTTATATTATAATAATACATTTTAGTAGGAATATCTGAAAATTCAGAGGAAGTAGGTTAAGTTAAGGTTAGGACTACGCGCTTCAACTAATTAAATAATACCAAGTAGATATTTTCATTCAAATTTTACCAATTGAAAAATGCCTTTTAGCCTTCTAATCTGATAGAGAATAGTTTGGATCCCAAACTCGAATGTCGCCACTAGCCATCGCGGATATTTTCGTTGTCTCGGGTTGAGGGCGATATTGACCGTGTAAGGTGGAAAAATATTGATTGAGGTTAGATCAGATGTTGAAAGCCTAGCTGTCACGATATTGAAGACACTTAAGGCTGATTTAGACGATACCAGTCAGCGCTCTAGTTGAAGTATCCAGTGAACAGAGAACAGACACTCTGTTCAAGTTACTTGTACCAGTATCGAACAAGTAATTTGCCTCTAACTTGAACAGAGTGTCTGTTCTCTGTTCACTGGATACTTCAACTAGAGCGCTGACTGGCATCGTCTAAATCAGCCTTTATTGTCAATCGGTTGATCGTGTAAGGTGCCAATAAGAAAATGTAAACAGTGAAATAATTGACAGATGGTTTACGCTCTAAAAATTGAACAGAATGTTGAGATGTCTCTAGAACGGTGGGAGACATCATATATAAGGTGGGTGGTTCGTACAGTAAGTTACATTTAATGCGACATTTTGCTAATTGGGCAGACCTGTAATGCGACACGTTTAATTGGACATTTTTACCTCTTACCTTTACAATTTTGTTCGATAGAAGCTGACGAATTCGAACGAAGCAAGTGGGAAGCAACACCAACACAATTATATGTAGTTGTTTACTTCTCACGATTGTATGCGTTTCGTGCAGCCTTAAGCGCGATTCACATACAACATCCACGTCACGTTGCGTCAATTATTCTTCCATGCAATTCCTATTGAAGCATTCACATACACCAGCAACTGCAAGTCGAAGTTGCCGTTGCCGGTGTATTTGAATGTTTGCATAAAAACTGTTTGGAAAGATAATTGACGCAACGTGACGGGACGGAACGCGAACGTGACGTGGATGTTGTATGTGAATCGCACTTTAAGGTAATATTATACTATCAGGCACGTAGCGTAACCGGCACGGCACGTTTCATGCAAGACAAATATTATTGCGTGTGTTTCAAATGTGTATGCGTATATATAGCGGAACTGATGGAGAATGATGAGCACTTCGTTATGTAACCTTGTAAAAAGGGAACGATATTATGTTCCCACCACTATTCGTTCTATGCACCTTGCGTGCGTTTATTCATTTCCGTTTGCCGTTACCATGACTGTATTTTTCTGACAGAATAAAACTAGCCTCGCTAAAGATCAGACGTGTTTTCTTTTTTCGTTCTGCTAGCCGAAAACTCCGTCCGTATTTTGCACTCCGGTTGCGCGTTCCTGCTGAGTGTTTCGTCCCTCAGGTTATGGGCCCAGGTCCCCGGGAGTGTTAATAAGTGGATTGTTTCGGTGGAAAGCTGGTTTTTCCGGGAAGTATCAGTGTTGAAGGTTCCTGAAGAAATTTTGACGTGGGACTACGTCTAACCGGAATATATGGAGGGTAAAATGAAAACCTAAACACAGAACATGCAGGAAAAAATGAAAGATTTCGAATGCTTATAGCTCGAACATTTCGTACTGGATAGGAGAGATGTTTGCATCACTTGATAGGGAATATTTCTACGCATCTATCGCAACTGGGTGCGATATATTACGCATTAGGGATCATTGAAACATTGCCCATCGACCACTATTTTATTTTTTCAGACAGTCTCAGCTCAATAGAGGCAATCCGCTCAATGAAAGTTGATAAACGCTCATCTTATTTCCTAACAAGAATAAGACAACTATTGAGTGTTTTGGTCGAAAAATTATTCAAGATTACCTTAGCATGGGTTCCCTCTCATTGCTCGATTCCGGGGAATGAGAAAGCGGACTCGCTAGCTAAGGTGGGCGCTTTAGAAGGCACACTTTTTGAAAGGCAAATTGCTTATAATGAATTTTTCCACATTCCTCGTCAGTATACGCTCGTAAGTTGGCAGCGCATGTGGAGTGAAGATGAGTTCGGTCGTTGGTTACACACGATTATCCCTAAGGTTTCGACGAAAGCTTGGTTTAAGGGATTGAATGTCGGTCGTGATTTCATTCGCGTGATATCTCGGCGTATGTCCAATCACTACAACCTAAACGCGCATCTCTATCGAATTGGGCTCGCAGCAAACAATCTTTGTGATTGTGGCGATGGCTACCACGACATCGAGCATATTGTCTGGTCGTGTATCCGGTTCCATGCTGCTCGCTCTCAGCTCTCTAGAGCACTGAGAGCAAAAGGCAGACAATCGGATATCCCCGTCCGAGATATCTTAGGTAGCCGTGATCCTGATCTTCTGCTTCATCTATACCTGTTCCTCAGAAACGCCGATGTCAACGTTTAATGATGTTTCCTTCTTTGTGTCCCTGTTTCGTATCCCTCCTATCCGATCTATAAACTTTTACTTAGTCGCGGCAATACATACACACACTCTTTACAGATACACGGGCCAAAGGTTGTGCAGTCCACTGATGATTCAACAAAAGCCAAAGGTTGTACCGCTCATGACAACTCTACACGAGCTGATGATTGCGCCGGCTAGTGACCATTCTATCCTGGATTCCTCGAGAAGACGCACCACGCTAGATATGGGGTACAGACTAGGGGGGCGTTGCTGATTAATGGTCAGCTGCATCCCAATAGGAAGTATCCCGTGTCGGGCACAGGTACAGAGCATTGGAGACAGCAACATCACAATTACGAAAACACTTGTAATACTAACCTCGAGCCAACCGCGAGTAATCGGTTACATATTACTAACATAGTTATAAGGCAAACATTGTCGAAATATTGAACTCCCGGCCCCGTCAGGTTGACGCCATATGAGCCTTAATAAAAATATATATTTTGGATAAAAAAAAAATAAAATCTATCGCAACTAACAAAATGTTGTTTTTCATTAGATAAACAATTGAATAACTGTAAAATATTAGGCGTTATCTAAACGCCCTAACTGCATCGTTTTGATTGGCCCGATTTACGGTTTCCCTAACACAGCCATCAAAACCAAGCAGCCTTGGGGAAATCGGCATTGCAAATACATGAAAGTAGGGGGACTTTTGTTCTCATCGAAAAATGTTCCCTAACACAGACTTCAAAACCAAGCAGCGAAATCGGCATTGCAAACACACGAAAGAGCCTAGAGGCGAATGAACTGAAAAGTTTAAACCCTCTTAAAGCCAAAAAGAAGAAGAAGAACACACGAAAGTAGGGGGAGTTTTTGTTCCCACCGAAATGTGTTCCCTAATAGAGATTTCTAAACCAAGGTGCCTGGAGAAATCGGTGTTTCAAATTCATGCAAGTCGGGGGTATTTCTGTTCGGACTGGAATGTGTTTCCCTAACACAGACTTCAAATCCATGGAGCGTGGGGAAATCGGCATTGCGAATTCATACAAATCGGGGGTATTTTTGTTCCGATTGAAATGTGCTTCCCTAACACAGACTTCAAAACCGAGGTTTCTGCGGAAATCGGCTCTGCAAATAAATGCAAACTGCGAGTACTTTTGTCCTCGCTTGCCTTTGTGCAGAGTGGAATATGTCTGTCCTAACATGATCTTCTAAACTTAGGACCCTGGGAAAATCGTGCAGACACTAGAAGCGAATGAACTTCCCACTTTCAAGCAAATTCGAGATTCGAGAAGTATGTACACTTTTGGGATGTAAACTTCAGAGGGAAATGTAAAATAAAATAAACGTTTGATAATTTTTTTTTGTCTTTATTGGAAAGATTTTCAGCCTTAGGCTGGTTCATCAAACGTTTGATAATTCTTCCGTACATATATTTTGTTCTAGTCATCATACCAAACGTAAAAGGTCCGTCATTAAATTTACTTGTAACGAAGAACAATCAATCACAATAAATGAATTGACTTCACATGGCATTTGTTCATTTTTTTCACTCACAGAACAAATATATTGAACTCAATTGAATTTGGAAACTGTTTCATTCAATCAAGAATTTAATCAATACAAACGAATGATTGCTAAGCTAAGGTAGTTCCACGTCAACCTTGCGGTTATATCATAGATATAACCCACTCATTTTTTGTTTTAATTTCGATTTGATAACGCGTGTAGTGAAAAATTGAAAATGACTGACGGCTGGAAAGCATCGTTTGCCAAACTCGGCAACGGAAATTATGCTTCTTGGAAATTCCGCATGCGATCCTTGCTGGAACGCGAGGATTTGTGGGATGCAATTATTAAGCGGAAGCCAGAAGAAATAGATCCAGAAATTGAACAATGGAAGAAAAGTGACACTAAAGCAAGAGCGACAATCGCTCTGTTTGTTGAAGACAGTCAGTTTCGATTTATCAAAAAGTACGAAACGGCTCACTAAATGTGGGAAAATTTGAGGGCTTATCACGAGAAAGCCACTATTGGAAACCAAGTGATGTTGTTGCAGCAGCTGTGTTCGAAGAATTTGTGCGAGGGCGGTGACGCGGAGAAGCATCTTGAAGAATTTGAGTGTTTGTTTGAGCGCCTCGACAATGCGGGAGTGGAACTCAGTGAATTATTGCGCATTATTATGATGTTGCGCAGTCTCCCTCAGTCGTACAGCAGCTTTGTGACGTCGTTAGAGAATCGACCGCAAGAAGATCTGACCATGGATCTAGTCATAGCTCGATTGCGTGACGAGTACCAGAAGCGGGTTGGTCATAGCAGACATCGTGACAGTGAGAAAGTGATGAAGGTTCACGAGAGAAGTGAGAAGAAATGTTTTTATTGTTTGAAACCAGGACACTTAAAGAAAAACTGTCGTAAATTTCTCGCTCAAAAGAGTGAAAGCACAAGTGAATCTTGTAAACCAGCGGGAACAAATTCGGGTGCTAAGCAGAAAGTGAAACAAGCCCAAACGGAGAATGGCGATAGTGTTTCATCGAAGCAGGTGGTAGCGGATAATGCGGCCTGTGGTAATATGTGTTTCGTGGCCGGTGATGTCATTCCTGGTGGGTGGACGATTGACAGTGGATGTACATGCCATATGACGAACGACCGCGATTTTTTCGCAGAATTCAATCGTGGTGTCGTCGTGGACGTGACCCTTGCGGACGGAACGAAAACAAAATCGACAGGAGCTGGAGGTGGTGTGATTATGGGCATGAATGCCAAGGGCGAGCGCATTGCCATCACGATGGAGAACGTGTTGTTGGTTCCCTCGTTGGAAGGCGGTTTGATCTCTGTTCGGAAACTCGCGATGAAAGGTTTAACTGTGCTGTTCGAAGGAAACGGTTGTGCAATCAAGAATGCCGATGATTCTATCGTTGCCGTTGGTGAATTGGTTGGTAACCAATATAAGTTGAAGCTGGCGGACCAGTGTTTGGCGGTAACGGGAAATCATGGTGTGAATTGCCAACACACATGACATCGGCGAATGGGCCATCGCGACATCAGTGTTGTGAATGCGATTGTTAGACAGAGGTTAGCCAGTGGAATAAAACTGGCGGATTGCGGAGAACGGATCGTGTGTGAGTGCTGTTTGAAGGGTAAGTTGGTACGAAAGCCCTTTCCTCAAGTTCTAGAGCGGAAGTCGAAACGGTCGTTGGACATTATACACACGGATCTCTGTGGTCCCATGGAGAATCCAACGCCAAGTGGTAACAGATATTTCGTCACACTAATTGACGATTTCAGTAGATTTTGCGTGGTGTTCCTTCTGAGGTCGAAGGATGAAGCAGCCGACTAGATTATGGAATATGTTCGATGGATGGAACATATTTTCGATAGGAAACCTTGTGTACTGCGTTCGGATGGAGGAGGAGAACATGTGGGTGAGAGGCTCCAGAAGTTTTGTAAAACGGAGGGTATTCAGCAGCAGTTCTCAACACCCTACTCACCGCAGTCAAACGGAGTAGCGGAGAGGATGAATCGGTCGTTGCAAGAAATGGCAAGCTGTATGCCTTTAGACGCTAATCTTCCCATGCGCTATTGGGGTGAAGCGGTTCTCACGGGCACATTTATTCAGAATCGGCTTCCATCCAGAGTTGTTGACAAGACAGCGTACGAGTTGTGGACGGGCATAAGCCGAACCTGAGTGATCTTAGAATCTTCGGATGTGAAGCGTATGTGCGTATACCTGATGCTAAACGTAAAAAGTTTGATCCTCGATCGAAGAAACTTGTTTCCGTGGGTTATTCAGGATGCCACAAAGGTTATCGTTTTCTTGATGTTCAAATAAACCGCATTATCATCAGTCGTGATACAGAATTCCTGGAACTCGCAAACGGCTCTGAGCAGCAGGAGGAGACTAGGTCGCTTCCGAATATGCCGCAGGAAGAGAGATGTGTTCCAGATGATCCAGTGACGGAGAGTGAAGAAGACCCCGTGATAGTGATTGAAGATAAAGAAGAAGAAGATCATACGCAAACAGAAGAGCATCATTCAGTGTATGAAGATGCAGAAGAAAGTGTCGAGAGTGATTTTCCTGGCCTGAACGGACTGAGTGTTGAACTAGATGTGCCAGACGAAACAGTATTGAGCCGCAATAATCGGCGAACGCGTGGTACGTTACCGAGACAAGGTGTATGTAAATCTTCGGAATAAATTCGATGTTACTTCGCTTGACTCTGTACGCCATTTTTTGGGATATGAGATTGGGAGAGAGGGAAGCAATTACACTCTAAAATTGTCAGCATACATCGATACCGTTCTGTGCAAGTATAATATGCAGAATTGTCGCCCCTCTAAGACCCCAGTAGATCCTGGGTACACATCAAGTAATGAAGACAGCCAACGATTCAATGATCGGACACTATATCGCAGCCTCGTAGGTGCGTTGTTGTACTTAGCCTTCAACGCTCGACCTGATCTTTCCTTGAATGTCGGAATGCTTGGGAGGAAAGTAAGTGAACCTATCCATATGGATTGGTGTGTAGCAAAGCGCGTGCTGCAATATCTAAGTGTTACGAAAGATTGGCGACTGAAATTCGGACCAGATGAAGGATGGTGCCTAAGAGGTTTCTCTGATTCGGACTGGGCCGTAGATCGTCGAACGAGAAGATCGACTACAGGGTTCATCTTTTTCTATGGAAGTGGTCCAATAAGCTGGATCATTAAGGGTCAAAGTTCCGTGGCTCTTTCGTCTCTTGAGGCAGATTATGACTCGATATTTTGTTAGTTAAACGTGATCAATTAGCTCATATGTTTCAAAGGTGGTTCAAATGTGTTATGTGAAGGAAAATACACTGAAACGAAATCCACATGAATTTGTTTTTTTTCGTCATTTTTTTATTCGATTCTTTTTTTTCGGAGAAGAGAGAAAATGTGTGGCATGCCCAGTTCTGCCTTCTGCCAGTTCTGTTCTGTGGGCATTGTCAGTTTAGCGATCAAGTGAGCTGGGCACCCGGCACATTTTCCGCCATCTTATCAGCAGGGAGTCAACGTTCGGCTTCGGGCGGTCTTTGATTATCCCGCGGACGCTCATTTGCACACAATAGCCATGCACTCCGCTTCGCAGGACGAGAGGGCTACGTTAGGCTGCTTCTGACGTTCCATGAGATCGCCCCTCCCTGCATCAAGAAAACGTAACCGGTCGTGGTCCGGTCATCCGCATCTCCTCCCCAATCGGCATCGCTGTAACTAACTATTTCCGCTGGACCGCTTGCCAAGTACTCTAATCTCTTCGTGGTTGTACCCTTAGTTGTAGCCTCGAAGTCCGTGAGGTAAAACGTCAACATCATAGATTTATATGAAATGTCACGATATTGATGATCGAAAATCAAAAAATCCGGATTTCTGCATCGTCGGCTGTGTTCAGCTGTCGTTATGCTCTCAAATGTCATCATATTGTTTTTTAGAGGTGAATGAACTGCAACGTTTAAAGCCTCTTAAAAACAATGAATCGAATCCAATCCCATTGTCAATAATATTGACCGTGTAAGGTCCGCTTGACTCCTGCTGCGACTTGCCATTTCGAAAATCGCGCGGGAGAGCCAGTGAGGTGTTTACACGCTTACAACCCGTACTGCGTTACCTTTGAATGAATCTTTGGCTTGTGTTTGTCAAGAATATAATTTGATTTGACAGAAACGTTTTGTTTGGGTCAATTGATTGTGTTTGGAGGTATACCGAAAACAAGCCTGGAAGGAACGGAAGAGCAATGTCCGTATTACAGATCGTTGATCAGCGGTGTCGTATATGTTCTAAAAATTCTACAAAAATAACTTCCCTCAGTGAAATCATAAATGGGAGAACACTGGCTGAAATGTTACGTTATTGTGTCACGATAGAGGTAATATAGATTTCAATGCAAAATGTCCAAAAAAATATATCTATGTACTATTGATTGTAGGTTTTTGAAGGCGATTACCTACCATTCCAATGTTGTGTAGATTGCAAGTCCGATCTAATTGTAGCGTATAATTTGGCGATACGTTGCAAGGAATCTGATGCTTTGTTTCGAAGTCAGCTTAGCGATAGTAAAGATGCTTTGCGGTGAGATACGATTGGAAATTAAAAATTATCGATAGTAATAATAGATTTTTTTTAGACTACTACCATATGAATTTAACAATGCGACAAATGCCAATCAACTAAAAACAGAGTTCAAGACGGAAACTGAATGTGTATATGTAGAGCCAGATCTTTATACATCAAACGATGAACAATCGAACATGTTGACATATGAGAAAAACGGAAGTTCATCAAATTTCAATAACGATGATGAAATCGGCGAGGGATATATGCAAGTGGATGATAGGGAAGACGATAATGAGACAAATCGAGAAAACAACGTGGATGACAGCGATGACGAAAGTGTATTCGAGAGGGAACTAAGGAGGTGTGTGAAAACAAAAACTTCGTCTTCTCCCAAACGATGCTGCAAATGCAAGACGCGTTTGGAAAATGTAGAGCAAGTTGAGCAACATTCTAAAATGCATATCATGTCAAGAATTACCGACGTACAAATAACAACAGTTCGACCATTTGAATGCTCAGTTTGCTTTAATCGGTATACTAAGAAGCGATTTCTACTCCGTCATCAACGAGAAATGTACATCGAGAAAAAATTTCAATGCGAGGAATGTGATAAAGAATTTCTCACAGAATCTCAACTTGCGAATCACAAAGAGTCTCATGATAAAGATAACAGTGACAGAAAGGAACAACTCACAAAATGCTGTGCATGTTACCAACAGTTCGAGTCCGAAGAATTGTTGAGAAAACATGCTGATGAAATCCATCTTCCAGAAAGTCAATCTTCAACAAACGATAATGAAAAAAAATTCATTTGTGACATCTGTCACCGCAGATACAAAACTAAACGGACATTGTTGGATCACAAATCAAAACCATATCGTAATGAGCAAAACATGTGTACCCAATGTGGTAAAATGTTTCGTGAAAAACGCTTTCTCATTGATCACGAACGTTTGCACCAAGGAGATCGTCCATTGGTATGTCCGGTTTGCTCGAAAACATTTGCCGTAAAGGACTCGTACAGAAAACATGTGAAGTCGCATTCCATTGAAAAGGATCGATTCAAATGTGAAATTTGTAGCAAAGGATTCAGGAAAAAGACGAACCTAAAAAGTCACTATATTACGCATAGGACGGATTATCGACCGATGAGCTGTAGTATTTGTTCGGCGTCATTCGCACGAAAGGCAACTCTCAAACTCCATATGAGGTTGCATACGGGCGAAAAACCACACAAGTGCAATATGTGTGATGCAAGCTTTGCATGTCCGAGCAATCTCAAACAACACATTATGGCACACGAGGGCATTAAACCGTACGCCTGTCACATATGCGGAAAGAGATATCCGAGACAGGACTATCTGCGCAGACATATGGTTTCGCATATCGCAAACAATTGAACAAAAATTACTACTGTCGTATCAATAAAGCAATTTTCCATCTTATTTTTATTTTAGTTATACTTCAGCCTTTTTTAATTATTTTCAGATTTCTACACCGAACAACACGCTTTGATCGTATACAGAGTGAAGAGCTCAAGAATACGCGTGTACCAAGGGTTGCCAATAATGGGCCCTATTAGAGAAATCGAATCGAAGATTCGATACAATCACTATCACTATTCGCGTTGAAGGCGGAATGGTATCGTCATCTGGATACGACATTAATTTGTATGAGGCCAACTATTCTCTATCGGATTAGTCGGCCCTAAAGCAATTTTAAATTGCTAAAATTTGTATGAGATTTTTTTTCTTGGCGTTGTTTATCTACTAGAAGTACGTTGTTAAACTATTTTCTATGAATTTTCAGATATTCTCACCAATATTACTATTATTTACTATTATGAAATATGCTATCATGGTGGACATAGTAGTGTGTTTTGTGCTGTTGTAAGTTATTGATATTAAGTGTGAAATATTACCCTGTGCAGCGAAAGAAGTCTTCGTTCGCGTGCCCTTTGTGTTGGGAAATAAGGATAAGTAGGAGAACGCCTGCCACAACAACCGATTCTCGTTTAATTTTGCATTTTTCCGCCGGCCCCGGCGTGCTATTTATCTTGTATAGCAGCCGTGGCGGTTCATTTGTTCTTCATTTCTCTTCTCTGTATGGTGTGTGTATCTAACTCTCGGACTCGCTTACGGATATACGAGATCACATTGTTGCTCAGTTAAGTGCGATTCACATACAACATACACGTCACGTTCACGTCCCGTCACGTCACGATACGTCAATGATTCTACCATGCAATTCTCATGAAAACATTCACATACACCAGCAACGTAACGACCCGTCAGCATACGTTCAACGAAAACGACCGGCAGGGTTTGTAGAAAAGAATAATTGACTGAGACGGACGGCTCATTTGGTTTTTGTCTGGGCTTTGTGTCTCGGCTTTTGTTTTGATTTGGTTGTACAGTAATTTACATCTACATCGACATTAAGCTATTTGAACAGATATGTGATGCAACACGTTTAATTAGACATTTTTACCTCTAGTTGGACATTTTTGTAAACATTGAGTTCGGGGGCCAAATTATGGCCCCACATTGAAAGTCGCCACCAGTCGCAAATGTCCAATTACTGGTCAAAACTGACTCCAATGCGACACTGAGTGGTGCCTCAGCATATCGCTTTATAAGTAACTTACTGTACTTCTTATGCCAACATATCTCTTAGCTCCAAATTTCGGAATGAATATCATTCGCGACTAGTTGAAATAATTATTCTATTTATTATTATTGTTACATAAGGGTCGGACTACGGGGTTTAAGCATTTAAATAATTGAATTCAATGATTCTCATTGAATTTCTTAAAATTTAGAACTGATTCTAGGCATGCTGAATTGAAAGAGGGCATTGCAATTTAAAATTGTTGTAGGTGGCGACACTATGAATAAAATTAAATAAATCATTCGTTTGGCATTTGACGTGACGGTGCTGGTGGAAGCATTGACTGCATGTGTGAATTGGTGGAGACGTTGACGGAACGTAGACGTTCTTCTCCGTAACGTGCTATGTGAATCGCACATTATACAGCGCGCTAAAATGCGGTATGGAAGAATTGAGACAGAATTTGAATGGGTCTCTTGAAAGATTGATATGTGAGAAATTGGATTCTCTGACAAGTTCAGTTTTGACAATTAACGCGCGAAATAATTTAGCTGCTAAGAATAATTCGCTCATTGAACCTGGAACAATTCTTTCTGAATCGCACCAAAATGTTCCTAAACGAAATTTCAAAACAATGAGAATGATGATGTCATTCAAAATAACATAAGTTTCGCGGATGTAGTTAAAGTTTCAAACATTGTTATCGACAATAAAGTAACGTGTAATAGTATCAAGCAAAAAATAGTATAACTCAGTCGGTCATTGTTATAAAACCCAAAGAATCCAAACAAGCTTGCGAGGATACTCGTAAGCATTTGAAAACAAAACTATATCCGAGAACACACAAAATTAGTAATTTTAGGAATGGTAGAGATGGCTCCATCATTGTTGAGTGTGCAACTGGAGCAAATATTGAAGATGTAAAAAATGATATTGAAAGTAATTTGGGTGAAAAATACCATGCTGTTTTTCCCACATCGGTGCCGAGATTAAAAATTGTGGGCATGAGCGATCAGTATTCTTCCGATGTTTTCGTTGACTATTTAAAAAGTCAAAATGAAAACATCACAATAAAAGACGTCAAAGTGTTTTAAACATGTTCGAAAATCCACGCTTTACATAAGTATAACACTATAATTGAAGTAGATGTTGATACATATAATTGTTTATTGAGCGCGAGAAAAGTAAATGTGGGGTTCGATCGGTGCTCCGTAGTTTCTGCGATTAGTGTGTTAAGATGCTTCAAATGCGGAGAATTTGAACATTAGAGCACGGATTGCAAACAAAATTGTGAAACGTGTTCTAGGTGTAGTCAGAAATACAAGACATCTGAGTGCAGGTCAACTGTATTGAAATGTGTTAATTGTTTGAAAATGAATAGAGAATGTAAAACGAATTCGGACGTCAACCATGCCGCATTTAGCTCAGAATGTTCAGTTTATCAAAGACTGATGATGAGTTGAAGAAAAGCAGCTTGCGTTTCAATAAATAGCAACCAGGTTCCAGAAGAATTGTGAACCAATGTTATATTTTGTATTTGAATATTGCGGCCAACAAACTACGTAGCTTTGCGTCAGATTTTTGAAGAAAAGCGTCCACTTCTAGTCCTCGTGTCGGAAACACACATAGTTGAAATTGAGTCATTTGATCAGTGTAGTATCCCGGAATATAATGTTGCTGCTTGTTTATCACATTCTAGGCATACTGACGGTGTTGATATTTATGTCAAAGAATCGGTTCGATTCAATCTGTGCCTCAACGAAGTTATTGAAGGAAACTGGTTCTTGGGCATTACAGTTGAACGTGGCATGAAGATGGGCAACTATGGTGTTTTGTATCACTTTCCTAGCTCTAGTGACCATCTTTTTATTGAAGTTTTAGAAACCTGGCTCGAAATATTCCTTGATTGTAGCAAATTGAATATATTAGGCGGTGATTTCAATATTAATTGGCATGAAAATCACAATTCAAACCATTTCAAACATTTAGTAGATTTCTTTAATTTAAAACAATCAGTAGACGAATTTACGCGTATTTCCAGGCACAGTAAAACTTTAATTGATCATGTTTATTCCAATTTTGAAACTATTAGTACAGTCACAGATACCAATTTGAAAATAACCGATCATGAGACTTTAGTTATTAATGTTGTAGATCATGTCGTTGTTAACGATGATTTCGTGAAATTAAAGTGCTGGAGGAAATATTTGAAATATGCTATTTTGAATCTTGTGGTGGGAAGCCTGGATTTTCCATTTGATTTGGGAAAAATAATTTTCATCCATAATTTTTATTTTAAAAGTGTGTTCATTTCTTTGTAATAAGTGCGATTCACATACAACATCCACGTCACGTTCCCGTTCCGTTACGTCAGTTATTCTACCATGCAATTCTTATGAAAACATTCACATACACCGGCAACATAACGACCCGCCAGCATACGTTCAACGAAAACGACCGGCAGGATTTGTAGAAAAGAATAAGAGACCTCGCACACTGCAGACTTTTTTTCATTCCATAGTTTGGTCGGGTTGGGGGCTGTCCACATACCACGTGGACAGAAAAATCATGTTTTTGAACACCCCCCCTCCCCCATCGTGGACAAACGTGGACTTTTCCTATACCCCTCCCCCTGTTGTGCACGTGGACATTACACCAATTATTTCTAAAAAGATCAAAATAAAATTGAACTTCGCTTAAATTTCATTTTGGGATTGATTCTATTTTTAATTTTATAGTTTTATGGATAAAAATGTTAGCTTAATTAATAATAACGGCCGTGGAGCCGATCTGGCGTGGAGGTAACATCCATACTTCTCACGCTCAAGATCACGAGTTCAATTCTCACTCCCGACATTCTTCCAAAATGGAAGGTAAAAGTGACGAACCAGCCAGAAGCGTTGAAAGTCACTATAATACAGAAAAAAAAAATAATAACGGTTTGTTTTAAATTCATTTATTCGTTTTCCAACATTCCCCGGAAAGTTATTTGTATTGCTATTTAGTTTCTTCCAAATTCCACTTTTGTTGTCAGATTGTTTTCACCGCTAAAATCCACATAAAAAATTTACTTGTTAATCTATTCTCGGGAATGCTTTATTATTATTCTTTATTATCATACTCAAATATTAACCGACGTAAGTTGGTTGAGCAGTATATGTTTTCAAAAAAATCAGACAATTAAATCTAGGGTTTCATTACAAAATGGTTATTAAAATTACGAAACAAAGCAGCAGTGATAAAAAAAATCGATATCGGTCATGCTATTGTAGTGTTGGTTTGTTTAAGACACAAATGGCGGCTCAAATGAACACATCACAAGCATCACTCTCATAGACACACAATTATTCGAATATGTTGGTTTTTTAAAGTATCCGCGTTTTTCTGTTTAATTTCTGAATTTTTTATTTTTTTAGGTTAGACTACGTCTAACCGGAAGATTAGGGAGTAAAATGAAAATCTAGGCACTGAAAAAGTAGGAAAAAGTCAACGATTTTGAGCGCCTATAACTCGATCATTTATTAATAGATAGCAAAGATGTTTGCAGGGTATGGGCTATACCGTGGATGCATCAAAGATTCCCAACAAATCGCCTCATTTTTTTGGTGCGTCATCAGAGATTTATGTGACACTTTTCTGTTGATCGATTTTGGTAGTTTCTTCCATAATCGCCTCGTGAAAACTATCTAGTTGTGAACCGCACAACACTGAATCAACCTTTTGGATATGTAACTCCTCATGATTGAAGAGTCGCTTCCAGTTCCACCATACACACAGCGTCCCTTTTTTGGAGTCAAGACTTTGATGATATTTGTAGTGGTTTGTCTTGCTTATCCCATGATCTTTTGCGAACGATATCGTATTTTTCCCATCTCTATCACCCGTGATTATTTGCTCCAGAAGTGGGTTGATTCAGTTGTGCTTCGCTGATGAAAATTAGTCAATCAACTTCCTTTAGAATAATTCATGCGGCTCCCAACATCGAGTTTCTCTGCGTGGCCTCTTTTTCAAACTATTGATTGCCTAATTCTTATTCCTAGTTTACACAGTGTGTGGTATTGCTGAATCGATTCTTTCGCAACATCTATGCCCAACCTCCCAAAACATGTTTGGTTTCCCGTAAAAAACTGGGCAAGGTTATTTTTTATGCTGTTCTATGAATCGAAATTTTTGCACTCAAGAAAAGTGACCCGAACGATTGATAACCGGAAGGTGCAATATCTGGGAGGACGACGGGTAAAATCCCAGCAAACATTAAGTCGTATGAATAGCTATAATTGGAGGCGATGCAGATAACTAGCATATACACACAAAAGTGGAGGCGATATACGTATATGCCATGTTTTGTACGCATATAAAGCCGTATATAACGATATGCGATGCTTTTTGGACTGATATGCGATTTGATACGACAACGTTACCACTCAATCCATCGATGACATGGAAAATCGTGTTTTTGCATTTTATGCGATTTTAGATATATATGATCGATATTTTGATTGATATTTTATGCGATTGTGATTTGATACGAAATTATATGTGACTTATCATGTGCAAAGTTATACGATTTAATGTTTGCTGGGATAGCACACCTTAGGGAAACATAATATTTTCGGCCGGGCTGTCAAAGAGAATGAAATTTGACATTGTCCGGTGGAATACGACGTCTATCATATTGACTAATTCTGTTAGTTTGTTCTGGATCGCTGACTTTAATTTCGTTTAGTTATTAGCAGTACTTGTTAGAATTTATCGAATCTCTGTAGAAGCTCATAAAGCAGAATTCCTTTTCAATCTCACAAGATGCAATAGTATGGAACCGATATGTTGTAGCGTTCTACGTAACCAAGCTTCACCAGGTAATTCGTTGTTCATTTTCCTTTGGTTCATCACCTTTGGAGCTCTCGAAAGACAGATACAACAACAAACCCGTGCCTAAAGCGCCCCATACACGCACAATACTATTGTACCAATTTATTGACATCATTATTGAAGGTTGTCCACAGACGTACAATATTATGGCGTCACAGTCATATTTGTGCAATGAAATTGAATCATTTGGGGACGACATTGAAGTCAGTCCTGAATATTGTGCAAGGCTGGCTACTGACGTTCAATATTTAATTGAAGTACTCTACACTTGGTATGCCATAATTTCGGAAGTGAACGATTAGTCTCAATAAACTCGATAATAAAATCCCCCTCAGCGTTTTTGATGGCCATGGCGACACACGCGTCCTCAAAAAACAGTCTGTTAATTTTTTTAGGATAACACTCACTTTACACCCGAGAAGATGTAAATGTAAACATGAGTTTTGACATTAACTGACACCATATTGCACAACGTCACACATAGATCAAGCAATATTGTAAGCGTTGCACAATAAATATCTAATTTTTTGATATCATACAATATATTGTACAACATTTCAATATCTGAAACACACCCTCAATATTATTTCACAACCACCTATGTTGTGCAATAATATTGTAGATGTATGGGCCGCTTGAGAAAACTATGTCGTGCATTTTTCAAATTACAAGATTCTAAAATTCTTTTATGATGTCTTCATCCTGGCAGAATGTAAATAAGTTCATCACTCTCGGTTCATGTGCGTTACTCTCAGAATACGCATTTCAGCGAAACAGTTCAATGATATGAAAAAATATGGTCTTTTGCGGAGTACACGTAAGGAGTGGCAAGATGGAAATTCGATGATAATGCAAAGCAGATTTCATTCATTTTTTATTATATTGTATTTTCAGAAATATTTATTTTATGTGTCCACGTTGACATTATCTAAACCCCCTACTCCCTCACCATGGACAAGCGTGGACATTTTCTTACCCCCTACCCCCTCTAAAGTTGTCCACGTGGTATGTGGACAGCCCCTTGGGTTGCTAGTGCGCGCACCGAGCCAAGCAAACAGTCGGATTGGTCGAGAGTGCGCACACTAGCCAACTGAACGAAATGGTATGATAAACACTTCAATCGAAAGATAAAATGTCTACGCGTTATATGCTTGTTACTTTTTGATCCAAAAACTTGTTTCAATAGCCTTAAAAATGCTTTCAAAACAGGCTATTGAAATCACCAATCGGTATATAAGCGAGCGTCGCTCGGAAATCCACTCAGTTATAATTGAACAACGATTGGAGCATGTTGTCGCTGTTGTGGTGAAGCTAACTTCGTTTAACATGAAAGCGCTGATGAACGGTGTCACCAAGAACCTGTTTGTGCACCTTAGGCCAGAAGGGAATCCACCAGGAGGAGAGTAATGTCACTGAATAGGCGACCAAGAAAGTACAGGCATCGAAAAGTCGATTCAATAGGAAGTTTCGGATTTAATCGTACGACACGATTTCAAAGACTACTTGCTTTATTCAGAGAAACTTGCGTTTTTATACAATTTTTATTCTATCCTTATTCTAGCCTAAATTCAAATCTAATGTGTGAAGGAAAGAGAAAACTATAAACGTTCTTACTCCTGCGTATAAGTCCTTTACCTATCGCTTATCTGTATTTCACCACATGCAACCTGGATAGACTTTGACTTTGACTCATAACTGCATTCTAATGGGCACCTTACACGATCAAACTGATTGACAATAAGTGTCTTCAATATCGTGACAGCTAGGCTTTCGACATCCGATCCAACCTCAATCAATATTTTGCCACCTTACACGGTCAATTCGCGTTGACGGCGGAATGGTGTCGACATCTGGATACGATATTAGTTTGTATGAGGTCAACTATTCTCTATCAGATTAGTCGACCCTAAGGCAGTTTTAAATTGCTAAAATTTGAATGAAATTTTTTTCTTTGCGTTATTTGCCTTCTATAAGTACGCTGTTCTGACCCCAATTTAAACTATTTTCTATCAATTTTCAGATATTCTCACCAAAACTTGCCATTATAATACAAAATTATCTTTAAACACAATTTGTGTATGATATTTTTTTACTACTTGCAAGCAAAAGTGATTTTAGTTTACCTAGAGTACTAATTTGGTTTGGTAAAAATAATTTTCATTCATAATTTTTATTTTAAAAGCACGTTCATTTCTTTTGCAAACCCATATTGTCATGCCTGCTCCCCCATTTCGTAATACGAAGCTCAATGCCGTCAACGCGGATATCGCCCTCAACCCGAGACAACGAAAATATCCGCGATGGCTAGTGGCGACATTCGAGTTTGGGATTCAAACTATTCTCCATCAGATTAGAAGGCTAAAAGGCAATTTTCAATTGGTAAAATTTGAATGAAAATATCTACTTGGTATTATTACATTAGTTGAAGCGCGTAGTCCTAACTCTAACTTAACCTTTTTTCTATGAATTTTCAGATATTCCTACTAAAATTTATTATTATTATATAACGTCAGTTTTGACGGCAAAGTCAGGGAAACAGCGTAATGGATTCGGAGTGGAACCAGCAGAAATAAATTAACACGCGAGAAATACGTTTACACTCGTTTATTCTAAGGAAAATAGAAATACGACTTATCGCGGGGAGTGGTAGGTTTAGAATGAAATATGGACACTGCTTTGCCTCTCTCGTTCGGTGTAGACGCAAGGTATACAGTGCACGAAGGTGCGCACAGTTGTTTCGGATGTGTGTAGTGGTAGGCGATGCATATTTCCACACTCCTCCTCATCGGGTTCACACCGCTTCACACGTCCCTTACAAACCCCAGCATCTGAAAGAACTGCTTATGCTTCTGGGGTCCCAAAGGCTTGGTCATGATGTCTGCCACCATAATTTCAGTTGGACAGTACTCCAACTCAATCTGATTGTTCTCACACAGTTCTTGAACGAACCTCTCCTTGGTGTCGATATGCTTCGACCGACGGCTCGTCCTCTCGGTCTTCACGAATGCTAGACATCCTTGGTTGTCGTCTTTCATAATCGTTGGTTTGTCCTGAATCTACCCGAAGTCACACAGAAGTTGCCGCAACCAGATTGTCTCTTGGCAAGCTTCGGAAAGCGCAACATATTCCGCCTCCATTGTCGATAGTGTTACACACGACTGTCGACGACTAGACCAGGATATGGTTCCTCCACCAAAGTAAAATACGGAGCCCGAAGTTGATCGCCGGTTCTGGGAATCTCCAGCCCAATCGGAATCATAATATCCGATTAATGGTTGATTGCCATCTCCTCCCAACTGTAGATAACATTCGTTTGTTGCTTTTAAATAACGCAATACACGCTTAGCGGCGGTCCAATCCGACTCACTCGGTGCTGAGAAGTTTCTTCCAAGAATCGCTGTTGCAGCTGATATATCCGGCCGAGCAACGACTGACAGATACAGCAATCCGCCAACCAAACTCCTATACATCGTTGAATCTTCGAGTAACCTACTAGTTTCCTGTATATTTAAGTATCCAGCATCCATGGGAGACTTTGCCATCTTAGCTTGATCCATTCCGTGTTTCTCCAAAAGTTTGTCAATATATTGCTTCAGCCGAACAAGGTACACTCCTTCCTGTGGACGCACCTCCAGTCCAAGAAAGTGCCGGATTTCACCCAGGTTTACTATTTCAAATTCTCTGGCCAAGCATTTGCAAATCTGTTCCATCTCTGCTTCGTCCTTTGACGCAAGCAGCATATCGTCGACATAAACTAACAAGAACACTGTAGCTTTATTAGTCTGCTTCACGTAGAGACACTGATCCGACGACGATGTTTTGAATCCTAACTTATTCAGTATACCGTTTAATTTCTTGTACCAACAACGCGCCGATTGCCGCAGCCCATAGATACTTCGCTTAAGCTGGCATACATGCTCCTCCTGTCCTGATACAGCGAATCCTGGTGGTTGGCGCATAAAAATCTCTTCATCCAGCGTTCCGTTAAGGTATGCAGTCTTAACGTCTAGATGGCGGACCACTAATTTCCTATTGGCAGCTACTGTCAGAAAAACTCGTAATGTTGTTTGACGTGTAACCGGTGCGAACACCTGATCATAATCGATCCCAATCTGTTGAGTGTATCCCTGCGCTACAACTCTCGCTTTGTATTTAACCACCTCATCAATTTCGTTACGCTTAAGCTTGAAGACCCATTTGGATCCCACTATCTTGCGTCCTTTCGACATAGGCACTAGGTTCCATGTACCATTGCGATGATGGGATTTAATTTCCTCCGTCATAGCATTGCGCCACTCCGGATGTTTAATAGCTTCTCGATAGTTTACTGGTTCTTCGAAAGCACACGCCGCTATACCCACGACGTAATGATCGAATCGCTTTGGAACAGCTCCCAAATTCGTTCTCTTGGATCGTCGAGCTCCACCAGACGTTTCCTCAATCTCATCCTGGCTGGCAGTATCGTAAGCTTCCTCGTTCACCGAATCGCTATCTTCGCTTTCATCAGGCTTTTCCTTGAACGGCAGCAGCTTAATTTCATCCTCAGCATTGCTCACTCCATCACCATTCATTGCATCCGTAATCGAAACTGGAAACTCACCAGATGATGTTCCATTTCTTAGCTCGATAAATCTTGCATCCCGGCTTATTGTTATTGCATCTGTCTCGCGATCTACAAAACGATATCCCTTATGTTCCATCGAATAACCGACGAAATGCAGCTTTTTCGCCTTTGCATCTAGCTTGCTTCTCCTTGTTTCAGGGATATGGACATAGGCTTCACTCCCAAACACCTTCAAATGTGCGAGATCTGGCTTCCTATTCCACCAAAGCTCGTAGGGGGTTTTCCCAACTGACCTGGAGGGCAAACGATTCTGCAGGTAAGTTGCTGTTAGAACAGCTTCGCCCCAGTACCGCTTTTCGAGTCCCGAGTCAACTAGCATGCAGGTCGCCATCTCGTTGATCGATCGATTCTTCCGTTCTGCTACGCCGTTGGACTGGGGAGAATACGGAGTGGTAAATTGAGGTTGGATCCCCTCGGATTTATAGAAGTTCCTCAGTTCCTTGTTATCGAACTCGCCCCCACCGTCCGAGCGAATCACACGTGGCTTGCGCCGAAAAACGTTCTCCGTCCATCGCACGTAGTCAATAATATTCTGAGTAGCTTCCCATTTGTTCTTCATCAAGATGGTCACTGTAAATCGGCTGTAATCATCTATCAGATGCATGACGTAACGGTTGCCGCTGGGTGTCGTTGTCTTCATCGGCCCGCATAAATCCGTATGGATAATGTCCAAAACCTGGGTCGATTTCCTCTCGATAACCGCTGGGAAGGGGGCTCTGGCCGCCTTTCCTTTCATACAACACTCACAAATCAATCTTAGACCACAATCGCTCACCTTTATTCCGGTTGCAAGATCCTCCTTGAGCAGCCGCTCAGTAGCAGCCCAATCACGGTGGCCTAGACGACGATGCCACTGATGTTGGCAGTTGAGTTTATGCTGACCTACCGTTGCCTGCATTGAATTCTCTGCTTGACGAAGATGGTACAGACCACCGTAACGAACACCCGTCGCTACGACAGATCTCTTCGAGTCAATTACTCGGCAGCCATTACTATTGAAGCACACTTCCAAATTTTTCTGCGCCAGCTTTTCCACTGAAATCAAGCTGGTCGACAATCCAGGAACGTATTTCACTTCACCAATGTCGATTCTGATAGGCTCTTCGTTGCCATCAATTCCGTACACAACACCACTGCCTTCGCCGTGGATTTGCGTTTTCTTCCCGTCGGCGAGGGTTATCCACCCACCATCGAACTCTTTCAGAGATGCGAAAAACGTTTTATCGTTTGTCATATGTGCACTTGCACCACTGTCAATCACCCACATTAGATTTTTCTCGCCACTCACAGTGAAGGCAATGCCTTTGCTGTCACTCTGGACCACTTTAGCCTTCGCACTTTCGCTTTTCTTCGCAGCTTCGAACTTCCTGCAATTTCGCTTCAGATGGCCAACTTTCTTACAGAAGTGGCAAATCCGGGTCTCCTTTTCCGAATTGCTCTCGGCAGACCGCATCGCTTTTTCCACTTTTCGCGAACTACCCGATATAACGTTATCACGTTCTAGCCGTCGGTGGTAATCGTCCGTCAACCTGGACTTCACTACGTCTAACGAAATGTCATCACCAGACCAGCTATCGAGAGCTGTCACAAGTCCATCAAAAGAAGGAGGCAAACTCCGAAGAAGTAAACAAATTTTCGTGTCTGAATCGAGTGTCGTTCCGGCAGCGTCCAGCGTCCAGCGTCCGATCGAACAATTCATCGATCTCGAGCAAATGCTGCTCCAAGTCACCGCGCTCCACGAGGTTAGTCAAACACAATTTCTTTAATACCGAAACGCGCACTGAACGGGAAGTCTTCAGATGATATGCTTTCAGCGCATCAAAAACATTGCGAGCGTGAACACAATTTTTCACCAGGGGAAGTTGGCTATCTTCGAGTAACAACACTAGCGTCGCTTTCGCTTTACGATCGAACGCTTTCCACGCCACAGTACGGTTTTCTTCAACGGGAATATCACTCGCGACAACGTCCCATAAGTCTTCTCGACATAATAAGTTTTCCACGCGCACTTTCCAAGTAGCCCAATTCGTCCTATTGAGCTTGGGAATTGCAAACTTTGCATCCACCATGTCTGAACACGTTTTCACTTTTCACAAAGTGGTGCCCGTCCGAACACGAGCCTTTCGCGATATTATTTTCCGCTTCTCGTAAAAATTGCACCGTTAAGAACCAAACGATCACAAAAACTTCACACCGATCCTTTCTGGGCCCATAACCTGACGGCAAAGTCAGGGAAACAGCGTAATGGATTCGGAGTGGAACCAGCAGAAATAAATTAACACGCGAGAAATACGTTTACACTCGTTTATTCTAAGGAAAATAGAAATACGACTTATCGCGGGGAGTGGTAGGTTTAGAATGAAATATGGACACTGCTTTGCCTCTCTCGTTGTCTTAGCTCTCGTTCGGTGTAGACGCAAGGTATACAGTGCACGAAGGTGCGCACAGTTGTTTCGGATGTGTGTAGTGGTAGGCGATGCATATTTCCACAAGTTTCAGATACAATTTTTGTATGAGATTTTCTCACCACTTGCAGAAAAAAAGTGATTTGCATTCACATAGAATACTAATTTGATTTGGAAAAGTTAATTTTCATTCATAATTTACAATTTAAAACTCGTTTTTCCTTCTCAAAAACACATCATAATACTCGCTTCACAAATACAGACTGATCCTTTCAGTTTCAGGGATGCCAGATTATTTTAGATTGCGAAAATATATGCAAATTATATTATCTGCAAGCAAATGTTTTTATTCGATAAATAAGACTATGACAGTAGAACCCCGATTATCTGTATCTGTATCTGTACCCCGATCATCTGTGTCTGTATCTATTTCTGTATTGATAAACCATAGTTTCTATGTTTAAACACCATCCCGACTATTCGCGGATAATCGTGATTCTACTGTAACTTGAAGTAACACGTGATGTTTTTTCACCTGTGATTATCCCAAATCTTCTCATTCTCCAAATTTTATAGCGGAGTGTGAAGAAACACACAACTTAGACTAAAGTGGCTGCCCCGCTGGCTAGCGCAAAAAAATGACCGAGTGAGGTTTTGATTTGTATCGCGAAAAGTACTGTATTTTGCTATTTTAGGTACAATAATTTACATTTAATGCGAGATTTTTCTAATTGGACCGACCTGTATGCGACACGTTTAGTTAGACATTTTTGTAAACATCGAGTTCGGGCCCAAATTATGGCCCCACATTGAAAGTTTTCCAAACCAAAAGCTTTCATTTATGATTCCTACAATTTCAGAAGTTTATAAATTTTAATTGCAATCGCAAAAAAGACTAACAAACATTAAATGTCCGCTTGCAAATCTGGCAACTCAGTCTGGAAGTCCGTGAGGAAAAAGGTCATCATCATGCATCCATATGAAATGTCACGATATTGATGCCCGAAAATCAGAAAATCCGGATTTCTGCGTTGTCGGCCATGTTCAGCTGTCATTATGCTCTCAAATGTCATCATATTGTCAATAAATTTGACCGTGTAAGGTCCGCTTAAGAGCAACGAACTTAGCACGAGACGAAATGTGTGCGATCTATTTGGTCCCTTTCCTTTCCGTTATTCTATTGCATTGGGTTTTATTGCACCCGCTCCCGATAGGTTGTTTATTCTAGGATCGTACACTCGACTCGCGTTTATCGTGTAATGTTTTCCTCCTGTCCTTTTTTCGATTGTTTACGATATTAAAAAAATTAAAAAACTGCCAAATTCTTTCGATTTCTTATGGGCACCTTACACGATCAACCGGATTGACAATAAGTGTCTTCAATATCGTGACAGCTAGGCTTTCAACATCTGATCTAACCTCAATCAATATTTTTCCACCTTACACGGTCAATATCGCCCTCAACCCGAGACAACGAAAATATCCGCGTGGCGACATTCGAGTTTGGGATCCAAACTATTCTCTATCAGATTAGAAGGCTAAAAGGCAATTTTCAATTGGTAAAATTTGAATGAAAATATCTACTTGGTAATATTTAATAAGTTGAAGCGCGTAGTCCTAACCTTAACTTAACCTACTTCCTCTGAATTTTCAGATATTCCTACTAAACAGTATTATTATAATATAACATCAATTTCAGACATAATTTTTGTATGGGATTTTCTCACCACTTGCAGAAAAAAAAGTGATTTGCATTCACATAGAATACTAATTTGATTCGTAAAAGTTAATTTTCATTCATAATTTACACTTTAGAATTCGGTTTTTCTTCTCAAAAATACATCATAATACTCGTTTCACAAATACAGACTGTTCCTTTCAGTTTCAGAGATGCCAGATTATTTTAGTTTGCGAAAATATATGCAAGTTATTTTATCTGCAAGCAAATGTTTATATTCCATAAATGAGACTATGACAGTAGAACCCCGATTATCATCGAGCGGGTGATCCGCCCTGCGGATTATTCGTGACTGCGAGTTCCATAGTAAATCAATAGGCCTTTCCGGAATTTGTTAGTGAGTGGTAGGCCCATGCTCTTTTGTTGTGGTCATGGCTTTTACATTATTTAGCCACTGGTGTACACGACCTTATAGATGGATAGTTGATTGATTTTTGTATTGATAGAACATAGTTTTTATGTTGAAACATCTCTTTTCGTGTTTGCATTTTTTTGTCCTTTAATGGGTCATCGCGATATTCGTTAATCGCGGTGAGTTTGCCCGACTATTCCGCGGATAATCGGGATTCTACTGTAGCTTGAATTAACACATGATGTTTTTTCATCTGTGATTTCCCCAGATCTTCTCATTCTCCAAATTTTATAGCGGAGTGTGAAGAAACACACAACCCGCTCACTAGCGCAAAGAATGACCGAGTTCAACGTTAAAAAATTCCTAAAACGTTGTTAAGTTTCATCCACTCTCTCACCATCACATTGTCAGTTTACTTTGAAGTTTTGATTTGTATCGTGAAAAGTACCGTATTTTGCTATTCAAAGTATCGGTTTTCCAAACCAAAAGCTTCCATTTATGATACCTACAATTTCAGTAGTTTATAAATTTTAATTGCAATCGCAAAAAAGACTAACAAAAATTAAATGTGCGCTTGCATATCTGGCAACTCAGTCTGGAAGTCCGTGAGGTAAAACGTCAACATCATGCATCTATATGAAATGTCACGATATTGATGCTCGAAAATCAGAAAATCCGGATTTCTGCGTCGTCGGCCATGTTCAGTTGTCATTATGCTCTCAAATGTCATCATATTGTCAATAAAGTTGACCGTGTAAGGTCCGCTTTACAGTTGCTGAAAAATAATCTGCCATTTCCCCTTGGAATTGAAAATTACATTCAAGCGAAAGAGTTTATTTTAATGTTTTCTGTTCATATAATACTGCGATCAAATACAAAGTGGTTTTGTGATTTGTCAATCAAACTTTTCTATTGGCCGGTACTGAATCGGTTTGGTGTGCGCATATGCATTTCGCTCCATACTGATTAAGTCATCAGACCAATCTATCGGCCATCAAAAGTCTGCAGTATGCGGGGGCTCTAATTGACGGACGGATCGCTGGGTTTTTGTCTGGGCTTTTGTTTTGATTTTGGATGTATTTTTTATGCCAACATATCTCAAATCAAATTTCAGTTTCAAATTTCTCAGTCAAAATCAATTTACGACTAGCTGAGAAAAACAGTCTATGTATTATTATTGTTAAAAAAGGGTCGGGACTACAGGTTTTAGGCATTTAAATAATATAGTTCAATGATTTTTATTGATTTTTTCTAAATTTAGGACTGACTCTAGGCATGCTGATTTGAAAGAGGGCATTGCAATTTAAAATTGTTGTAGATGGCGACACCATGAATAACATTAAATAAATCATTCGTTTGACATTTCACGTGACGGTGCTGGCGCATCATTGACTGCATGTGTAAATTGGTGGAGACGTTGACGGAACGTAGAATGCAATGTAGGAAATTATTTTGGTTTTCATTAAAAATTATCAAAGAATTACTTGGAAAAAAAATTGATAATTAAAATTCATTTTTCTCGAAAACACATGCTTTTAAAATTCTGAAAAAATAGATATAAGTGAAATGGTTTTCGGAATGGCTCAAGAAATAAACTTTACGATTAAATAAATAACACGTGTTTATTAAACATATACTAGTTTCGGAATGAATAAAATGCGAAGGTTAAACTGACAGCTACAGTACACACCACAGTAGCGGCGGTTGCATTAGAGACAACTGTGCTGCCAGAGGTTGTTCTTTAACACCCCTGCCCAACCGCTGCAGCTCGTCATACCGATTGCACTTCGATGTTTTTGAAAAGCTGCTGCAGGTAGACCTTTTGTCATCATATCTGCTTGTTGATCCGACGATGGTAGGTATTGAAGGTTGAATCGACCTTGTTTCACCAAATCCCGTAAGAAGTGGAATTTTACATCCACATGTTTCAATCGTCCGAACGTCACGTTCTCTGTAATCCGCATCGCCGACTGATTATCTTCATAGAACGTTGTCGCCTCCTTCGGTTCATGCCACAGGTCCCGTAGCAAACGTATCAACCACATTTCATGACATGCTGCTTACACAATGCAGTAACCTCCGCTTCCGTTGACGACAAGGTTACTATCTGTTGTTTACGAGTTATCCATCCAACGGTTGCTCCTAACACTTTGAAGATACAGCCACTGACAGAGCGCCTATCGAACTGATCGTTGGCCCAATCAGCGTCAGAATATACTTCTACTGCTGGTATATCATTCCTTCTGCGGTATACCAAGCCCATAGTGACGGTTCTTTTGATGTACCGTAGAATCCTATTCAAATGCACCCGGTGAATTTCATTTTGGCAACTCTGAAACTGGCTCAGAAAGTTCACAGCAGCTGCCAAATCAGGTCTCGTTGTTATTGCTGCATAAGTTAAACAACCTACTAATTCTCGATACGGCTTAGTAATCCTTTCTTCCTCTGCTCGTTTTGGCAACTTCAACCTATGTTCCAAAGGGGTTGAGATCGGCTTACACTCGGTCATCTCGAATCTTTTTAAAACATCTTCATGATATTGCTGCTGACTTGTCCTCATGACTCCAGCTTCCAGATCGTAGTCGATTCGCATCCCCAGAAAACATTTGATGACACCGATGTCAGTCATTTCAAATTCTCGGAATAAGAGATTCTTAACCATGTTGACTGCCTTGGGCGATCCTGATATCAAGACATCATCAACGTACAAAACGATGATCAACTTCTCAGATCCAAACGCTTCTTAGAAATTTCAGCCGTACTCAAAACCCTCCGGCTGCACCATATAAATTTCTTCCGTCAGCGATCCGTTCAGAAATGCGGTCTTCACGTCCATTTGATGAACGACTAATTTCTCCTAGTTCGCTAGAGCTAACACTGTGCGCAGAGTATCCAGCTTTGCAACTGGAGAATACGTTTCGCTGTAGTCCAATCCATATCTTTGACTGAATCCTCGAGCCACCAAACGTGCCTTGTATCGGTCTGGAGCTCCATCCAGGCCGCGCTTCACCTTAAAGGCCCACGAAAGACTTCCGAGTTTGCTTGCCCACAATACATGGCTCGCACACCACTGTGTTCTTGGAATTAGTCGCACTGTTCACTTTCAAACCAGTAACCATCTCATCGCGTATTAGTTTTTCGAAACTTCTCGCATTTAGATGCCCGAACCGACGGTGCCACAATTCCAGACTTTCCGGAATCCGTCCACACGTAAGCAACGATTTATTCGCATTTTCTTTACCGACGATGAAGTTCAAACCGTATTAACGACCGACACGCGAGCCAGTAGCGACCACTTCCGATCCACGCAAGATTTGCACTTTTCCTTTTTCGTAGATCATTTTCATTCCTGCATCGTCTACTCTCATCACCGAGAACAAATTGCACCTTAAATCTGGCACATACAAAACGTCCTTCACTGTGCACTCGATTTGCTTCCTGTTGACTTCAGAGAGAACGCGAACCGTTCCAGAATGTTTCGCCACAATGCACTGTTCATTCTTCGCGATCGCTATTTCCAGTGTTTGCCAAATGATCCATTCACTGAAAAAATCGCTTTCGTTCGTTCATATATGATCATACACAAATCATTTCTCCCAGCGGCATCCTTTTGTTGTTACGTACTGCAAATCACGACACAAAAGAGAACGAGACAACTCTGCATCGGTTCGCCCTCCATGATACAACGACACACAAGCAGAACCATCATATACGCTTTCGGTGCATATTCATATTCAGCTAATATAGCAGATCCTGATTTTTAAGTCTCAGAGAGTACAAACTATATGTTTATTCAGCTCGATAGAGGCTAAGGGAAGGGTAGACAGATCATATTTTCCATTTTTAACGTCCATGAATATATCACTAGTCTATCTAAACCCACCGTAAGAACAAAAGTAAACAAGTGACACTGATAAAAAAGCAAGCGAATGACACTGAGACAAAAGCCCTACTTCTTTTGACGAAATGACGGCCAATAATTATAATTCCACGGAAATTCATGAGAATAATATCTCTCAAAAACCCACGTACACTATCGTACTGAAAAATCTTCACATATCTCATAATGTTCTCAAATTGTCTTCACAAAATCAAACTCTCAGTAAGTCACATGTCTTCAAAATGAAGACACTTTTTCGAACCTGGCATCTCTGCATACAGGTCACTTTTCATGATTATTCAAGCAAATTCTCTTGCAAATCAATAAAAAAAATATAGGAGGTTGTGTCCAAGATACGACCGCATTGTTGACGTAGAACTACGCTGTTAGTTTATATAAGTCGCTTATTTATATCTTCGGATATTATTCTTTAATGCTGTGAAATTTTAGAAACAACTGCTTGATAGAATAATCTCTGAAATGGTTTTTTCATTGTAAAATCAGTTGACGATAATTGATTGATGATTCATTCTTGCCCTCGCAAAACAATACACTAGCTGATCGTATGTCACAATTTATTTCAAGGCAATGCATTGAAAATTTACCTCAAACACTATTCCGGTGGCCTTTTGGGCAATTGACATACACTCGGCTACAGTCGATTATATACTTGTTGCACCAGCACCATTATTCCACATCTCATAACTACATCAACATATCTTAGGCACCGCATGGAAACAACAACAGTGACAACACTTGCAAGTATCAAATATCATGCTACATGTTATTTAGTATTGCCTCAAAGGAATCGTACCTCTAGGCATCATTCGTACAACGTAAACAAAACGCCAAACAAGCGTACGCCATAGCATGCATACAGAACCATATATTGGTGGCTTGAAACTACTAGGAATATAAACACTTCTCATCACTTTGCACTATTCTCATAAGAAACGCTGCTGTTAATATTACTGGCCTCGAAAAAAGTTGTATTCCTTTCTCATGCTCGAGAGAAGCGCAGCTGTCCCCCTAGGTGGAAGAAGGTTTGCTACTGGCAAGCGAAACCTAATCACATATAAAATTGCAGAACGACATTTACTTTCTTGGTGACTAAACACGCGAATTAAACTCTTTTTGTTAATAACAACCTCGAAAACAGTAGCAATGCTTAATTATGATCAATATTAGCGCAAATGCAACACTAGTTGAAGGCAGTTTTGCGACTGGCATGCGAACCCAAATAACTTATAACATTCCAGTAAGACATTCAAGATGCTTGGTATTCCCCAAATAATTTTTTGGCGCACAACCTTAACGCCTGCCTCGCCATAACATCAGTTTAATGCATTAATGCATTCTCAAAGGCACCAACGAAGCCCTTATGATGACGGAAAACAAACAATGTTGACTGCTTGAAAAAAGACTGAATTATGCCACACAGCTTGTACTCTTCTGTAACACCCATCGATGCGAATTCGCTGATGAGTTTGTCAAGAGCGACCGCCTTCACCACCAGCGGGGGAGCTGGATTTTGGTTGCTACCTGGGTAACGGCGTTTACATTTTCGACCGACGCGCCGATATCGCCCACTTTGCTGTTGTTCGATGCAGTGTCACACTCGTGAAGGCACTGCACCAACATCGCGTGCATCTTTAGATGACGCTTGCCTCGAAATTTTATTGCCCCTGGCAATGCGTTCGTTTTTTGCAGGGCTCGAGCCTGCCTCTTCTTGCTCATCACACACTACGCGAAGCGTTCACAATTTTTGACGCGGAAAGAAAAACACACAATACGAATAACGCGAAAAACGAAGAGAAAAACCAAACGACGATATCCAAGTTGGATTACCACTGGTGGGGTCCAATCTTAGATCGAAGCGCAGCGAAAGCAAAGTGAACTGGATTGCTCAACAGTCCGATGCAGAATGAAAGTTTGCCTCAGCGAGATCTCTAGGCAAGTGTTCCCCTTCATTTTTCTACTTTTCCTTTGTTCACGGAGACTTTAAATCCTACGATTTCCCCTTCGATGCTCGTCGATAACTTGCTCGTTATTGACAGCTCTGTTCGGGAAAGCACACAAATGGACAGAACAAATGTATGGGAAAATGGAAACGCTTAAAGTTTTCATGAATTTTAACCATTTACAAACCAGGGGATTCTAATGTATAGCATATTAAACAAATCTTACGGAATTTTTGATTCGTTTAGTATGTCAATCACCAAAATCCGTTCGCGGCAAAAATAGTTATTAACGTTAATTTTATTTCATAAAAATGTGACCTGTTTTCTGAATTGGCACCCTTAATGAAAGACGTAATTCTACGTCAAAAACAGATCAGCGGTTGTCCACATACCATGTGGGCAACTTTAGGGGGGTAGGAGTTACGAAACTGTCCACGCTTTTCCACGGTAAGGGGGGAGGGAGTAGAGATAACTTCCCGATGGACACGTAAAATGATTTTTTGAATACATTACGTCTGATTTGTAAGTTTCTCGTTTCTAATTGATTCGACCAATTCAGCAGTTGCTGGTACTGTATAAAGAGGCTCTAAGAATGCCGGTCGGACATCCATACTTCTCTCAGAACGTTGATCTTATTCGTTGAAATCCATATTCTGTGAGTTTTTCCATTGTTGCGGATTTTTATTCAGCTTCCATTTGCCGTTCTTGTTGCAAATCGTGACAACAATTTTGAATGTAAAAATCTTGGGAAAATCGACAGAAACCATTAGCTACTCTCAGAGCCGGTCTTTTCTCGAAGAAAGTTATGCTCTGTGTCTGGTGGTATTGGAAACAAATTCTGTGTTATTAGCTTCCATAAAACAATCAGTCGATAAATTAAAATATAATACGCGTCGTGTTAGACCAGAGTAACGTAAGGACTGATGTCTCTTTGACATTCCGGCAAACAATTTTGGAGTTTGGCTGGAATGCGCTATTCCACTCAACGTGGTCACCGGATATAGAGCCTTCAGATTATTACTTATACAGACCACTGCCCAATTTTTTTAAGGGGAGACCCCAGTCTGGAAAATAAACATGAATTATCTAAAGCGATTTTTTATGGGCTTCTAAACAGAGATTTTTCATAAAAAATAACTCATTTTTAACACAAATGGGCAAAATTTTGGAAATTTTCCGAATTTTTGAAAATTCTTATGTAACATTTAGGATATTGTCTTAATGTAAAAAAATATTCATTGGAATTCGTTCTGCGGCACCCCGTTGCTCCAGAACCGATACCACCAGCAAGGTACCAATTTTCAGATAGCATCTACGCATCCAGCTGCCAACAGCGTAACTAATATGTCTTCCAAATGCGTTGAAATAAAACTAGACTGGTTCTTTAAATACGTCTATTCTCTTATTACGTTACACATGGAAATCGGTAATCGGTATTGAATTAGAGAGACTTTAAACTCTGAGAGTTCATTCGTCTCTTACACATGGAAAGAAAAATTTTCTTTCTTCTATCGCAGTCAGTGGTTGCTGCGATTGGTTGTACATTTTTATACGAACACATTAACAAGGTGCTTTATAATAGCTGGGATAGAAAACATTTTTATACGAACACTATCAAGGTGCTTCGTAATAGCTGGGATGGAACATCCAGTACGGCTCAAATCGAACTGGCAACCGGATCTGTCATCGCGCCCTTACCGTAGTCGCAACCGTGTCTGGCACTGGGTTTGACTGTAGTGGATCTTCATCGCTGTCTTCCGTATAGTACTCGGAATCATCAGTTCTGACCTCTTGATGGGACAGGTCTACTTCTTCACGTACTGGCCTGGTTGCTAAAGCTGGAACCGCTGTTGAGACATCTAGGCCAAATCCGTCGAAGAATACCGATAATGCGCTTGAATCTTGGCTCGAATTGGAATCAGGAACAGACTCGACCGCACGCCGCTTCAGTTGATTGGTGTGTGAACGTATGAGCCGCTGACGATCCGAAAGAAAGACGTTGTAGTTGACTCTCCCGATACGCTCGATAATTGTGGCAGCTTGCCATTGCCGAGAATTGCCTATATGGACTTGAGCATAAACGAAATCACCAGGTACGAACTGTCTCGAAACTGGTCCGTGTTCCCTGTTCAAACGATCGTTTTGTCTTCCTGCTTTTGATTGTGGTGCTGTACTGGAATGCTTGGTTGGAAGTAATAATGATGATACTGTACGAATCGGTCGTCCGAATATCATTTCCGCTGGAGATTTGTCACCGAGGTCAGCTGTTGGTGTCGATCGGTAAACGTGCAAAAACGTTTGTAATGCTCCCTGCAATGTCTCTCCCCCCGATCGAATTTTCCGAAGAGTGCGCTTCAGAGTGTCCACAAACCGTTCTGCTAATCCATTTGACTGAGGATGGTACGGTGCCGTACGGACGTGACGGATGCCCAGTTGCTCACAGAATGTCTGGAACTCATAACTGGTGAATTGAGTACCATTATCCGAGACGATGGTTTCTGGTACTCCGAACGTTGCGAAAGATTGGGAAAGTAGTTTCGTTGTTATTCTGGTCGTTGTGGTTTTTGTTGCGTACACTTCAGGACATTTGGTGTACGGGTCAACTGTAACCAGGAAAAATACGCCATCCACAGGTCCAGCGTAGTCAATATGGATGCGTGACCACGGCTGGTCTGGAATGGGCCACGATTCCGGAGCTGTTTTGACCGGTGCTTTTCCAGCGGTGCAGCATGGAGTGCAGCGCCGGACGTGATCTTCGATGTCGTTGTCGATTCCCGGCCAGTAAACGAAACTGCGAGCAATGGACTTCATGCGAACCATGCCTGGATGTCCGCGATGAAACTGCTTCAGGATTTGCTTTCGGAACATACTTGGCACGACAACTCTGTCATGAAACAATATACAGCCATCAAAATGAGTAAGGGATTCCCGTCTATTGAAGTAGGGACGAACTTCTGGATCTGTGATTGATCGTCCATCTTTTGGCCAGCCCTCATGGACGAATGTCAGCACCGACTGTAGAACTGTATCTGTCTTCATCGCTCTTTGAATGGCTGCGAAAGAACCAGGTACTTGGTTGATAGTGTCGTGGATGATACTCGCCATGTCTTCTTCTAGAGAAATAGTTGTCACAACGTAATCCTCCTCTGGTTGCTTGGAACGATCGATCAGTCTGGACAGCATGTCAGCGCACCCGAACTCGTTGGTTGATACGTAATGGATATCGAAATCATAGTTGAGAAGTATCAGCGCCCACCGTTGAAGACGATTTGCTGTATGCAACCTTTCTTCGAACCAAAAATTGATACCAGTGGTTTATGGTCCGTAAGAAGAGTGAATCGACGACCCAACAAATACTTGTGGAATTTTGTCACGCCATAGATAAGCGCAAGTGCTTCCTTTTCTGGCTGTCCGTAACCTTGCTCCGCTGGGGTGAGCGATTTTGATGCATGCTGGATTGCTTTCAGATAACCGTTTGGAAATTCGTGAAATATAACTGCACCGATACCAGTGCTGGAAGCGTCCGCGGCTACGATGATTGGTAGTTTTGGATTGTAGTGTGTCAACAACATATCAGATTGCAGGACTTGCTTGAACCGCTCAAAAGATTTCTGACAATCGGAATCCCATTTCCACTTTGCATCTTTCTTCAATAATTTATCCAAAGGATGTCGAAGCTCGTGGATGTTGCGAACGAATCTGCCATAGAAATTAATGGCTCCCAGGTACGATCGCAGCTCGGAAACATTAGTGGGTGCTGGTATAGATGCAATGGCTTGGAGCTTCTCAGGATCTGGACGGATGCCGTTCCGATCGACGATATGTCCCAAATAGCCGATATCGGTTTGAAAAAAATGACATTTTTCCAGCTTGACGTGTAACCCATATTCCTCTAGGCGTTGCAATAGCTTATTCAGTGATGCCTTGTGTGCTTCCCAGGTTGGTCCGAAAATGATGACATCGTCAAGAAACGATCGAACACCAGGAATGTCAGCAATCATGGTGTCGACCAACCGTTGAAATGCTCCAGGCGCTGATTTCACTCCCGGAGCGAGGCGGTTGAACTGGAATAAGCCTCGGTGCGTGGTTATGGTGAGAAGCTTTTTCGATTCTTCATCTACCTCCACCTGAAGGTATGCGTCGGAGAGGTCGATAATGCTGAATACGGCACTTCCATTGAGCTGTGCGAAAATCTCCTCCGGGGTGGGTAGAGGATAGTGGTTGGCCTCCAACACTTCGTTGAGTCCGGTAGAATAGTCTGCACAGATGCGAACTTTACCGTTCGGCTTGCGTACTGCAACGATTGGAGCAGCCCACTCCGAAAAATCGATTGGCGTGATGATTCCTAGCGATTGCAGACGTGTCAATTCTGCATCCACCAGGGAAATCGTGTTGAACGGGACCGGTCGCTTTGAACAGAAAACAGGTTTAGCGTTAGGTTTGAGGAATAACTTTACCTTAGTTTTCTTGCAGTGCCCTAGCGAGTTGTTGAAAACTGCCTGATGGTCGGCTTGGAGTTGTGCTGTAATTTCTTCAAAGGATAGCCTGGATATTGCTGCAACTTGACTGCAGAGTGTATCAAAAGGAATCGACCACAGATTAAACATGTCGATCCAATCAATTCCCAGTACGTTGAGATCCGGCGATGACGTTACAAAACACTGGCCACGCTTGACCATGCCGTTGAGGGTGACGTCACAATTGAATTCGCCAATGAGGACAAGTGGTCCTCCGGATGCGTTGGATGCTTCGATCAGTGATGGAGTCAGCTTCGGTTGTCCCAGTTGTTGCCATGTTGTTTCGGAAATAACCGTGATATCGCTGGCGGAATCCAGTTGTAGCGAAATAGCGGTGCCGTTGATGATTATACCCACGAATTTGCGTTTCCGGGTATTGTTTGCGATGTGGTTCACGAAAATTCCTTTGGCTTGAGATTTGGAACGAGCCTTCTTCTTCTTATGGAACTGCTTCTTCTCACGTGGTTGAGTTGAAGAACCGCTCGCAGACTTCTGAATACAGCCACAGTAGCCTTCTTTGTGACCGGTGCGGTTGCGAACCCTGCATACATGATCCGAGAATGGACAGTCTCGAACGTAGTGCATCTGACCACACTGCCAGCAGGGAGTACGAGGGATGGACTTGTTTTCCGTTTTCGGCAGACGCTGCTGATTTCCGGGTTTCTTCTCCGAAATGCTGTGGACCGAATTTTTCGAACTTGATGGATGTTCGATCATCGTAGTGTCCGACTTGAGATTGACGAGCCATTGAAATTCGTCGATCAATGTTTGGATAGTTACCGGTGATTCTGCCATCTCGCCTTCAATGCGGGAAAGAAGCCTTGCTCGAACGTCCGCATAGCGCGATGCCTTGAGACCGCAGACGAAAATCAAGCACTTGAATTGATCGATTTTCAAGTCTTGAAACTCGAACTCTTCACATGCCCTGTTGACCTTGCCACCATAGCTGATAATGTCGTCCGTCACAGCTTTCACCAGCTGCAGACATTGGTAGCGCTTGTGGAATACAGAAGTCTGTCTACCGAATACTTTTGATAGCGTCTTGATAGTGTCGACAAACGTGACGTCTTTCGGTAGCTTCGGAAGGATATAATTTACGTAACGACTATGTGATGAAGTGTCCAACTTCCGGAGCAGGAGCCGAACCTTTGCTGCATCATCCAGACTTCGTGCGTCACTTTCGAACAAATCCGAGAAACGGGCAAACCATTTGTCGAAAGTGGTGCCGTTCTCCGGATCGAAACTGAACTCGCTGATGTTGGTTGAAAGTGATTCCAGAACTTGCTCTGGGTTCGTTGCTTGTGGAACAGCCAACAGTTGGAGAAGTTTGGACATCTGAAGAATTGCTGTTTGTAGTTCGTCGTTCGTTGCCATCCTTCCTCTGGTTCGATTCTGGAGTTGTTGAGAATCCAGAAAAATATCCTCGTCGCCAATTAATATGTCTTCCAAATGCGTTGAAATAAAACTAGACTGGTTCTTTAAATACGTCTATTCTCTTATTACGTTACACATGGAATGAAAAGTTTTCTTTCTTCTATCGCAGTCAGTGGTTGCTGCGATTGGTTGTACATTTTTATACGAACACATTAACAAGGTGCTTTATAATAGCTGGGATAGAAAACATTTTTATACAAACACTATCAATGTGCTTCGTAATAACTGGGATGGAACAGTAACAATCATTATTCGTGCACTCAAAAAAAACTTCAAATATACCTTTAACGATAAAATACCCGAACACTTCACTTTATTCCTAACATCCGAAAAAATTCATTATTTTCCGACCTTCCAGGCAGGGGTCCCCCCTTAAGCA
The DNA here is from genome assembly GCF_029784135.1 of Toxorhynchites rutilus septentrionalis. Classification (NCBI taxonomy): domain Eukaryota; kingdom Metazoa; phylum Arthropoda; class Insecta; order Diptera; family Culicidae; genus Toxorhynchites; species Toxorhynchites rutilus. The sequence goes on along the minus strand of NC_073746.1, from coordinate 98,414,155 downwards.
CAAGAATTGCAACTCTTTGGATAGTATAAAAAACACAATGATAGTTTTTTGACGAAATATTTTGGAACAAACCGGTTTTTTTTTATTAATTCGTTTATTTTTACAGGCTACTTAAGTTTAAAGGAGCCGAATTCTTAAATATAATTTTAAAACTATATATATAAACAATTTTCTTAGATCTATGATTAGTAAGGTGGAAAACCGATTACTCGCGGTGTACTCGAGTTTAGGAGGGTGACATATTTTTAGGAGAAGGATGGGATATAAGGAAATTGTAACAATGTTGATGAACACTCATTTCTTAAATCTATTCGTATATCTATAGTGTATTTACATTTCAACTTATTCTACTATTTATAGCAAGGGGACGAATTACCCGCAAAGGAAAGAAAGGAGGGTATAAGGATGTAGGGACAATCACACACGAAGATCTATAGCTTTAAGGAAAACATATATATGGGACATGTAATCAAGGTCTAACCGAGCCAACACATCTCTCACCGGCACATTGGGCTGCCTTCCTCTAGCCCGAAGGGAGTTTTCTAAATTCGATCTGGCAACAAGATACACCTCACACGACCAAACAACGTGTTCGATGTCGTGGTAACCTCGGCCACAAATGCAGAGATTGCTACCGGCCAGATTGAAACGAAAGAGTAACGCGTCTAACGAACAGTGATTGGACATGAGTCGGGAGAAGGTGCGAATAAAGTCCCGACTCAAGTCCAGACTTTTGAACCATGGTTTGAGGCTAACCTTAGGGATAATCGAGTGAAACCACCGGCCCAATTCATCTTCGTTCCATTTACGTTGCCAGTTTGCGATGGTATTTTTACGGACTAAAGAATAAAATTCATTGAAGGCGATTTGACGCTGATAAATGTCGCCTTCAATTGCACCAACCTTTGCTAATGAGTCAGCCCTCTCGTTACCCGGAATTGAGCAATGTGAAGGGACCCAGACAAAGGTAATGACATAACAGCGTCTGGATAAAGCACTCAAAATTTCTCGTATTCTCTCAAGGAAGTACGGCGAGTGCTTTTCCGGCCTCACTGAACGGATAGTTTCGACAGAGCTAAGACTATCCGTTACAATGTAATAGTGTTCAACTGGTCGTGAGGCGACGCTGTCCAGCGCCCAATGAATTGCTGCCAATTCAGCAATATACACTGAGCAAGGATTCTGAAGACTGTGTGAGGTGCTAAAAAATTCGTTGAACACTCCAAATCCTGTGGACTCGTTTATAGTGGACCCATCAGTAAAGTACATATTATCACAATTGATACCCCCATACTTTTCATCGAAGATCGTTGGAGCGATCCTCGATCGTTGGTAATCTGAATATCCATGGATATCTTGCTTCATGGACAGATCAAAATGCACAGAGGAATTGATGTAGTCAAGGAAACAAACACGGTTGGGAATATACGAAGAAGGATCAACCTGCATGGAGATGAATTCATGATATGAACTCATGAATCCGGAGTGAAAATTTAGCTCGATAAGCTGCTCAAAATTTCCGATCACCAATGGGTTCATGACCTTACACCGGATGAAGAACCGAAGAGATAATAAATTGAAGCGATCTTTTAGTGGGAGTAGGCCTGCCAAAACCTCGAGACTCATGGTATGCGTTGAGGGCATACATCCCAACGCGATACGGAGACAAAGATACTGAATTCGCTCGAGTTTAATGAGGTGTGTTTTGGCAGCTGATTGAAAACAGAAACTGCCATACTCCATCACTGAGAGAATAGTTGTTCGATACAACATTATAAGATCTTCGGGATGGGCTCCCCACCAGGTGCCGGTAATTGTACGGAGAAAGTTTATTCTTTGTTGGCATTTTTTACTCAGATACCTAATAGGGCCCCCCAAGTACATTTGGAGTCGAACCAGACCCCAAGATACTTGAATGACATCGCTTACATAGAAGTTGTACAAAAGGGGGCTTAAACATGAGCCCTGGGGGAGGCCCATGTAAGAGACCCGACTTACTGCCGAATCTCCGTGAGAAAAGTTCAAATGTTTCTCACAAAGCAAGTTATATAACATATTATTCAATAGAGGCGGCAGACCCCGAGAGTGTAATTTGTCCGACAAAACCTCTATTGAAACAGAATCGAAAGCCCCCTTTATGTCCAAAAATACTGAAGTCATTTGTTTTTTTTCGGCGTAAGCCATTTGAATTTCTGAAGAAAGCAACGCAAGACAATCATTCGTCCCCTTGCCCCTGCGGAACCCATATTGTGTATCTGAGAGTAGGCCATTCGTTTCAACCCATCGATCAAGGCGAAACAAGATCACAGTCTCAGCTCATTAGAGGCAATCCGCTCAATAAAGGTTGATAAACGCTCATCTTAAAGGGTGTGTCACATAAAATTGCATCACGGAAAAAACGCTGTAGAATTTCGCCCAGTAGACCGATCCTTTTGAAAATTTTAGACAGTAAAATAAAAACTATTAAACAACTTTTGGCATTTCATTTTTATTCATACTTCGAGCCCAAGCCCGTATGCTCGCACCTTCCTCTTTACACCGTCCATAAGGTTCTATACAACGTCAGGTTGTAGTTTTTTTTGAACAGAAATCCATTTTCTCTTGAAGTTCGCCTCCGATTTGACAACTTTCGGGATCTTCCGGAGGGCCTGCTTCATAATCGCCCAATATTTCTCTATTGGGCGAAGCTCCGGCGCGTTGGGCAGGTTCATTTCCGTTGGCACGAAGGTGACCCCGTTGGCTTCGTACCACTCCAACACGTCCTTTGAATAGTGGCACGAAGCGAGATCCGGCCAGAAGATGGTCGGGCCCTCGTGCTGCTTCAATAGTGGTAGTAAGCGCTTCTGTAGGCACTCCTTAAGGTAAACCTGCCCGTTTACCGTGCCGGTCATCACGAAGGGGGCGCTCCGCTTTCCGCAAGAGCAGATCGCTTGCCACACCATGTACTTTTTGGCAAACTTGGATAGTTTCTGCTTGCGAATCTGCTCCGGAACGCTGAATTTGTCCTCTGCGGAGAAGAACAACAGGCCCGGCAGCTGACGAAAGTCCGCTTTGACGTAGGTTTCGTCGTCCATTACCAGGCAATGCGGCTTCGTCAGCATTTCGGTGTACAGCTTCCGGGCTCGCGTCTTCCCCACCATGTTTTGCCTTTCGTCGCGGTTAGGAGCCTTCTGAACCTTGTATGTACGCAGGCCCTCCCGCTGCTTGGTCCGCTGGACGAATGAACTTGACAAATTCAGCTTATTGGCGACATCCCGGACCGAACTTCTCGGATCACGTCTAAACTGCTTAACTACGCGCTTGTGATCTTTTTCACTGACGGAGCATCCATTTTTGCCGTTCTTCACCTTCCGGTCGATGGTTAGGTTCTCGAAGTATCGTTTTAGTACTCTGCTGACCGTGGATTGGACGATTCCCAGCATCTTACCAATGTCCCGATGTGACAACTCCGGATTCTCGAAATGAGTGCACAGGATTAATTCACGACGCTCTTTTTCGTTCGACGACATTTTTCCAAATTTACGAAAAATTTACAGTGAAGCATGGCCAACGTGATCTATACACTCTTATCTGATTATAAGCGAAAGCTGAAGATATAATTCCTAAAAATTAAATTTCTACAGCGTTTTTTCCGTGATGCAATTTGATGTGACACACCCTTTATTTCCTAACAAGAATAAGACAACTATTGAGTGTTTTGGTCGAAAAATTATTCAAGATTACCTTAGCATGGGTTCCCTCTCATTGCTCGATTCCGGGGAATGAGAAAGCGGACTCGCTAGCTAAGGTGGGCGCTTTAGAAGGCACTCTTTTTGAAAGGCAAATTGCTTATAATGAATTTTTCCACATTACTCGTCAGTATACGCTCGTAAGTTGGCAGCGCATGTGGAGTGGAGATGAGTTCGGTCGTTGGTTACACACGATTATCCCTAAGGTCTCGACGAGGGCATGGTTCAAGGGATTGAATGTAGGTCGTGATTTCATTCGCGTGATATCTCGGCTTATGTCCAATCACTACAACCTAAACGCGCATCTCTATCGCATTGGGCTCGCAGCAAACAATCTTTGTGATTGTGGCGATGGCTACCACGATATCGAGCATGTTGTCTGGTCGTGTATCCGGTTCCATGCTGCTCGCTCTCAGCTCTCTAGAGCACTAAGAGCACAAGGCAGACAATCGGATATCCCCGTCCGGGATATCTTAGGTAGCCGTGATCCTGATCTTCTGCTTCATCTATAACTGTTCCTCAGAAACGCCGATGTCAACGTTTAATGATGTTTCCTTCGTTGTGTCCCCGTTTCATATCCCTCCTATCCGATCGATAAACTTTTACTTAGTCGCGGCAATACATACACACACTCTTTACAGACACACGGGCCAAAGGTTGTGCAGTCCACTGATCATTCAACAAGAGCCAAAGGTTGTACCGCTCATGACAACTCTACACGAACTGATGATTGCGCCGGCTAGTGACCATTCTATCCTGGATTCCTCGAGTCGAGAAAGACGCACCACGCTAGATATGAGGTACAGACTAGGGGGGCGTTGCTGATTAATGGTCAGCTGCATCCCAATAGGAAGTATCCCGTGTCGGGCACACGTACAGAGCATTGGAGACAGCAACATCCCAATTACGAAACACTTGTAATACTAACCTCGAGCCAACCGCGAGTATTCGGTTACATATTACTAACATAGATAATAAGAAAAATTGTATTGAACTCCCGGCCCCGTGAGGCTAACGCCATATGAGCCTTTATAAAAATATATATTTTGGAAAAAAAAAGATCATTTTCTCCAACAATTTCCGTATACAAGACAGCATTGCTATTGGGCGGTACGAATTGAAGTCGGACGCGGGTTTTCCGGGTTTTTGAATAGCTATAACTCGTACTTGTCTCCAATCATCTGGAACAATATTATTCTCCAGAAACCGATTGAATAAATTCAACAAGCGATGTTTCGCCACATCAGGGAGGTTTTTCAGCAAGTTGAACTTAATTCTATCCGATCCCGGAGCAGAATTGTTACATGAAAGCAGAGCAAGAGAGAATTCTACCATCGAAAACTCGGAATCAAGATCGCACCTACCTTGTGGTATATCTTGAACAATTTTTTGCACAGGAGCGGAATCAGGACAAACCTTCCGTGCAAAATTAAAAATCCATCGATGTGAATATTCTTCGCTTTCATTCGTTGAAGAGCGATTTCTCATGTTTCGAGCCACTTTCCATAATTTTTTCATTGACGTTTCTCGTGACAAACCTCCCACGAAATTTCGCCAATAAGCACGTTTTTTCCCTTTGATCAAGTTTTTAAATTGATCTTCAAGGGCTAAATACGTTTGAAAATTTTCAGGGGTTGCACGTTTCCGAAAAGCTTTAAATGCATTCGATTTTTCTACATAAAGCTTGGAACACTGGCTATCCCACCATAGAGGCCTTCGGCGAATAGTGGAACCTGGGATGGGTTTCGTTTGAGCGCGAACTGCGCTGTCATAGATCAAACGAGAAAGGAAGTTATACTCCTCCAATGGAGGTAAGCCATCTCTGGAATTGATGGCTAGAGCAATCGCGTCCGCATATTTTTTCCAGTCAATGTGTCTTGTGAGGTCATATGCCATGTTTATAGATTCAGAAGAATTCGACCCAATGGTGATGGAAATTTTGATTGGCAAGTGATCACTACCGTTGGGGTCCTGGATTACATTCCACTTGCAATCTAACGATAGTGAATTCGAGCAAAGCGAGAGGTCAAGAGCACTTGGGTTAGCAGGAGGTTTAGGTACACGTGTTGTTTCCCCAGTATTCAAAACGGTCATATTGAAGCTGTTACAAAGGTCATAGATCAACGATGAACGATTGTCGTCGTACTGTTCCCCCCAGGCAGTTTCGTGAGAGTTGAAGTCTCCCAAGATCAATCGTGGCTCAGGAAGGAGTGAGCACATGTCAACAAGTTGCTTGCGGCTAACCGCAGCTCTCGGAGGCCAATACAAGCTGACAATACAGAGGTCTTTGCCTCTGATTTTTGCATGACAAGCAACAGCTTCGATCCCTCCAATAGGTGGAAGGTCAATTCGAAAAAATGAGTGGTACTTATTGATCTCCAATAGCACCCCTCCGTATCTGTCATCACGGTCCAAGCGTATAATATTAAAATCGTGGAAAGAGAGATCATCTCGCGAAGAAAGCCAAGTTTCGGACAGAGCAAAAACATCACAATTGGAGTTATGAATTAAAAATTTGAATGTATCCAATTTAGGGATAAGACTACGACAATTCCACTGTAAAACAGTGATATCTCCGACCTCTCTATTTGAATTAGACATCAAGAGAGATAATCATTGCAAGGAGGGGCCATGTTTGCATCAATTGTTGCAAAATTGTCTTTAATACTGGAAGCATTGAGATAACAATGGTTCTGATGGAGTCGGAAACATTAAAACACGTGAAGATTTGATCCACAAGGTCAGTCAACTTTATAAATCCCGATTGGGAAGTTGAACTGGACGGAAAAACAGGGACAGTTGGGGTTTTTGATGTCCCCTCGAGAGCTGGGTCGTTCAAAGATGAACTATTCCCACGGAAGCCAGGAGGAACCTGATTTTGCTTGTTCGCTGCACTCGATTTTTTGGGCAAGCTAACAGGGGGTATCACCGGGGGGACTTGTTCTTGAATTTTGGGAGTGGTCACATTTTTGCGCCGGGGATTCCCTTTGAAAATAAGCGGTGTGCCCCCGCTAGCTGTGTCCGCTTCCATTTCATCAACTGGCAACGTAGAGAAAACATTGTGTGTGGAGATTGGTTGTTGTTGTTGCTGGGCCAGTGGAGAGGCGCCCTTTAAAATTTCAGCAAATGTGCGTTTCGAGCGTTCCTTTAAAGAGCGCTTCTGTTTCTCCCAGCGACTCTTGTAAGTTTCACAAGCTGAGAGTACATGTGGAGCTCCTCCGCAATATGGACACTTATGTTCAGTCGCACTGCAGGATTCGCCCACATGTTGCTCTCCGCAAGCGCTCAGCGCTCCTTGTTGGCACAATAAGCTGAAGTGTGGCCAACTGACTTGCATTTTTGGCAAGTCATGGGCTTTGGCACGAAGAGTCGCATAGGCAGCCTCAATTTATCCACCATGACGTAGTCAGGGAGGGCGGAACCAGCAAAAGTTACTCGAAACGAGTCGGACGGTGTGAATTTAGTCTCTCCCCCTTCTTGGGAGACTTTCCCTAGTTGGCGGCAGTCCAAGATTTTAACACTCACCAAAGGGAGTTTTTTAAATTTTCCAAATCCTTCTTTTATCATTTTACACGTCAGACCCGTTTCAGTTACCACCCCCGAGATTTCTACGTCATGGGACGACACGTAGACACGATACTCTAGGGTGAACCTCTGGTCGATCACAATACCGTTTGCATGTTTCCGATCACTCACGATAACACGCAGTTTGTTCGGTCTAACTTTTAAAACTTCGATTACGGAGGAGTAGTATCTTGTCAGATCTTTCGTGATCTGAATAACATTCAGCGCTTTTCCGTTTGGTTTGGGCCGGAAGAAAACAACCCAGGGACCAGTTCCAGGTGCATCTTCTGGATAAACCTTGACACGGGGAGAGGATACAACAGAAGAGGAAGACGAGGACGAGGTTTGAACTGGCTCGGAAATATCAGAAGAAGGAAGTGAAATCGATGGTGGGAGAGGAGAAGTGGGAGTTTTGGGGAGTTCAGGGAGGAGGGAGGAGGCAATTTTTTTCGAGGGGGGTTTGTTAGGATGAGCAGATTCGTCCCCAGACGAACTACATTCTGTAGGAGGGACTCGTTTATGTTTTTTCCCATTTACTTTTTTTGAATTGGTTTCAGAGTCGGAGGTCTCCATTTCTGGAGATCCCTCATCATTCTCCATTATATTAAATGTTCTAACTAATTTTATAATCTTATATCTATATTTATTTTATATGTACCTCGTTGCATCAAATCGAACGGCAGACCACGTTGATACAGACGAGATGGTGTATCGGTCAATAATGCGATGAATCGGTATACCTCGGTGATAATACGGCAATGCAAGAAAAACAACAATGCCGATAATCCGACACCAGCAAAAGGTCACAGCGTCCGCTGTAGCAGCCTTTGTTCTCCGCTGATTGTGGCACTGGTATTCCGCTTCTCCACAGCACGGATCACACGCGACATTCACAAACCCGCTTGCGTGAAAACAAAAGCACTCCACCAGTCACGAAGCCAATAACGGTATTGTTGTAACGATACAACAGACGCAAACAACTCTACGTCTGGATGCCTCGGCAGTTGGTTAACGAATGGAACAAACCGGTTGAAAATATATATTTAAGTTTTTCCTGAAAACCGGCGCGAGCTTTCCGACCGGCTAAATAATTCCAAAGAAATTACACAGAAAGATCATTGGTACACTACCCTAGTTTTGTGTTCTGTAGAGTATAATTGTTGCTAAGACGACACCAAGTAGCATATACCAATTCCAAACTTATTTCAATGGAATGATGAATCTGCGGATCAGCTGAATGAATGGGCTCTGAAATTGGTCACTGATTGACAACTTTTAGTTTGAGCGACTACTCCAAAAATACATAGTACTACGAAACCTTTTCATAACTTGAACAGCGTGATGACAATATTACTATTACGACCATATTATCGTTACTTTTCGAGTCAGCAATGCTGTTGGGAAATTGAATTCCTTGCAGAAAATGTGCGTGATGCAGCTTGTTTGAAAATTACAATGTAGAACGGCTCGACAAACATGTGGGCAAAACTATCGAATACACAGAAAGTGTGCTTACGATCTTGGAATGCTGATAAAACGGGAGCTTCGCGCAAACAAGTGTGAAGCAATTCCCTGTAGATCATTTCGTAAATTCATAACGAAATGACTTGTTCAGTTTGAGATGCAGGTTTGCCAGAAACAGCTATAGCATTTTTTACAAACAAAAGCTAGCCGAAGACAAAATAATTGGAATTCGCAAGAAACTGAAGAGCGATACAAAAAAAATCCCGGGTAATGTTGTATGTCAAATAATAAAGATCAAATCGCTACTATAGCGTTGTGCACCAATGACATAACGCTAAAAAACTTCATTTTACTGAACATCATTATGGGCCCTATTCCAGAAAACGAGACGAGCAGACGAGTGCTCGTCTCGTTTGTTTTCATATTCCAGAAGCCGAGCTCGACTAAAAACAGACGAATAGCTCGTCTGCCTAGACGACCGTTTGGCCGCGCTCGTCGATGAATCAGTCGAATCGTCCAGTTTGTTTGATGTGTTTGTTCACCTTGTTGATTGAAATCATCAGTATTCTTCTGCTCCGCCTTTATCTTCAAAAATTGTTTCACGGCTAAACTAGTATTGCATAAGCAATGTATGTTTTCAACTGCAACCATTAAATTCAATTCAGTAATTGCAAAGATTTTACAGATTTTCAAATGGACCTCTCCCAAACAACACAACCAAATGCAAACATTGAACTCATATTACGAATTACTCGTCTCGTTTTGTGGAATAGGGCCCTATATCTTTATTCATTGAACATCTTCATATCTTGTTCGAAGATATTCAAATTCAACATACAACAAATATCTTAAAGTAATCCTACTATTCAGTAATGGTTCGGAAACAACCCTTAAATTTTATTGTTTTGAAAACAAAACAAAAAAATTAAAATGAAACAAAATTCAAACGTTTATTTTTACAGACTCAGTTATATAAGTTTAAAGGAGCCAAACTCTAAACTATATTTCTACAAGCATATATTAACATGTTTCCTTAATTCTATGGTTAATAAAATAGAAAACCGATTACTCGCGATCAACTCGAGTTTAGAAGGGTCACACATTTTCATTAGGAAAAGGATGGGATGTAAGGAGATGTGTGTTCACACTCACACTCACATTCAGAGGAGGGGATGTTTGAAACTGTACTTTTCCTGTCCACGTGGTATGTGGACAGCCCCTCAGTGCAAAGATACCCCACTATTGGTAGATGGAGAGACTCCAGATAGTGATAATGAAAGTGATGTTGGAAAAAGTGATGATGCTACGCTCCTCACTGAATCTTAAGTACACGAGTGCTTCGAGAAGTACTGCAATATTTATGTTTTCGTTCATTCCAAAAATTTGTGATGTTAGTGTTGATTTTTCGTCAAGTGCCCTATCAATAATTGAAGCACATATTTTCGCGCTTCTGTTGATGCGTCATTATGATTCTAATTACGTTACTGTTTAAAATAGGAAAAACAGAACTAAAATTTCAAATTCATTTTTCTCAAATCTGTCACAATCGAGTTAGGCCATATGGACATGTTGCTCTAGATATAAAAGTTGTTTAAATTAATTTAAGAATTCTTACGACAAGCAAAATTGAATCTATAGCACAGACAAAGAACACTAGAAATAGTGCATTGAGTTACGACCGTTACAATAAAGTGCGATTCACATACAACATCCACGTCACGTTGCGTTAATTATTCTTCCAAGCAGCTTTTATGCAAACATTCACATACACCGGCAACGGCAACTTCGATTTGCCGTTGCTGGTGTATGTGAATGCTTCAATAGGAATTGCATGGATGAATAATTGACGCAACGTGACGTGACGGAACGTGACGTGGATGTTGTATGTGAATCGCGCTTAAAGCGATACATCTGCAACTAGCAGATGTCTTTGCTACCGGGCCAACAACAAAACTTGACAGGAGTGACAGTTTCGAAAAAAAGAAAGAAGAAAAGTAAAGTATACTAAAAACAATCCTGGAAGGAACGGAAAAGCTATGTCCCTATTACAAATCGGTGATCAGCTGTGTCGCATTTGCTCTAAAAGCTCTACAAAAATCGTTATCCTCAATGAAATTGTGAATGGGAGATCACTGACTGAAATGCTAATTTATTGTGCCACGATAGAGGTAATATAGATTTCAGTATAAAATGCCCAAATACATGAAATACTATTGATTGTAGGTTTTTGAAGGCGATGACCTACCATTCCAATGTTGTGTAGATTGCAAGTTCGATCTAATTGTAGCGTATAATTTGGTGGTACGTTGCAAGGAATCTGATGCTTTCTTTCGAAGTCAGCTTACCGATAGAAAAGATGCTATACCGTGAGAAACGATTGGAAAATAAATAATGACGATAATAGTAATAGATTTATTTTCAGACTACTATCGTATGGATCTAACAATGCGACAAATGTCAACCAATTGAAAACGGAATTCAAGAAGGAAAATGAATGTGTATTTGCAGAACCGATATGCGATCTGTATGTATCAACCGATGAACAACCGAACATTTTACTGCGTAATGAAAGCGAAGGTTTTAATAGCGATCATGACGCTAACAATGATGATAAAGTCGGCGGGGGATTGCAAGAGGATGATAGTGAAAAAAATCTAGAAAGCAATGTGGATGACAGCGATGCTGACGAAATAGTATACCAGACAAAGCGAAGTAGGTATGCGAAAGAAGAATCCTCTTCTTCCCCCAAACGATGTTGCAAATGTAAGACGCGGTTGAAAAATAAAGAACAAGTTGAGCAACATTCTAAAATACATATAGAATCAAGAATTTTCGACGAGCAAATAACTGCAGCTAGACCGTTTGAATGCTTGGTTTGCTTTAATCGGTATACCAAGAAGAGAGCCCTACTCCGTCATCAACGAGAAATGTACATCGTAAAACAATTTCAATGCGATCAATGTGGCAAAGAATTCCTCACAGAATCTCAACTAGCGGATCACAAAGAATCTCATGATAAAGATAGCAGTGGCAGAAAGAAACAACTCACAAAATGCTGTGCTTGTCCCCAACAGTTCGAGTCCGAAGAATTGCTGAGAAAACATGCTGACGAAATCCATCTTCTAGAAAGTCAATCTTCAACAAACGATATTGAAAAAAAATTCATTTGTGACATCTGCCACCGCAGGTACAAAACTAAACGGACATTGTTAGAACACAAAACCAGACCATACCTTAAGGAGCAAAACATGTGTACTCAATGTGGTAAAATGTTTCGTGAAAAACGCTTCCTCATTGATCATGAACGTTGTCACCAAGGTGATCGTCCATTGGTATGTCCGGTTTGCTCGAAAACATTTGCTATAAAGGACTCGTACAGAAAACATGTGAAGTCGCATTCGATTGAAAAGGATCGTTTCAAATGTGAAATTTGTAGCAAAGGGTTCATGACCAAGATGAACCTAAAAAGTCACTATATTACGCATAGGACGGATTATCGACCGATGAGCTGCAGTTTCTGTTCGGCGTCATTCGCACGAAAGGCAACTCTCAAACTCCATATGAGGTTGCATACTGGCGAAAAACCACACAAGTGCAATATGTGTGATGCAAGCTTTGCATGTCCGGGCAATCTTAAAAAGCACATTATGGCACACAAGGGCATTAAACCGTACATCTGCAATGTATGCGAGAGGGGATACCCACGACAAGACTATCTGCGTAAACATATGATATCGCATATCGCAAACAATTGAACAAAAAATACTGCTGTCAATAAAGCAATTTTCCATCTCATTGTTAATTTAAATATACTACAGCCTTTTTTTAAATGTTTTCAGATTTCTACACCGAACAACACGCTTTTGTCGTATACAGAGTGGCAAGCTCAAAAATAGTAGTGTATATAGGGTTGCCAATAATTTTTTTAACACTCCTATACTCGCGCATAGGTCTGAGAGAACGAGAAATCAATCATTCGTTCATTTCTCAGAAAACATCAACACTACGACGATGCGATTCTCTCTAGCTTCGTCATTCGTTATTCGCCGTTGTTTAGCGTATCGTATGAGTTGGTACGAAGGGGACGTGTATCATTTTTTTACCACTTTCGGTCTGAGACACCGACGCTAGTATAGGAGTAACTTTTTTGGACAAGTGACTTTTTACTATTTTTGAATATTGTTCAATGAAATGTATAAATTAATGTCAGTGGCGTGGAATATTTATTAAATTCAATGCATAATATCATTACCGAACTATTCTTATTTGATTTTAGTCACCGGATTGAACGGATTCATATATTATTCACTGTTAGATTCATACGTGCAAATGTAAAATACAAATGTTTGACTTTCGTATAGTTATTCACTAAATACAATGGTCACACATATACACACCTGTGGAAGAATTGTAAACTGTAAACTATAAACTAATCGGTGGTTTATGGTTATTTTTTACAGTTTCGGGGATATTTTCATTATAATATATGAGCAGAACAATATCGACGATAAAACAAGTCGCAGGAAGTTCCTGGAAATCCTTTTATATCATCTTTTTATGTCCCATCAAAAAAGAGGCATAAAGTTTTTGGTAACCAAGAACACAGAAAAAAAGAATATTATGAATATGAAAACTTGAAATTCCAGAACCTTTATCATCTGGTAACTATCATGAAGGTCGTTATATAATCTTCTCGCTACACGCTACAACTGTATTAAATGTAAAAATATGTTTGTCTCGAGCTTGTAGTTATGGTATGTTTTGATTCTTACACTAATGAAATCTAAATAGATAAATACGTTTTGATGTTATTTCATAGCTCTTTATATTTTCATGAATTATATTCAGTAGCAGTAGCTTCAATTAATAAAAGGAAAAAAGTCGAATTTCGTTATTTGTGTTGAAGTATAAAAAAATACTATCACCCCTATTCTGTATTTCGATCGATTCGAAATATTTCGAACGGCTTCATAAAATTCCATTCTGTATTCCGTTCGAGTTGTTTTTGCATTTCGTTCGATCTGTTTCTCTTCGAACATTAAATGGGCAAAATGTTCGGAATAAGGAATGCGAACTTATAACTCGAACGAAATAACGGTTTCGAACGAAATGGAAATCCGTCGGAATACAGAATAAGGCTGTATGTTTAGAAGAGACTGAATTAGATGACTATTAAAACTGAATGAAGATGAAGAAAACATATTTTCTGGGCATTTTTATTCAATTATACTCTCTTCTTCAAATAAATACTAATAAAGCTAAAAAAATATACAATAGCAATATTACGGAGAAGTTCAACTTTCGGTCTGTGACACCGTGCGCGAGTATAAAGGGTGTGTCACATCAAATTGCATCACAGAAAAAACGCTGTAGAAATTCGCCCAGTAGAACGATCCTTTTGAAAATTTTAGACAGTAAAATAAAAACTATTAAACAACTTTTGGCATTTTCTTTTTATTCACACTTCGAGCCCAAGCCCGTATGCTCGCACCTTCCTCTTTACCCCGTCCATAAGGTTCTGTACAACGTCAGGTTGTAGTTTTTTTTAACAGAAATCCATTTTCTCTTGAAGTCCGCCTCCGATTTGACAACTTTTGGGTTCTTCCGGAGGGCCTGCTTCATAATCGCCCAATATTTCTCTATTGGGCGAAGCTCCGGCGCGTTGGGCGGGTTCATTTCCTCTGGCACGAAGGTGACCCCGTTAGCTTCGTACCACTCCAACACGTCCTTTGAATAGTGGCACGAAGCGAGATCCGGCCAGAAGATGGTCGGGCCCTCGTGCTGCTTCAATAGTGGTAGTAAGCGCTTCTGTAGGCACTCCTTAAGGTAAACCTGCCCGTTTACCGTGCCGGTCATCACGAAGGGGGCGCTCCGCTTTCCGCAAGAGCAGATCGCTTGCCACACTATGTACTTTTTGGCAAACTTGGATAGTTTCTGCTTGCGAATCTCCTCCGCAACGCTGAATTTGTCCTCTGCGGAGAAGAACAACAGGCCCGGCAGCTGACGAAAGTCCGCTTTGACGTAGGTTTCGTCGTCCATTACCAGGCAATGCGGCTTCGTCAGCATTTCGGTGTACAGCTTCCGGGCTCGCGTCTTCCCCACCATGTTTTGCCTTTCGTCGCGGTTAGGAGCCTTCTGAACCTTGTATGTACGCAGGCCCTCCCGCTGCTTGGTTCGCTGGACGAATGAACTTGACAAATTCAGCTTATTGGCGACATCCCGGACCGAACTTCTCGGATCACGTCTAAACTGCATAACTACGCGCTTGTGATCTTTTTCACTGACGGAGCATCCATTTTTGCCGTTCTTCACCTTCCGGTCGATGGTTAGGTTCTCGAAGTATCGTTTTAGTACTCTGCTGACCGTGGATTGGACGATTCCCAGCATCTTACCGATGTCCCGATGTGACAACTCCGGATTCTCGAAATGAGTGCACAGGATTAATTCACGACGCTCTTTTTCGTTCGACGACATTTTTCCAAATTTACGAAAAATTGACAGTGCAGCATGGCCAACGTGATCTATACACTCTCATCTGATTATAAGCGAAAGCTGAAGATATAATTCCTAAAAATAAAATTTCTACAGCGTTTTTTCCGTGATGCAATTTGATGTGACACACCCTTTATGTGTTATGATTTTGTACGCGAGTTAAAAAAAGGGTTAAAAAACTGGATCCTATGAAATCGAAATATTTTAAGAAGATCGCCTTTGGTTTATCTAGAATGATTTTTATTCGTTCCAATACTTGAGAAATAAAATCTCCTTCGAAGCTTCGAATAGTATTTATATGTTGTTCATAAAATGGTAAAAATAAACCGTTAATTAATCATTTCAGTCAAGCAGATCAAAATGATGATTCCCATTATTTGAACATTACTGTGAAATAATATTCCTCTGGAATCTCCAAAGATAGATTTTATTTGGGTAAAACTTGAAAATTCTCGTATTTATTGTAGCATGTCCATAAAATCGCCGATAGAAGATCGTCACAAAATTGCTCGATAATGTGTTTAATTTAGATGCATAGGGACACTGTTTCTGATCATGATCACTGCATCGAATCTAACTTCAGTCTTCAGTCCTTTTTCTTCTAAGGCCGAGGTGACATTGGATCGGAGTACGCACGAAAATTCGATTGTGCGATAACTGACGAATAGAAACAAACAATTTTGTTCGTTTGAGATAGACGAATTCGAACGAAACGAGAAGGAAGCAATGTAACCACACCAATAAAATTCTATGTAGTTGTTTACTTCTCACGATTACATGAGTTTCGTGCAGCAACATTTTCGTAAGAAGCTGCAAGCAGTGCCACCGCGGCCTAACGCGAACTGTGACAATCCAGTAGTGTTTTTTGTTGGAGTGCGACCCTGTTCAGTTACGCTCATACTGTGAGCCACACAGCCGTCACCCGACAGCTGTCAACAAATCGAATGCGGTTGAAGAGACTTTGATGTCGGCAAAACGAGTCCAAGAGATTCTTTTTTTTCGATTCATTTATTTGTAAGGCTCAATCGTATAAGCTTTGCGGAGCCGCTAATTCAAGATTTGTTTATACAAAATTTCAACTTAAATCTATGTTTAGTAGGTTACGACCGATTACTCCCGGTTTACTCAAGAGAATAGTTGACGGAACGGTTGTATGTCATCATTAGAATTCTCGAGCCCAAACGAGCTAATGGGCCCTATTATATATCTCGAATCGAGGATTCAATACAATCATAATCACTATAACACCGACCAAAATCTAGTATTTTGTAAATCGAGATAATCTCGTACCGACCTCGAGTTTCATGTGTTGCGATTGCATAAATTCAGCGTTTCCGAAATGTTTCTCAAAGGAAAGTATCAGAGACGCAAACCAAAACAAAATAGTTCTCTGAAGGTATGCAACAAGCAAACCAAACTCGAAAAATTCTGAAAGCTGTACCGATAGCTATCACTCGCTCGATGCTATCGAATTGTTCGGTATCTATAAGAGTAAAATATGGCTTTCGAGCGAAATTGTCATCGCCTCATTTCTATAATAGGGCCCAATGTCTTCTAGAGACAATATGTATTCAGACCGCTTGAAGTTCTCCAGAATTTAAAGTAAAAGTCGCTATGCTATTGAATTCATTCTATAGGCTTGTAGATTTTCTGCTTGAAAAGTTTGAAAAAAAGGAGTGAATTACCCCAAGACAAAAGTCTCAGTTGATTACTAAGGTCGTCCACACACGGGTCAACTAAAACTCAACCTCAACTTGTCTGTCAAACTTGAGCTCAACTTCCATCCGCACACGAAGCAACTCATAACTGATAGGTACGGTTAAGTTTTGTCGGTCATCTTTAAATTTCAGTCCCTGGCGACAAAGCGACAAAGACAACGCATTTCCACGTAGAATGGAAAAACAAAATTTAAAAAGTAATTCAGAATTCACTAGTGGTGCAAAAATTGTTGTAGCGACGAATCCATGATTATATCACCGGCGAACAATCTAGTAGACCAGTAAAATTTAATTAGAGATCGAAGTAGTCTGTACTAATAGAATAAAGAAAAAATTTCATTCCACTGTAATACTCCATAGAAACCAGTTGTTTTATTTCACGCTCTGCTAACAGGTTATGGGCCTTTAGCAACGTACCGTTTTTTCACTTGGAAGATTAGAAGTTTCTGAAAGATCAACGGCGAGCCAGTTCTGCAATAGGATGGATCTGAAGAATTCCACGAAGCTGAACAACACAAATTATGAAGCATGGAAACTTCGCACAGAAGCGTTGCTGATTCGTGAAGGTTTGTGGACCTATGTCAAGAACGACGCACCGGCAGCTTGAGAAGGTCATGCTGGTGTTCCGGCAGTGTGGGCCGAAGGTGATGAAAAGGCGCGAGCAACGATTTTGCTGCTTCTGGAAGATAACCAGTTTGGTGTTATTCGAGCCGCGAAGACAGCGAAGGAAGCGTGGGCAGCGTTGGCCAAACATCATCAGAAGGTCACCCTATCGACGAGAGTTTCTTTGTTGAAACGGATGTGTGAGACCCGCTACACGGAAGGAGAAGATATGGAAGATTATCTATCGAAAATGGAAAACCTGTACACAAGGCTGTGTAGTGCTGGAAAGGACCTGGGAGAAGACACCATGGTTGCTTTCATCTTGCGGGGACTCCCGAAATCGTTCGACGCATTGACTACAGTTCTGGAGACGCGTGCGGATGATGCTCTGACACTGAACTTAATCCGAGAAAAGTTGCTGGACGAGCAGAATAAGCCCAATCGCGATGTAAAAGGTGAGTCGGCGTTGAAATCGGTTAAACGGAAAACGATAAAGTGCCATTTTTGCAAAAAGCCTGGGCACAAACAACGCGACTGTAGGTTGCAGAAGGAACAAGCTGCACCGAAGAAGCAAAATGCGAATGCTGCTCAGGACGGGTGTTCCGGGAACATGTTTGCGTTGACCGTTGGATGCTCTGCAAATGACTGGATCATCGATTCCGGTGCAAGTTCACACATGACATCGAATAAGGATTTCTTCGATGGTTTGAAGCCAGCTGAGGGTAAGGTTCAACTAGCTGATGGTCGTGTCGTAGCTGTTGCTGCTGCTGGTAATGGTGTGATTAAGTGTACGGACGATTCGGGAAACATAAATCAAATTCGTCTCGTTCATGTGTTGTATGTCCCGAAGCTATCAGCCAGTCTTATGTCAGTGCATACTATGACCACAAGAAAAGCGAAAATACAATTTGACGAATATACGTGCAAAATTACTGTTGGTGGGAAAATAATTGCAACCGCAACGAAACATAGGGGACTGTACCTTCTGAACAAAGTTGAGCAAGAAATCACCTCGAAGGCAACCGTATCTCATACGCGAGAATGTCAACATACGTGGCATCGACGATTTGGACATCGCGATCCGGATGCATTGGAAGTACTCATGAAGAAGAATCTTGTTACGGGCATGAAGATCGCCGACTGCGGAGTACTTGAAGGGTGCGAATGCTGTTTAAAAGGAAAGCAGGCTCGAACTCCCTTCCCCAAGACCTCCGAGAAGAAGACTAATGCGCCTCTGGACCTCGTACTGTCGGATGTGTACGGACCGTTGGAAGTGTCCTCGGTAAGTGGCTATCGTTATTTCTTAATAATTAGTGGATGATTACAGCCGCTACTGTACTATTTTCTTTTTGAGGAAAAAGTCACAGGAGGGTTGTGTCCAAGACACGACCGCATCGTTGACGTAGGATTCCGTTAGGCTGTCTACTGCATGCTGATTTTGGATATGTTTGAATAATAACATTGTTAAACTCTACGATAATGATTTGGCTCTGTTTTGTCTGGTTGTTAGGTATTGTTGGTTCACTCCACCAGTGTCCATAACCGAGTGACATTGATAGAAGGATGGTGAATAGTCATTAGATGGTGCGTATCACGTACCAAAGCCGCCCTCTATGGTCCTGGACGAGATGGCTCCTGTGTTATGTATGGGTGAAATAAGGAAAAAAAGCTCATCAATGTAATATAAGATAATTATCATCATCGAACACAAGTTTTCTCACCAGAAAAAAACTGTTACTTTAGTATAGAGAAAATATATTTGAAGTGGAAAAGGTAATTTCATTTATAATTTTTTATTTTCTGAATGTTTATTCAACCCATTTCCTTTTTGCTTTAAACCCAACGGAACACGATGCTACATACCTCAATGCGAATTTCAAGTATGAGCATATGTGCATATGTTAAATCACTTTTTTGAATACTCCTTCATTTTTCCAATTTTGTTCGTCGCATGAACTTTCCTTGGGGGAAAAAATCGTTTCATATTCCAAGTCATGTTAACACAATAGCTACCATATACAATTTTACACTTACAGTTGTGCTAAAAGTAAGTGTACAATACATGTTCGGTCATTGATAGAAAAATTTTACGAAGCAACCAACATAAAAGTTCCAAATTTAAATTTTATTTATATTTTATCAAGCATAAGTTCTATTCAGTTCATTGAAATATCATTCTTCAATCAACCCATCGAAAGATTCTTATTGGAACGAAAATAACAAAAACACACTCGTTCATCGCTCCCAACTTATTCGTCAGCACGTATGCAATCAGCGATGTCCATACTAGTTACAATGAGCACTGTCCTTTTTTGCGCGTCTTCAGTTAAACTATCGATCACGAGGGTATTTGCATGCTGATTTCCCCCAGACACCTTGGATTTGAAATCTCTGTTAGGGAATACATGTCGGTGGGGATAAAAGTCCCCCTTCTTTCATGTATCTGCAATGCCGATTTCCCCCAGGCAGCTTGGTTTTGATGTCTCTGTAAGGGAACACATTTCGATGGGATCAAAAGCTCCCCCTACTTTCATGTGTTTGCAATGCCAATTTCCCTCAGGCAGCTTGGTTTTGATGTCTCTGTTAGGGACCCGCCGCATGTGTCGTCAATTTCGACCAATCAGAGGTGGGTATTTCATTTTGGATAGGGGTTGAGATTTTTCAATTGTTCGATAGTTAGTTTCATGACATATATTATTTTATTCAATGTAAAAAATTGTTATGGAGTGCCGAAATTGATTGACGCAAAAATTTCATCAATCCATCATGAAATGACTGAGCAATAAGCATTTGAAATTGGACAATTTTCACGGTGCGCTCGATTTTCGATTTTCAATTTGTACCCCAATATGTTCCTGAAAGACGTAATCCTACGCCAAAAATCCGAGGTGGCCGATCGAATAATGGAATACTCTACCTACGCCAATACGCAATTTGTACCCGAAGCGCATCAGGTCTGACAGGGGAGGGGAGTACTCGAGTGAAGCGTTGCTAGCTTTTTATCGTGAAAAGGGAATTCATCCCGAGTTTACCGCCGGTTATTCACCACAGCAGAACGGAGTGGCCGAACGACGTAATCGATACATAATTGAAATGTGCCGATGTATGTTAATTGACGCCAGGATGCCAGCGAGACTTTGGGCCGAAGCTGCTGCTACGACGGTATATCTTCAAAACTATTTACCTTCGAGAGCTGTGAATTCGACGCCATACGAGCATTGGTGGGGACGCAAGCCGGACGTTTCACACTTGAGAGTGTTTGGCTGCAAGGCGTTCGTCCATGTGCCAAAGGAGAAACGGAGAAAGCTAGACGATAAGGGAAATGAGATGACATTTGTGGGCTATTCCAGCAACCATAAAGCCTACAGATTCATTGATATCACTACAAATAAACTGGTCATTAGTCGTGACGTCCGTTTCGTTGAGGAGGAGGTAGTCCACCCTGGACAGGACCTATTGAATCCGGAGCAAGTTGAATCAGTTGACGAAATTCTCCAGTCGTTGGCTCCGATAAAAGTTGTGAACCGTGATATTCATCAGGAAAATGTCATTGAAGGAATTACAAATCCTGTACGTGATGAAACAGGTGATACCCCTGATGACATCTCAGATGACGAGACCGACGAGTTTGACACTTGTGATGAGGAAATCGAACTAAGGAGATCTGATCGTTCAACCAAAGGCATCCCACCAATACGATACGAAGATGCAAGTAATCTGGCGTACGGTAGTGAACCAAGATCCTACGAAGAAGCGATAAATGGAGCAGAACGTGCATCCTGGACCGCAGCGATGAAGGAGGAGCTCCAAAGTCATCAGAGAAATTCCACGTGGACAATCGGCCCTCTCCCGAAAGAAAGAAAAGCGGTCGGCTCTAAATGGTTGTACAAGCGTAAGTTGGACGAGCATGGCAACTTTATACGATACAAGGCGCGACTGGTCGCTCAAGGCTTTAGTCAGAAGTATGGCACTGACTTCGACCAGGTGTTTGCTCCTGTGGCGAAACAGGTTACTTTCCGTTTTTTGTTAACCATTGTAACTCGTCGTCAACTTTTGGTTAAACATGTTGATATTAAAACGGCTTATTTATATGGAAAACTTTCCGAGACCGTTTATATGCGCCAACCTAGAGGTTACGAAACTGGAGGTATGAACGAAGTATGTCACTTGAAGAAGAGCCTCTATGGCTTAAAACAATCTGGAAGAATTTGGAACAAGACGATTGACGACTGTTTCAAGAAGTTGGGATTTGTGCAATCAATCGCTGACGCGTGTTTGTACGTAAAGACCAAGGATAACAAGCATTATTTTATCCATTTGTATGTTGATGACATGCTGATAGTTTGCGAATCTGAGGCAGAATACGAAGCAATATTAGGAGCGTTGTCTAAGCAATTTAATACCACGCCCCTTGGCGATGTCCGACAATATTTGGGCATTCAGGTGGATCGCACAAGCGATGGACGTTGCCTGCTAAGTCAACAGTGCTATATAGAGAAACTGGCCTCTAGATTCGGTTTGGAAAAAGCGAAACCATCATCCATTCCAATGGAACCAGGCTATCTTCAAGCAAAGGAGGAGAACAAGCTGCCAAATAATGATTCTTTTTCAAGTTTGGTTGGAGGTTTGCTTTACATAGCGGTAAATACGAGACCGGATGTGGCAATTAGTGTATCCTTGCTTGGGAGAAAGGTGAGTTCTCCTGATGCTGCTGATTGGGCTGAAGCTAAACGTACGATGCGGTATCTGCTGGCAACGAAGAACTTTCAGCTGAACTTGGGCGACGCGAAAGGTGGTCTTAAAGCGTATGCGGATGCAGATTGGGCAGGTGATCGTCGGGATTGTTGGCGCGTTCCTCAGCGCCAAGGCAGTGGACTGTAAAGCGGAAAGAACGTTTCAACTGTGTGGAAATTAACTCTTTCTTCCGCCTTGAGAAAGGCAGGTATTGGTTCCCACAGCAGTCTACTAGCCAGATATGGATGGTGCAAAGGTTTATTCGGAAGGCAAGAGTGCACTTGGAAGTCAAACACTTTTCTTCTAACTAGTGGTTTATTTGACGATGTTACAATATAACGTGTAAAAACAGAATGAATAAGCTCTCGACCGCCACCTCTTTTTATGTAGTTGTGAACGGGTAGCGTTAGCGATGAATATTGGTTCGTCGGTGCATGGTGATGTCGGTGATGCATGTCCCGCGCATGCGCTCAATGCGTGCAACGATGACGTCATTCCGGAGCGGTCGAGTCGGGCGCGAACAGGGATCGTAAATCCAATAGCGGCTTCTTAATCTCGTTTGGCGGCGGAGCGGTTAGCTGGGCAGCAAGAAAACAAACATGCGTTGCACTGTCGTCGACAGAGGCCGAGTTCATTGCAGCTGCGGAAGCTTGCCAAGAGCTTCTCTGGATCCGGAAACTGATGGAAGATTTTCGCGAGCCTTCAAACAGGATCTTGCTCTACGAGGACAATCAAAGTGCCATCCGGCAACTGGAATCGGAGAAACTTGAACGACGTTCTAAGCACGTGGATACGAAATTCCAATTCACCAAGGACCTGGTACAACGAGGTGTGCTGTCTGTAATTTATTGTCCATCCGAGCATATGGTTGCAGACATGCTCACAAAACCACTGAACAAAATGAAACTATCAAAGCACCGTGAAATGGCTGGTGTACTACCTGGACCGTTCGAGGAGGAGTGTTGTAGCAACGAATCCATGATTATATCACCGGCGAACAATCTAGTAGACCAATAAAATTTAATTAGAGATCGAAGTAGTCTGTACTAATAGAATAAAGAAAGATTTTCATTCCACTGTAATACTCCATAGAAACCAGTTGTTTTATTTCACGCTCTGTTAACAAAAATCTGTTTAAATGCGAAAATGCTGTTTAAAGATAATTTGATACAATAATGTTTAGTTTTTGTGGGAATATCCGAAAATATATAGAAAAAGAGTTAAATTAGGGTCAGCAGTCGTGTTTCAAATGATTAAATAATACCAAGTAAAAATGTTCATTCAAATTTTCACGATTTATAGCTGTCTTCGGGACAGTTATAAATCGTTAAATCGTGCCTATCTGATTGGCGATCTAACGTACAAATCTACACCTACGCGGCGCTGCGGTGAAAGTGATGATGGTTTTAAATTTTGCCATGTGAGCTTATCGAAGGTTTGTAGTTCTATCCATAAATTACAATGTTATAATCATAAAAGATTATTTGATTGCGATGAGTTTGTAAGAAATTTAATTCTGCGCAATTTTATATATAACATGCTATTTATTTACCTCTTTCAGTAGTGAAAACTATAAAAATGTTGACAATGGTTGAATTAAAGAAGGAAATTCGAGAGCACAATCAAACACAAGTAGAAAAATGCACGATTCCTGCATGTGAGAACTACCTTGGAATGTCCGGAAGTAAAATATACGTAATTTGTTTTTTGAGTTTTAGGTTACATTAGCCAATTGGCGATCTAACGTACACCTACACCTAGGCGGCGCTGCGGTGAAAGTGATGATGATTTTGAATTTTGCAATGTGAGTTTATGAAAGGTTTGTAGTTTTTTCCCATAAATTGCAATGTTATAGTCATAAAAGACTATTTGATTGCGATGAGTTTGGACTAAAAATTAATTCTGCGCGATTTTCTGAACTAAGAAAATGATGACAATGTAACCTAAAACTCAAAAACAAATCACGTATATTTTACTTCCGGACTTTACAAGGTAGTTCTAACAGGTTCTAACATGCAGGAACCATGCATTTTTCAACTTGTTTTTTATTGTGCTCTCGAATTTCCTTCTTTGATTCAACCGTTGTTAATATTTATACAGTTTTCAATACTGAAAGTGGTAAGAAAACAACATGTTATATATTAGGCTGTCAAAAAAGTCCTGCGGCATTTCCGCGAGGTGTCGTTGTAAGCGTCTAGTTCTAGTTGTATTCATTGTATCGATAGCTTGTTGGAAAGGTATTTTTGCGCGCTATAATATAGTCCTTGACAGTGTTTTGTTTGGTTAAGTCGTTCGTGAGTTATAGTGTCGCAAATATGGAGCAAAATAAAGAGAAAATCCGACATATTTTACAGTACTACTATGACAAAGGCAAAAATGCATCTCAAGCTGCCAATAAAATTTGTGCAGTTTATGGACCCGATACAGTTCCCATTTCCACCGCACAACGATGGTTTCAACGTTTTCGTTCTGGTGTAGAGGTCGTCGAAGATGCGCCACGCTCCGGAAGGCCTGTCGTCGAAAATTGCGACAAAATCGCTGAATTAGCCGAGAAAGACCGGCATAGTAGCAGCCGTAGCATCGGCCAAGAGCTGGGGATAAGTCTTCAAACCGTTATTAACCATTTGAAGAAGCTTGGATTTACAAAGAAGCTCGATGTATGGGTGCCGCACACGTTGACGCAAAAAAACATCTTTGACCGTATCGACGCATGTGAATCGCTGCTGAATCGCAACAAAATCGACCCGTTTCTGAAGCGGATAGTGACTGGCGATGAAAAGTGGGTCACTTACGACAACGTGAAGCGCAAACGGTCGTGGTCGAAGCCCGCTGAAGCGGCTCAGATGGTGGCCAAGCCCTCATTAACGGCCAGGAAGGTTCTGCTGTGTGTTTGGTGGGATTGTCAAGGAATAATCTATTATGAGCTGCTTCCCTATGGCCAAACGCTCAATTCGGACTTGTACTGCCAACAATTGGACCGCTTGAAGGTAGCACTCATGAAGAAGAGGCCATCTTTGATAAACAGAGGCCGCATTGTCTTCCATCAGGACAACGCCAGGCCACACACTTCTTTGGTGACGCGCCAGAAGCTCCGGGAGCTCGGATGGGAGGTTCTTTTGCATCCGCCGTATAGTCCGGACCTTGCACCAAGTGACTACCACCTGTTTTTGTCCATGGCGAACGAGCTAGGTAGTCAGAAGTTAGCCACAAAAGAGGCTTGTGAAAATTGGCTATCCGAGTTTTTTGCCAATAAGGAAGCAAGCTTCTATAACAGCGGTATTATGAAGTTGGCATCTCGTTGGGAACAAGTCATCGAACAAAACGGCGCATATTTGACTTAAAACAGATGATTGTAAACTAATTTTATGAACAAATGAAAATTCAAAAAAAAAACCGCAGGACTTTTTTGACAGCCTAATATAAAATTGCGCAGAATTAAATTTCTTCCAAACTCATCGCAATCAAATAATCTTTTATGAATTGTATTTTAATTTTTGGAAAGAACTACATACCTTCCATAAGCTCACATTGCAAAATTTAAAACCATCATCACTTTCACTGCAGCGCCGCCTAGGTGTAGATTTGTACGTTAGATCGCCAATTGACGAATTTACGTTGGATTTACAACCAGATGGCGCAGCGAGTAAAATGTTTGTTTTGATGTTTTGTTTTTTGGTATGAAATTCGTTCAAATTTTCTAGAAAAATTCGAATTTATCTTCAAATTTCTCGGCTTCATGTATTCTTTTCACGCTGAAAAGGTTAGAAAATTATCATTTTACATTGTTTCATTCATAACATAAAACGAATGATGCGGTACAAGTAAAATAATTTACATTTTTTTACTTGGTAAATGATGGGTGTCATTTGTTGCGCTTCAAATATTACAGATCCTTCTCGTATCGGTCGAAAGGAATCCCCTGCATAATCAATTGTATCAACCAACTTGGTATGATATCGATTGCATCGTCATTATTCACAGTTTGAACTTCTGAAAAATGTCCGGAAGTTAGTACTCATAACCTATATTCACTATTAAACATAAACATTTCGAAGATTATCTATGACTTTTGTCACATCGCGTGTTGATACCATTGTAAATAGAAAAAAATTTAATTTTCTTACCATTTATTGATGACATTTAATGGCTAAAATGATTGTAAATAGAAATTAATAAAAAAATAATCACGACCGAATCACGCTTTTCAGTGTGTAAAATAAACAAACACCCTACCTTTTGTAGTTCTGAGCTCGTAGCGTAGAAAGAATACTTGAATCCGGGAAATTTGCAGAAAATTTCTGATTTTTCAAAACAAATCAAACCAATTCCATACCAAAAAAAAAAACAAAACATCATTTTACTCGCTGCGCCATCTACTTGCAATTTCGACGTAAATTCGTCAATACTCAAGATGCAACAGGCAAAATATTCCGTTACATACCAAAGCAATAAAAACGCCTGACATTATGCAAACAATGGGCGATAAGTTGCCGCAGACAAATTAAGTTTTTGATATTATGGAATACTTATAATTAAAATAACATAAATAAAGATGTGTACTAAATTGAAGAGCAAACAATCAAAAGAAAGGAAATTTTTCATTTGATTCCTATGTACGGCAGCATAAACATAAAAAAAAGTAATTGGCCATTGTGTGCTTTGGCGATCTTGATTCGGATTTTTTATAAATAACATGGTTCTACTAGTCATGCCCTTTCTTTTGATACCCATATTGATGAGGTTTGGAATAGAGGAAAAAAAAGAGAAAAAATGGTTAGTCCGCTATTTTGATCAGGGGTATGACTAAAACGTCAAATCCCTCATATTGCCAGTGTACCCAATATTGCTGCGGTTCACTGACATTTTGGTTCTATCAATTACTGTTGTTTACAACTCGGTCCGGTTATATAGTCGAATAGTGGCTAACTTCAAACTCCATGTTAAATGTGAACACCTCCATGTGAAACCGAAATATGAAAATCGCTCATGCAGTTAGAATAAAGCAGCGCATTTTTCGATTTCAATCCTCGTAAATGATATGTTGATAAATAAATGACGCCATATTGATTTTGATTCTAGGTAGCCTATGTTCAATTGATGTCTAACCCCTGATTTTGATCAAATTTCAGATCAGTCAACTGGAAGGTGATAAATATTTATTAATGTAGGACAGCACCACAGACATACAAATTACAGATCCAGCTGAATAAAACCATTCAACAATGTTTGTTTGTTATGCACGCATTTAGGAATTCTCTTTTAGAAAAGGCACGGCTTACAGAGACAAGGCTAGCTACTCCGGATCTAAGTGGTGCGGACTCAATCCACTTCATTTTCAAGCAAATTCATGCATGTTTTCAAACGATTTCTTGCAATAAATTCTTAGACCACCAGAGATGCCAGATTTACAAATATGTTTGTAAATTTACAGACATGTCTGTAAAACACTTTTTGTTTTTGTTGTAGACTTTTTGGATATAACAATATTTCACAGGTTTTTGAAAAATAAAAGGGCTCTATTCATCACATCAAAAATATTCGACTCACCATATGACATTTTCCACAGTTTTAATACAGAAAAGTTATTATATTTAGTTTATATCAATACACATGACGTTAGACCAGCTATTCTCAACCTGCGGCCCGGCAGTCTTTCTGGTTGGCCCATCTGGTGTGTATGAAGTTTGGAACCCGTACTTTTGCCCTGACATCATTGCAGACGAAAGAGAGGATACGGTTATTCACAATTAATGAAAAATTGCATTCTCTGCAGGTAACGAAAAATCTTGAACGAAAATTGTCTCTGATAATAATTTTTTGTTCTAGATAAGATTGTTTTGCTGAAATGCAAGGAGATTTATTGAAAAATAGTTAAGCTAGGGTCAGGACTTTGTCTTTTAAGTATTAAAACAA
This sequence comes from Toxorhynchites rutilus septentrionalis, assembly GCF_029784135.1. Classification (NCBI taxonomy): domain Eukaryota; kingdom Metazoa; phylum Arthropoda; class Insecta; order Diptera; family Culicidae; genus Toxorhynchites; species Toxorhynchites rutilus. Next base: position 98,385,939 of record NC_073746.1, on the reverse strand, counting down.
AATCGAATAAAAATTTTCATTCTATTCTCAACAATTTACATTCGCTTTCGGGTCTGCTTATGACGAAATATGGGTTACTGTTCGTTATTGTTACCACAGACATGGTTCATGGCCGTGTGGGGATCTAAAACTTGTATAGCCTTGCATGGCGGATGGAAAATATACACTGTATTTTCTTATAAATTTCATCAACGACAAGACCGCAAGCCTTGGTGGATGTCCAATGTATCAACGGAGAAATACTGTTTTTTATAAAAATTAACAACGCGTATGTATGTGTAGATCGTTGAAACATTTAAACACACTTACAGCACATAAGTTATTAAGTGGTCCGAAAAATCATTTTTTCCACTTTTTCCCAAAAATGACAAATGAAAATTAATAACTTTTGAATCACTGAATCGATTTAGATGATCGACATATAAAATTGACCTAGCCTTTTATTAAAAAATATTTAACTTGCGAAAAAAATAATTATATTTTAGTAATTATTTAATGTAGTGGTTTTTTATTTTTTTATGACTTTGGACTAGAAGGCGCTATATTTTTTTATATTTTTTCTTGAAAGCTGAGGATTTTTTACACAACATATCTCGATATCAGGGTTGCTATTTTTTCGTTTTTTAGATATGATTTTTAAAAAAATCATTTTTCCCCATTTGCCCAAAAATAACTTTCTGCAAAAAATCATAACATTTGAACTACTGAACCGATTTAGATGATCGATATATTAAATTGAAGCCAATAAGCAAAATTCACACTTGCGGGAAGATTGGATTCTAGTAGCATAGGTCTAGTTTAGTCACATATGAATATTGTTCGAAGACTTAAAACATGTTAAATTTACAAAATTCTAACTTAAAAACGATAATTATAGCATCTCCGATATCGAGATATGTTAGGTGAATAATGCTCAGCTTTCCATAAAAAATATAAAAAAATATAGCGCTCCTATCTTTAACCGAGAAAACTATGAAAAACTATCTCAATCAATAATTACAAAAACAAAATTCAATTTTTTCGCAAAAGTAATATTTTTTCAAAGAAAAATAACTCGTAAGCTTCAATTTGATATGTCGATGATATTAATCGGTCCAATAGTTCGAAAGTTATGACTTTTTGTAGTGGGAAAAATGGGGAAAAATTGTTTTTCGAACCATCGATTAGTTTTGAAAAATCATATTTCAAAAACGAAAAAAATAGCATCTCTGATATTGAGATATTTTATGTAAAAAATTCTCAGCTTTCAATCCATATTAAAAATAGGATCCATATTATATGCAAGTTAAATATTTCTCAATTAAAGCTCATTGGCTTAAATTTGATATGTCGATCATCTAAATCGGTTGAGTGGTTCGAAAGTTATAAATTTTTGAAAAAAGTCATTTTGGGAAAAAGTGGAAAAAAATGATTTTTGGGATCACCCTAAAATGGAAATGGGCACCCTAATGACAAATTAAAAAAATACGAGTTTAACGTTTTGCGATAAAGAACAAAATTACCACTTTTGACGAAGATCTGAGAACCACTATATTAGTTTGGCATGGAATGGCTGTATATATATACAGAATACAATCTTACGTGCATCGTGATGTACAAAGTATTAATGAATATGTGAAAATTAACGTTAAAAGACATTTCTATAGATCTGCACACTTTTACAGACTTTTCCACATTTTTAACAGACATTCACATGTTTTTACAGACTTTTTTTAAAAATCATCTGGCAGCTCTTCCTTCCACTTTTTATCGAATATTTCCAAATCGTAGGAGTAAACATTAACGTGACTCTGACTTTGTTTGTTTTTATTACGTTCGGAAAAACGTTATGACAAAGAGAGGGGACATTAAAAATGCGTTGCTCAGTGAAAGGCTGAGATGCTATTTTAGAGATGCAATGGTTAATTAAACAATTGACGGAAAAATGTAGTTCGTTCATTTTATAATTTTACTTATTTTTACCCTTGACAACAATACCTCTTTTATAGTGTTGATTATCATAAGAAAAATAACACTTCTGATCGTTGGATCTCTTTTGACATTTCAATTGGATCTTTTTTGACAGCCGTTTTGATTCAGTCCGCACTACCTAGCTCCGGATCAGTCATTTTTTAGTGACGTCATCTGAGTCGTTGAAGTAAACAATGTGTTCTTATTTTTTTATTTTTCGTTTTTCGTAAGTTTGTGCGTCGATAGTATAGTTGATTATATTTAACACCATGAATAATTTGATAAAACATTTATCCACAAAGAACATAATTCTCGGTTTTTCGGAAAGCGAAAGAATCTCTTTTTTGGCCCGATAATGTCATTTTCATAATTTATACACCTGCTCACAGCGCATTGAACCATTTTCGATTTTTCATTTCAGGAACATTTACGCGTAAGTCGGAAAACAAAATACAACTGGCGACTGTTTACACTGACGACTCGGATGACGTCATCAAAAAAATATTTACTCGCTAAAGAACTAGCCTTGTCTCTGTAAGCCGTGTAGAAAAGGCATATGTCAAATTTAAATATTTAAATGTGAATTCAAACTTGGCGATGTTCCTTTATTACGACCAAAAAGATCCTATTGAAGATTAATTTTTTTTTCGAAAAAAACATACATTTAGTGTACTGCAAGATCTACTGTTCACCATGAATTCAATAATATTTGTATAAATTTGTATAATGCTTTGCCGAGATGCCGAGAGAGTTCCTTGTACATCATAATTGTCATCAATACGAAAATATAGTAAAAACAGAAATGCAAACGAGCACACATTTCTATTGGCTTTAATAAATCATCGGAACACCTTCTATTTTTTCATTTGATAAAACAAATTTACATAGATTAAAAAAAGGATTTGGCACGAAAAATGACGCAAATAAAAATTGAACGAAAATGTTGACAACCTCAAACAGCGGCAACTCGACATGCAAGGTTGCTCCAAACAGGTTGAGCCAACATTGTAAACTGGTTGCCCCGTGTGCGGACTCTCATTTTGGGCACCTTACACGATTAAAATTATTGATAATATGAGTATTCAATATCGTGACAAGCAGGTGTTTGGCATCGATCTAACCTCAATCAATATTTTGTCACCATACACGGTTAATATTGTCATCAACCCGGGGCAACGAAGTATCCGCGATGACAATCGAGTTTGGGATCCAAACTATTCTCCATCAGATAAAAAGAATAAAAAGCAATTTTAATGTTGTAAATTTGAATGAAATTTTCAACTTGGAATTATAAAATTACTTGGAGCACGTAGTTCTGACACTAACTTAACCTATATCCTTTAAATTTTCCGATATTCCTACTTAAACTTATTATTAAAATATAAAATCAATTTCAGACACAATTTTTGTATAGGATTTTCTCACTACTTGCAGAAAAAAAAGATTGGCATTCACATAGAATACTAATTAGATTCGAAAGAGTTTATATTATTTCATAATTTACAATTCAAAATTTGTTTTTCCTCCTCTAAAATACATCATAACACTCGCTTCACAAATGCATACAATGTTCTTTACAGTTTCAGAGATGCCAGTATTTTTAGTTGGTGAAAGTATACGCAAGTTATATTATCTGCGATTTTTGTTATTCGCGGTGAGTTTTCCCGACTATTCCGCGGAATATCGGGGTTCTTCTGTACCTTGAATTAACACATGATGTTTTTTCCCGCCTGTGATTTTCCCAGATCTTCTCATTTTCCGAATTTCTAAACACACAACTAAGACTAAAGTTTCTAGCACAGAAAATTACCGAGTTCAGAATATTAAAACGTTGTTACGGTTCATCCACATCACATTGTCAGTTTACTTCGAGGTTTTGATTTGTATGCGAAAAGTACCGTATATTGCTATTAAAAAGTGTCCGTTTTCCAAACAAAATGTTTTTATTTATGCTATCTAGAATTTTAGAACATTATAAAATTTAATTGCAATCGCAAAAAAGACTAACACAAATTTAATGTCTGAAAATTTACAGGCACGCTTGCAAATCTGGCAACTCAGTCTCGAAGTCCGTGAACGTCAATATGGATTTATATGAAATGTCACGATACTGATGATCGAAAATCAGAAAATCCAGATTTCTGCATCATCAGCTCTCATTGTGCTCTCAAATGTCATCATATTGTCAATAATATTGACGGTATAAGGTCCGCTAGAAAATCTAGATTTCTGCGTCGTTGGCTGTGTTCAACCCTCATTATGCTTTCAAATTTCATCACATTGTCAATAATATTGTCCGTGTAAGGTCCGCTTTAAGTGCGCTACACATATAGCGTCACCGTCACCGTCCCGTTAACTATTCTCTTGGACTTATTTTGCCGACGTCAAAGCTGCCGGTGATGGTGTATTTGCTACCATACGATTTCCATGGGAGAATATTTGACATTTCATTCCTTTACGTTGACTTCACGTGCCGGGACGGTGTATGTGTAGCGCACTTTAGGGTGATTAGATTCTTCCAACAAGCAAAATTGAGTATATAGCACAGATAAAGAACTAGACATAATGCATTGAGTTACGACCGTTACGATAGAGCGATACATCTACATCTGACTATATGATCTTTGCTACCGGACCAACAACAAAAGTTGGCAGGAGTGACTGCTTCGAATAAAAGAAAGAGGAATAGTAGAGAATACCAAAAACAATCCTGGAAGGAACGAAAAAGCTATGTCCCTATTACAAATCGGTGATCAGCTGTGTCGTATCTGCTCTAAAAGCTCTACAAAAATAATTTCCCTCAATGAAATCGTAAATGGGAGAACACTGACTGAAATGCTAATTTATTGTGTCACGATAGAGGTAATATAGGTTTCAATATAAAATGCCCATATACATTAAATACTATTGGTTGCAGGTTTCTGAAGGCGATGATCTACCATTTCAATGTTGTATAGATTGCAAGTTCGATCTTATTGTAGCGTATAATTTTGTGATACGTTGCAAGGAATCTGATGCTTTCTTTCGAAGTCAGCTTATCGATAGTAAAGATGCTATACCGTGAGAAACGATTGGAGAATTAATAATGACGATAATACTAATAGATTCATTTTCAGACTACTATCGTATGGATCTAACAATGCGACAAATGTCAACCAATTGAAAACGGAATTCAAGAAGGAAAATGAATTTGTATATGCAGAACCGATATCAGATTTCTATGCACTAAACGATGAACAATCGAACATGTTACTACGTGAGGAAAGTGAAGGTTTTAATAACGATGACGACGTCAACAACGATGATAAAATCGGCGGGGGATATATGCAAGAGGATGATAGAGAAGATGATAATGAAACAAATCTAGAAAGCAATGTGGATGACAGCGATGCTGACGAAATTGTATACAAGAGAAAACGAAGTAGGTATGCGAAAGGAAAATCATCGTCTTCTCCTAAACGATGCTGCAAATGTAAGATGCGATTGAAAAATATAGAGCAAGTTGAGCAACATTCTAAAAAACATATAGAATCAAGAATTTTCGACGAGCAAATAATTGCAGCTAGACCGTTTGAATGCTCGGTTTGCTTTAAACGGTTTACTACGAAGCGATACCTAGTCCGTCATCAACGAGAAATGTACATCGAGAAAAAATTTAAATGCGAGGAATGTGATAAAGATTTTCTCTCAGAATCTCAACTAGCGGACCACAAAGAATCTCATGATAAAGATAGCAGTGGCAGGAAGGAAAAGCTCACAAAATGCTGTGCTTGTCACCAACAGTTCGAGTCCGAAGAATTGTTGAGAAAACATGCTGACGAAATCCATCTTCCGGAAAGTCAAACTTCGACAATCGATATTGAAAAAAAATTCATTTGTGACATCTGTCACCGCAGGTACAAAACTAAACGGACATTGTTGGATCACAAGTCAAAACCATATCGCAATGAGCAAAACATGTGTTCTCAATGTGGAAAAGTATTTCGTGAAAAACGCTTCCTCATTGATCACGAACGTTTGCACCGGGCAGAACGTACATTGGTATGTCCGATTTGCTCGAAAACATTCGCCATAAAAGACTCGTACAGAAAGCATGTGAAGTGGCACTCGATTGAAAAGGATCGATTCAAATGTGAAGTTTGTAACAAAGGATTTAAGCTGAAAGAAGGCCTGAAACGTCACTGTATTACACATAAGCCGGATTATCGACCCATAAGTTGCAGTCTGTGCCCAGCGACTTTCGCTCGAAACGTGTCTCTCAAATACCACATGAGGGTGCACACTGGCGAAAAACCATTCAAGTGCAATATGTGTGATGCAAGCTTTGCATGTCCGAGCAATCTCAAACAACACATTATGGCACACAAGGGCTTGAAACCATACATCTGCCACATATGCGGGAAGAGATATCCGAGACAGGACTATCTGCGTAGACATATGGTATCGCATAATGCAAACAATTGAACAAAAATTTCTACTATCGTATCAATGAAGCGATTTTCCATCTTATTTTTTACTTAGGACTACGTCTTTCAGGCAGGGTTAATAACTATTTTTACTGCAAACGAATTCTGAGGATTTGCATACCAATCGAAACGAAAATTCTCTATTATTTTTTGATATGATATAAATCACAATTCCCTAATCGCTTTTTTGAATTTTTGGGAAGCTTATGCCCTCAAAAATGTTGTCCTAAAGGATTTTTCGATATTTGATTTCGTTGAGAAGCGTTTTCCTCGAAACCATGTTTTTTCAGCTGGTGGTATTGATATCTCAGGATCTACACGACCTATATGGCAGATTTTTTCAGTATGTAAAAATGAATTATCTAAAGCCATTTTTTCATATCTCTTTTTTTTCGATTTGTTTTTGAGCTTCTCAACAGCGATTTTCCATAAAAAAATAGCACATTTTTAACACAAATGGCTGCCACATGGAAAAGATTGATAGGAAATATTTCTACGCTGGACAATTGTGGAATTTCAAGCATTATCTAAACGCGCTAACTGCCACGTTTTGATTGGCCCTATTTGGGCTCCTCAAATTGTGCCGATCAAACGGATGAACCACAATAACAAACCAATTGTCACGATGCCTGAGGAAACTGGCATCGCACATATTAGCAAGTTGGGGGCAATTTCCGTTCCCCCAAAAAGCGTTCCCACGTTCACACATACTTCAAAAGCAATGTTTCTGCACCCAGAAAAACCCTTACGAAAAGAAGCTACCAAATCTTTGGTAATGCAAACATTGGTAGAATGTACATATTTTCTGTACATATTACTAATCGTATGTAGAATGGGTGTCATATCAGTACCAACGATTGGTACATTTTACTACATGGTGTTCGTATCTTTAACGATTGGCAAACACGAAAAGAATGTATTTGTTGAAAACATTGTGTAGACAAAATTTTGCGCTCGAAACCTTTGGCTCCAATATTGATTCGAGAGATTGCCAGAAGGATGAATCTTACTGAGATCTTTCAAGTGGTCTATACGGCTGGTGTTGTGTTGACGAATTTACGCAAAGCTGAATCAGCTCATGCGACACCTACATTAGAGCTCAGAACTACAAAAGTGAGGGTGTTTGTTTATTTTACGCACTGAAAAGCGCGATTCGGTCGTAATTATTAATTTTAGTCACTAAATGTCGTCAGTATATGGTTAGAAAATTATTGTTTTGTATATTGCCGATGGTTTCAGCAAGCGATTTTACCAAAGTCATAGATAATCTTCGGAAAATTTAGGTTTGATGATGCATACCGGTTATTGATACTATGGATAATTGCGATGAAATCGATATCATATCAAATTGGCTGATATCATTGATTATGTAGGGGCCGATACGAGAAGGATTTGTAGTATTTTTAGCGCAAAACACCTTATTCGTCGTTTACTTAGTTGAAAAAAATTAAAGTTACAATACTTATAACAAGCCATTCCTCGTAATATACGTAGCACATTGAAAAAATGATGATTTTCTTACCTTTTCAGCGTGGAAAGTATACATGGAACCGAAAAATTTGAAGATAAATTCTGATTTTTCTAAAAAATTTGAACGAAGTTCATACCAAAAAAACAAAACATCCTCATTTTACTCGCTGCGCCATCTGGTTGTAAATCCAACGTAAATTCGTCAATTGGCGATCTAACGCAAAACGTAAACGATCGGTGAGACATCTGGATTCTGTTTTTGAACTAAGAAAATGATGATAAGGTAACCTAAAATTGAAAAACAAATCACGTATGTTTTACTTCCGGACTTTCCAAGATAGTTCTCACATGAAAGAACCATGCATTTTTCTACTTGTTTTTGATGGTGCTCTCGAATTTCCGTCTTTGATTCAACCATTGTCAATATTTATACAATTTTCACTACTGAAAGAGATAAGAAAATAACATGTTATATATAAAAATGCGCAGAATTAAATTTCTTAAAAACTCATCGCAATCAACTAATCTTTAATAAGCTCACATGGCAAAATTTAAAACCATCATCACTTTCACCGCAGCGCTGCCTAGGTGTAGATTGGTACGTTAGATCGCCAATAGATCTTCCTCAAGGCGCCTAGAAGTATATACTAAGGTGGGCCAACTTGCTAAAACCAAGGCGCCTAGAAGTATATTCTAAGGTGGGCCCACTTGCTAAATCCACTCTTCAGCCATCTTGGAAGTCTACTGTGTTTTGTTTGTAAACAACACACAATACGCTGGTGCCGAAGCTCGCTCGTGATCAGTCTGTCTCTTTCACGCTACAAGCAAGTAATTCCCCTTCTGCTTTCTTCCGTACTGTTTTCATATACCGCTCCCCTAACCAACTTAGTGACGAAACGGCCTCACCTAGTACCATAGACCCGTCTTGGCTAAAACCACTCTTCAGCCATCTTGGAAGTCTACTGTGTTTTGTTTGTAAACAAAACAAAACGCTATCGCCGAAGGTCGCTCGTGATCAGTCTGTCTCTTTCACGCTACAAGCAAATAATTCCCCTTCTACTTTCTTCCGTGCTGTTTTCATATACCGCTCCCCTAACCAACTTAGTGACGAAACGGCCTCACCTAGTACCATAGACCCGTCTTGATCTCCCTAATGTAAACACAAAGTACGTAGAATAAGAAGGTGGTCTACTCCCTGCTTTGTTGAAGTAATGGTAGGCAAAGAAAAATAGCAAAAAATAGTAATAAACCATCGATCAAATCCAAAAAGATTTAAATATTTTTTTATTTTTTAAATTATAACACAAAAACTGTCTCAAAATATGTTTCGAAATGATGAAATAGCAGTTTACTTAATTATTTTGAAATTTAAAACAATAAAATTATCGCATCTGTACTATAAAATATTGCAAAACCGATAAATAAATGTGTAGAGGCGTTATATCGAAGCAGTGTCGTTCCCGTCCCCGATTCATGGAGCGAATGCATGGGATAGCTGAAAACATCCCCGATTAGTTTATCTCATTCAAAATTATTCTGTTCCGGCATCGCGGGACGTGGTACTTCAACATTTTACTGAAGTAAACAAAAACCGTTCAGTATAAAGATGGCAAAAGAGTTCACTTTGATGAACGGTTCAGTCACTAACCGTTCATCTAAGTGAATCAGTTCTTTTGAACCGTTCTTTCGCTCTTTCGTTCAGCGGTATTAAGAACAACATAGAATGTTAGCTGCAACCCAACATCAATAGACAGCTATTCATTGATATCGTTGGATTGGAAATTGTACGTATGGAATTTATATTTTTGTAATTTAGTCCTTCTTCAAAAGTCGCAAACTGTATGTGAAAATATGTTTATCGGCCGACAAAAGTATATGTAATAATTTAAGGCGAACAGAATATATGCAATTTTTCATATTTTCTGTTTGGACAATACACAGGTTCCATGTAGGATCATATTTCATTCAGAGAAAAAATACAAGCCATCATGATAACACATACGCGCAATAGGCCAAACAATGGATTGAAAGCAACGAAAAAACTTTTTTCTCAACTTGCCCTCACTATGAGATTTTATGTTACCTAATTCATGAATCCCCCCAGCTTTCCCGGATTTTTTTCTGATAAACAGGAAGTATATTAATATTACGCGGAATTGAAAGAATACATGAAATTGAAAATATATAGCTTTGCCTTTAAAACTACGAAAATCTAATTTAATTTTTAACCCAAAATTGAGTATACATTAACAAAATAAACCTTGCGTTACATGCATTTTGCTCATAAATGACAATATTGTTTTATTTTCCTTACAAGCGTTCTCGTTATATTAATCTATTCCGTCCAGCACAAATCAGTTCTGCTGCACTCGTCCGTTCGTAAACAGTTCGCCCGCAACAAACACTTCGTTCTCAAACAGTTCGTTCCCAAACAGTTCACTCTTAATCAGTTCGCTCTCAAACAGTTCGTTCCCAGACAGTTCACTCTTAATCAGTTCGTTCACAAATAGTTCAATCTCAATCAGTTCGCTCTCAAACAGTTCACTCGCAAACAGTTCGTTCTTGACCAGTTCGTTCACAAACAGTTCACTCTAAAACATTTCCTTAGTTCTTCCGGAATCAGTTCGTGGATAGAACTACCGTTCTTTGAAAAAGAACGACCGTTCGTTCACTCTTTTCGGCGAACTAGTTCTTTTGTACCGTTCGTGAACGGTTTGCTCATCTCTAGTACAGTATGAATTCGATGAAAAATCACATAAAACCTTACTTGCAGTGAAAAAGCAGTACACTATCGTGTTCACCGTCGGCTCGACTTACGATTTTGTCACTTTTTATGATTTTTAGAACTTTCGAAATAGTGGAATATTGAAAAAAAAATTCAGAACTTCGAACAAATTGGGGATTTTTTTATTACTAACTTTGTTGTGTGTGTAACATATGCGCTCTCCTGTGTATACACAGGAAACATCACATACCTTCCATTCTACGTACTTTGGAAAGCAGTGAAAGGAGTGAAAGCTTCGAATAAACGCAAGAAAAAAGAAGAAGAAATTGATTGTTTACCAAAACCAGTGTACAAAAAACAATTCTGGAAGTAACAGAAGAGCAATGTCCCTATTACAGATCGTTGATCAGCTGTGTCGCATCTGCTCTAAAAGTTCCACAAAAATTATTTCCCTCAATGAAATTGTAGATGGGAGAACACTGGTTGAAATGTTACGTTATTGTGTCACGGTTGAGGTAATATACATTTTAGTATAAAATGCCCAAATAAATGACATACTATTGATTGTAGGTTTTTGAAGGCGATGACCTACCATTCCAATGTTGTATAGATTGCAAGTTCGATCTTATTGTAGCGTATAACTTGGTGACACGTTGTAGGGAATCTGATGCTTTGTTTCGAAGTCAGCTTACCGATAGTAAAGATGCTTTGCGGTGAGAAACGATTGGAAAATAAATAATGACGATAGTAAAAATGCATTTTTTTTCAGACTACTATCATATGAATCTAACAATGCGACAAATGCCAATCAATTTAAAACCGAGTTCAAGACGGAGAATGAATGTATATATGCAGAACCTCTATGCGATCTGTACGTATCAAACAATGAGCAATCTAACACTTTAGTACGCGAGGAAAGTGGAAGTTCTTTAAATTTCAAGAACGATGATGAAACTAACAACGATAATAAAATCGGCGAGGGATATATGCAAGAGGATGATAGAGAAGATGATAATGAAACAAATCTTGAAAACAAAGTGGATGGCAGCGACGAAATCGAATACGAGAGGAAACGAAGTAGGTATGTGAAGGAAGTATCTTCGTCTTCTCCCAAACGATGCTGCAAATGTAAGACGCGGTTGAAGAATATAGAGCAGGTTGAGCAACATTCTAAAATACATATAGAATCGAGAATTTTCGACGAGCAAATAATTGCAGCTAGACCGTTTGAATGCTCGGTTTGCTTTAAACGATATACTACGAAGCGATCCCTACAAATCCATCAACGAGAAATGTACATCGACAAACAATTTCAATGCGATGAATGCGATAAAGATTTTCTCTCAGAATCTCAATTAACGAACCACAAAGAGTCTCATGATAAATATAGCAGTGGTAGAATGGAACAGCTCACAAAATGCTGCGCTTGTCATCAACAGTTCGAGTCCGAAGAATTATTGAGGAAACATGCTGATGAAATCCATCTTCCAGAAAGTCAATCTTCAACAAACGATAATGAAAAAAAATTCATTTGTGACATCTGTCACCGCAGGTATAAAACTAAACGGACATTGTTGGAACACAAATCCAAACCATACCTTACCGAGCAAAATATGTGTACTCAATGCGGAAAAGTATTTCGTGAACAACGCACCCTTATTGATCACGAACGTTGTCACCAGGCAGAACGTCCATTTGTATGTCCGATTTGCCCGAAAACATTTGCCCTCAAGAACTCGTACAGAACACATGTGAAGACGCATTCGTTGGCAGAGGACCGTTTCAAATGTGAAATTTGTAGCAAAGGGTTCAAGAAAAAGGCGAACCTAAGACTGCACAGTGTTATGCATGAGCCGGATGATGATCAGCCCGTAAATTGCAATCTGTGCCCAGCGACTTTCGCTCGGAGCATATCTCTCAAATACCACATGAAGAGACACACCGATGCCAGGAAATACAAATGCGATATATGCGGCGCAAGTTATCCATTTTCAAGCGACTTCAAACGCCACATTATGGCGCATAAGGGCATAAAACCCTACGTCTGCAATGTATGCGGGAAGGGATACCCAAGAAAGGACTATCTGCGTAAACATCTGGCATCTCATAATACAAATAATTCCATGTTTTAGTCAATAAAGTTGTTTTGTGCCTTATGTTTTTGTTGTTTTTTGAATATTCTTTTACGTTGCGATTCGCTCCATCAATGCAACTAAAATACGTTTTGTGTTTTGCCCCGAAGAAACACTGTGTCTGGTTGGATTGGAAAAAAAAGTCTGTATTACGAGCTTCCGCCCTTCCAGGTGGAATCCCCTATGGGGCTGTCCACATACCACGGGGACACAAAAAGCACGATTTTAGACTCCCCCTCCCCCTTCGTGGACAAGCGTGGACATTGACCAGACCGTCTCCCCCTGTTGTCCACGTGGACATTCCTGAATATATTTTTTTATTAAAAATTACCAAGTAAACACCTCGATTGCACCCTTATTCCATTTCAAATTTATGGAATGTTAGATTAGAGGCGAATGAACTAAACAACCTCTTTAAAACAAAGAATGTCAATAGGGTTTCAAGGAAGTATTCTTGAATCATTTGCCGCCGTTCGAAACCATTGTGTTATTCCAACAGAATAAAGCATAATTTCATTAAAGTCGGAAGTTCTTTACATGGTTTATAGGAATGGGGCTTCGATTCTGGACAGCCCTGTTTTTTTACACCCCAATCGATAACTTATGTAGATTGATCGCACGAAGAATAGGCAGTATGCGAGTTTTATTGAGCTTAAACGATCAGCTAACTCTGCGTGGAGCGATATTCAAATTTCCACATGCCGTAGCTTGGCCGAATACGTTGTTTGGATTGATTGGAAACTAAGGATGGCCTGCGAATTCTAAACTTGTTATAATTTGTGCGAAATTTGTTGTTGATTTTGTAAAGAAGTGGCACGTAATGTATTAATTCTCTTAAATTGCTCAAATTTCAATTCCTCGCGAAAGTGTACATTTTTGGAAAAAGTAATGCAAGTGAAAAATTAAATCTTCGCGTTCCTATGTCTGTTTTCTGTCACCAAACCTTTTTTACCGTACAGAACTATAGTCAAAAACCAGGACCATATTTTGAGGGACTGTGTCGAAAGATTGCATACGAACGAGAGTTTTAGAATATATGATATATAATTTAATTAATTTTATATTAATTTTTTTTTTTTATATAAAAACAGCATTTTAAAACACATTACTCAGTAGATACACATCTAAAGTTCAGAACGATATGAGAAAATCTTGTTTATCTTTCATTATCATACAAATTATACATCACTGCTCTTTCAAGTAAAAATAATTCCGACCAGTATGGCACCCATTTCCAAATTGAATACGACCGCAAAGGGTTATCATGCAACTTTGTTTCTATATAAATATTATCATTATTTTGACATTTTTATATAATTTTGGTACATAGTAATGATTTGCAACTAGAGTATGCATTTTGCATGATTTATTTTGAAATGAAGAAAATCCTCTGCCCCCAAAACTTGAGCAAAACGGTCCAAGAAGAATGATGACGATCCACGACCAGGAGCTCCAGTCATACTGACTTTTGGAAGAAGATTGTTTAGACCAATTAGAGTAAATTTTAGTTTTTTATCCCATTTATTTATTTAAGAGGTTCATTAGCATTTTAGTTATAACAGAGCCCGGTTTTAATCGTGTACAAATGGAGAGTCATTTTGACATTCATGTGTATCGTGTAATACTGCTTTCTCATGTTCAATCTAAGGCGAAAAGATGTGTGTCATCAGCTAGCTTTACAATAAATGAATATCACTGTTTATCTTTTTTCTACTAAAGCACAGTAAATGCGAATTTTAAAGTGGTTGATGGTATCCAAATTTATAATAACTATGCCAACCAATGATACTAACGCTAAGTTTATGCTTAGATCAAGATTTTTCCCACGTATAACTGCAGTGACTCAAATCCGTAATCGTACTCCACCATGCAGATCTCTTTTCCCTCTTTTTGAAATTGAAAACAAGCTTTCGGAACATTCTATTTAGATAAAATCATAGTGTCATATGAGAGTTAAAAGGTTTGTTATCTGTTTTCAGAATAATGGTTTTTATTTCTCTAAAAATGGAGAATGTGTGTGCTAATGTATGAAAATTGACTCAAACTCATATTCGTACGCTGGTTGAAATCTCAACTCGATTTCGAAGGCGTTGGCCAATTTCCTAATTCCATGATTAGTGTGGTATCCCTTGTTCTTTGCAACTATCTTTAGCTGTCTTTAGCCTTATCTACGAGTTTTTTTGGTGTATTCGGAAGGAATATTTATCATTTTTTTCATTAAGTGGTTTTTAAAATCATTATCTTCAGAAATTTTATGGTTTCAAAATTTCCTACACAGATAACTTCCTCAGTTTTTTACTGGGATTGATGTCGGAAGATTGTGGAGGAATATCAAAAACTTTTAAGTAATTGTTATGTAACCATGTGCGAACTTTATATGTCTTGAGCTCTGGTTCATTGTCTTGGCAAAACTTGAATCCTCGATTTCATTCCATTTTTTTGACACTTTGCTTCATATTTTCCTTCAGGATGTTCAAGTAAACATTCTGATCCAATACACCATCAATGAAAACCAAATTGTCCATACATGCAACCTCATACCATCCCTCCACCACCATCATGTTCAAACGTTGCTTTCAGATTTTTTTTACGTTTAATTCATCGTTGACTTCCTCCATACGAAACGACAACCATCGGAGCCAAAAATATAAAATTAGGACCCATCTATGGAAATAACATCTTACCAGTAAGACATTGATATGTTTCATGCTGTTTGGAATAATCAAATTGGAGTTACTATTTTTTTTTCTGCTGAGAAACGGTTTGTCCCTCTGTGCTCGGGCATTCAAGCTACCCTCCCTAGGTACATTACAAACTTTTTGTTTGCTCAATTTGGTTTTCCCCGATGGTGTAATGAATCAGAATGTTTACTTGATCACCCTGAAGGAAAATATGAAGCAAAGTGTCAACAAAATGTGATGGAATCGAGGATTCATGTTATGCCAAGACAATGACCCGGAGCTCGAGACATATAAAGTTCGTACATTGTTACATTACAATTGCTCAAAAGTTATTGATATTCCTCCACAACTTCCGACATCAATCTCAGTAAAAAAAAACTGAGGAAGTTATCTGTGTGGGAAATTTAGAAACCATTAAATTTCTAAAAATAATAATTTTAAAAACCACTTGATGAAAAATTTATGAATGTTTCTTCCAAATACACAAAAAAAACTCGTAGATATGGCTAAAGACAGCTAAAAATAGTTGCAATGAACGAGGGATATCATACTAATGATGAAATTCTGAAATTGGCCAATGCCATCAAAAACGAGTTGAGATTTCAACCAGCGTACGAATATGAGTTTTAGTCAATTTTCATACATTAGCATACACATTCTCATTTTTAGAGAAATAAAAACCATTATTCAGAAAACAGATAACAAACCTTTTAAACCTAAAACAAACCTTTTTTTTTTTTAAATAGAATGTTTCGAAAGCTTGTTTTCAAATAAAGGGAAAAGAGATCTGCATGGTGGAGTACGATTACGGATTTGAGTCACTGTAATCATCACAAGAGAACGGCGGATCAGATTTTAGTCGTCTATATATTGTTGTGTCTGTCTCCACTCAAATTAAAATGATAGAATGCTTTGAAGAATATTTTACAAAAAGAAAATTTAAAAAAAGGGCTACGTTTATGTACTGCAGTTAAAAGTGGAATCGAAAAAAAATTATTAAGCATTTGATCTATAATGATAAGTTTGTCCGATTGGAGTTAATTTATTCAATTGGAATTAATTTTGACGACATTGATATTTATGTTTCGCCATTTCGTAAATATTAATGGATTTTCAGGTGGAAAATGAAAATGAATCGCCAAAATGTGGTTATCAAATTCGAGTAAAGATTGTCCGATTTGAGCTGAGATCCCTCCGTAGATCAATATGAGAAAAATTGTTTTTTTTTCGAAAATTTTGAAGGAAAAAGGAATAAAATCGGAAAAAACTGAGCAATTCGAAACTGCTCCCAAGCTTGGTAATCTGATAGAGTTAATTGCAAATTATAGATTGATATTTATTTTCTATTATAGAATTTTAGACTTTATAATTCATTCGTGTCTAGCAGTGACAACTGCCAATTGAAAGATTGATCAAGTAATTTTCTGGAATTCAAGCCACGAGCGTTCGCTTTCTGAAAAAACATGAATGTTCAGAAGTATTCATATTAAAAAATCAATTTTGGGCAAGACAAAGTTAGCCGGGTCAGCTAAATGAACTTATAAATTTAACCCTTTGCGGTGTATGCGGTTCGACATGTATGTAGTACTGGTCGTAATTATTTTTACTTGAAGAAGCAGTGATATATAACTTTGTAAGATGAACAAGATTCCTTTATTTTTGTAAACTTCTGATAAGCATTCACTAAACAATGTTTTTATACAATGCAGTGCCGCAATACATGGAGTTTTCCATTAAGCCTTTCTCCGAGCACGGATGACAACTTTTGTTTCTACTGAGTACCGTTATCTATTATCCATAGTAACACCGTTTTGGTTCGTGAGTAAGTTCACAAGACATAAAAATTCGTTTAGAAAAAGTGTGAACTGATACATTGTTGGATAAACTATAACATTAGTGAACTTCTTTGCTATGTGGCTGAGATCAGACAATGACCGCAAAGAGTTAATACAGATTTCGATACAGATTTTCTCAGAAAAAACACAGATAAAAAGATTTTTTGAGACCAAAAACACAGATTTTATTATGGCAACCCTGGACCTCCAGTATTCCCGAAGGACAATGCCAAACCTGATGTCTGACAATTCGAAACATATTTTTTGTAGTTTGGCTGGGACTCTACCCGCCGTATTCACCCGATATTGCATCCTCAGACCATCACTTGCTCAGGATCCTGTAAGAACTGTGACTCACTAGATGATGGCACAAAAATATAAAATTGTGCAAATATAGGGTAAGTGTACCAATAATCGAGGACATGTGCCATCAACTTGCAGAAATTGGCGAATAGATACTCTATTTTAGTTCAAAGTATACAAAAGTATACTTCTTCTATAAAAGATATACTCACTGATATTTCGATGATTAATTGACTAAATTGTATAAAAAGCATGTCATATGCTAGATTAACACAGCATTTTATTAACCAAGTCAACAGTGAATTCAAGTAACCTTATCAATCAGCATTCATTTGATTCCAAGAACGCTCCTGTAGGTCATTTCACTACAGGAAAAAGTTTTGATAGAATCAAAAATTTCCCTTCTTCTAAGGGTGCTCATACATTGTTTGACCGAAGCCAAATATTTGACACTTTTTGACAGATAAAATTTGGTCAACGTGTACTGATCAAATATATTCTACACAAAACACGACAAGCAAATATTCAATTATTGGATGCCTAAAATATTTTTTCAGTTTGTTCTTCGAATCTGTCGGTACATGGTTAGGTTGACTTGGATATTTCAGTTGATTTTTTTCCATGTTCGGTGTTTGATATTGTTTACTACTGTTTAAAATTGAAGAGTGGCAAACAAAATAGTGTTTGTACAAATATCAAATCAAACCTTGTCTGTCAAAAAATATCAAATATTTGACCTCCGGGCAAACAGTGTACGGCCACCTTAATGAATACTTTTTTAATAATGCGATTATTCCAAAATCAGAAGGTAGTTTTGAAAATTCCAATCCAATAAATTCTGTACTAGACTCATTATTTGTTATTCGTTATTCGGCAATGTTTGCCTAATTTTTGCTTTTGCTTTGATCGATTCTCTTTTTCGACTTTCTCTTACGATAACCATGGCTTTCCAGACAGATTTTGTGCCACATAATTTCAATATGCAAAGAACATCAACCAATTATTTGTATTCAAAATTTAAAAAATTAAGAACTTCCGGAATGGTAATCGGAGAGAGGGTTATTCGTTATACGGCAATGTTTGCCTAATTTTTGCTTTCACTTTGATCGATTCTCTTATTCGACTTTCTCTTACGATAACCATGGCTTTCCAGACAGATTTTGTGCCACATAATTTCAATATGCAAAGAACATCAACCAATTATTTGTATTCAAAATTTAAAAAATTAAGAACTTCCGGAATGATAATCTGAGAGAGGGTACACTTAATTAACTACAAATCAAAAAAGAATTAACAAGCATTACAAGTTCTGGTTATGACTTATCTTCTGTTAATGAGAAATTATTGGTTTTTTTTCTAATATCCGGTATCCGGCCGGATACCAAATATTGACCAGATGGGCCGGATACCGAATATCCCTATCCGTTTCATCTCTAGATTAGATTACTGTTATGTGCTTCCCGATTGTAAAATAACTGCCTGGTCCTCGTTGCTAAGCCTCTTTACTAACTGACAGGAGAATCAAAAAGGCGTGAGGGTTTTGATGTAGTTTTCGCTTCTCTTCAGGAACTGAAATATTAACAATTCACGTAAGATTTAATTTTCAACAGAGTGGATCAAACAAATATGCTTCGGTCGGACAGGCATAGTGCTGTGTGGACTACAGAATGCATATTGGCAGCACTGCCAGCTATCACTGGCTCTGGCAACCCTATCCCATCCAATGCAAATTGAGCGTAGGCAGCATAAACAGGGCTCGCGCTTAAGGGGCTCACGTATTGTTTAATGTTTGGAGTCATATATGTTAATATTTGATTATGTTGGATAGTTTCCTTTGGCAAGCGATGTTTGGATACCCATCCGGAAGCTTTCTTGACGATTTGCAACTAAAATCACAGCTGAAGAATCGCGCGGAGCACTTCGTTTTTAATTTTAGGTTATGATTTCTATGCTCATGATTTTCTACGCTGGCTACTAAAAGGCGGCCATCTTAGCAATCCCTTGGTGTAGATGGCCTAAATCTCATCTTATTTCTTCATATCAATATATCCCTAGCAGCCGGGTGACGTCTTTAGAGAACCCCCATTGAACTGACAGGAGCCAACATATCGGGTATCCCACTGACATTTTCCCCTTGTTTTCATATGAATTGGGTATCCCACTGACAGTTCTGCTTGAGATTTTGCTAACGATCCTAGCATCAATCATAGCACCCGGCTGATCCCTAGTCCAAGACGGGTCTATGGTACTAGGTGAGGCCGTTTCGTCACTAAGTTGGTTAGGGGAGCGGTATATGAAAACAGTACGGAAGAAAGCAGTAGGGGAATTATTTGCTTGTAGCGTGAAAGAGACAGACTGATCACGAGCGAGCTTCGGCACTAGCGTATTGTGTTTTGTTTACAAACAAAACACATTAGACTTCCAAGATGGCTGAAGAGTGGTTTTAGCAAGTTGGCCCACCTTAGGATATACTTCTAGGCGCCTTGCCCTAGTCTAAACCAAGGCGCCTCTATATACCAGGTGAAACAATCATATGAAATGCACTTTCAGCCATATTGGAATTGCTGTCGGTATTGTTTACAAACAGCATCAGAACGCTGCCGGCGGCTCTCTACAAACTGCTACGACGCTTATTCGACCGATGCCTACTATGTTCGGCTTTCGCGAATTCATGTGAAAAAGAAGGGATGACTTTGTAGAATTTCATTCTAATTTCCACTACTCTTGCATGTGAAAATGCGAAAATGGCGTATCCTAGCAATAACAAAACAAACAACCCCCGCTCCACAAACCGTAATCCCCTTCTTCTTGAAGTGATGATGTTGCTTCACCTGTTATACATTAATATAGCGCCTTGGTCTAAACCCACCGTAAAGGAGTACTGTGAATATTTGTGTGAAGCGAAGAACATATAAATTTGTTCTCACTGTGTGAGTGCATTCAGTACACTCGATGTTGAGTTTTATTTTGACATTTTACCTAAATCACTAGAAGAAAAATATCAACTAGGGCTATGTGCAGTATCTATATTTTCCTGTTCACATCCATATTATGAGCAAACAATAGGAATTTCATATTTCTGCTCGTTACATCCGAGAAGCGAAATGACCACTAAAATGTACCCCTTAGCGTGCCGCATTTGCACGCAGGCCGCCGCCGATGATATGGAGTCTCTTCACGAGTCGATCATCGGCGAAAAGACGCCTGTCGCGATTATTGAGGAATGTTTTTCTATTACGGTAAGCATTTGGTCTAGTATTTTCAATATGAAACACTGTGTGCGATTATGTGAAACTATACTGCAATCAACCTGACAGATTAACTTGGGAGACGGACTGCCGCACAAATTTTGCAAAAACTGTAAAGAGGACCTGAAAGCTGCACTTCGATTCCACACAAGGTTGTTGGAATCAATCGGCAAGTTCAAAGATCTGCTTGCGATCCCCAAGATAGAGATCACGTAGGCAATAGATCTATCCGCCAAAAAGGCACACATTTTACTCAGTATGCAACCTTTTTCAGCGAGCCGGTCGATGGAAGTATTTCATCAGTATTCATATCGGAAATTTTCATCAAATCCGAGGAAGAAGATGATGAAGCGACTGATTTCGAGCAAGCACCGTTTGATGCTGACTCGGGTGATGATCACGAACCCAGAATTCGACAAAAGTCAAAAACACAATCCAAAAGTAGAAAGAGAAAGGATAATGTTCTTGGAGATGTTTCGCTTGAAGAGGAGGAGTGCATAAAGCATGAATCGACTGAACTAAAACCGGCGGTGGGTGAAGATGTCAAGCCTGATACGTCTAAACCGGCGAAGAAACGATGGGCCGATATAAAATATTCGGACAGTTCATCTAGCAGCGACAGCTCATCTTCTGACTATGACAGTGACCAGAGCTCCAACAGCGACACGGATAAGAAACCCAAGAAAAAACGATTGTATTACGGAGTGAAGGCAGATTCCCAACCCCGACGATGCTGCGGTTGTAAGGATGTTCCCCTAGATAGCCTAGAAAAAGTCCAAGAACATTCCGACAAATATCACCTGCGATATCGTGTGGTGAGCAGTAGGGAGATTGAGGAAAAGCCTTTCGAATGTGTCAACTGCTATAAACGATTCGAGTCTAAAAAGGAATTTCTTCGCCACCAACGTAAAATGTATGTGGACCGACTGCATCCATGTCCAAAATGCGACGAAGATTTCGCAAACCATTACGTTCTGCAGAGACATCTGAAATTGTATCACAAGAAAAAGATGATAATTGAGAGAATGGAAGAACTTCGTCAAGAATCCCACATTTGCTGCGCTTGCAAGAAGAAGTTTGAGTCTAAAGAACAGCTGAAGGCTCATGCGGACGAAATTCATCTTAAGGAACGCCATACATATGAAGGTGATTTCCAGTTTGAATGCGAAGTGTGCTATCGACGTTTCAAAACACGACAATCCATGAAAGTTCATCAGTATCGTATGTTCAAAGGCAAGAAATTTATCTGCGCACTCTGTGGCAAAGCGTTCAAGGAGAAGGCGTTTCTTCGTGACCATGAAAATTCTCACCGACGAGAAAAACCGTACGAATGTCCCAAGTGTGATGCTCGTTTCTCGATCAAGGGTTCGTATGATGCTCACGTAAGGTTACACGATGCAAAAGACGAGTTCAAGTGCGAATACTGTGGGCGAGGTTTTCGTACGAAAAGTCTGCTCAAGGGACATCTCACCGTTCATTCGGAAGATCGCCCGTTCAAGTGTCACCTCTGCCCAATCACATTTACCCAGCAGCGTCTGTTGGATTCTCACATAGAGTTCCATTTGGGCAACAAACCATTCAAATGTCAACAGTGTCCCGCGTCGTATCGATATCAGCGAGATTTGAGGGGACACATTCGCGAGAAACATGAGGGTATCTTAAGTTTCCAGTGCACGTACTGTCCGAAGGCTTTCAACCGGAAGAAACCACTGATGGTGCATCTGAAGACGCACGAAGCCATATAAACTGTGTGTATACCGAAGTTCGATTAATAAAAAACAAATATTGTAATTATTTATGCTTTTTTTAACGATCTCAGGTCTCTCGAATAATACGACTTATTAGGTGGTTTGCACAGATTCCTTCAACTGCGACAACAATTTGATATCATTGCAGCATGAAGAAAGAAATTCGTCATTGATTTTTGAGTCAATCCTTTTTTTTAAATTTAAATTGAAATTAGAATTTTCGAGTTATTGATGGCATTTGGTTGAGCATTTCGTAAACTGCATACCACATTTAACAGATTCGGAAAATCACGCGTGCAGCAGGAACAAGGCATCGAAGTCATAGAAATATCACATGGTCCGATCTGACTTAACATCGACCAAATGTTAGAATGAAGATTTACATGTTTACTTACCTAGTACGACATTTTTCCTTTTTAGTTCAAACTTATATTTTCTCTTCGATACTGTAAATCTGCACTAAGGAATACATTTTATTATACATTTGCACTGTATAATAAAATGTATTCCTTAGTGCAGCACCAAACCTCCATAAATCACTAGAAACGCTTCATTACTCATCTTTGAACATACAAAATATACTTTTCCATTTATAATGAGAAAAAACAAATGGTTATTGTCTGATCGATTGGCTCATTTCTTCAATTGTACTGTGTCATTCTGTATTCTCAGTTCTGCACCAGCATGCCTGTTGTCTGATTTACACGATGCCAGTCAGCACTCCACTTGTAGTATAAAATAATGATTAGGCGGCGGTTACATTGGATGCGAAAACGTGACCGTACGAATCGCATGCATCGTGGAAGTGATAGGCCGATTTACGATTTCTCTAACACATACTTCAAAATCAATGTGCCTGGAGGAATTCGCTTCGCAAATATATGCAAATCGGGGGCGTTTTTGTTCACACCAGAATGTTTCCCTAACACGTACTTCTAAACTGAGGAGCCAGGGAAAATCGTCATTCCAAGTACTAGAGGCGAATGAACTTTCAAGTTTGAAGCCTCTATAGCAGGGATGACCAAACGGTAGTCCGCGGCCTACCGGTCTCTCGCGTAGGTATTCCTAGGCGCCCGCCAGCTGGTCTAGGAAAGCGTCACCTCCAAATGCAATGGAATAAATATCCCTCCACCTTTTGCCGTGATCATTTTATAAGGTGTTTATGCTAATCTCAATAAATAGAATTAGTTGTAAGAGTAGATAATTATTTATTTTGCCTGTTAGCTCTATTTTGCTGTTATTGTGAAAGCATAATTTTAGAGCTGTTTGGTTTGCTTGTTGCATTCCTGATGCTTTGCTTTAAGAAACATTTGACGATTTTACGCAAAGCTGAATCAGCTCATGCGACACCTACATTAGAGCTAAGAACCACAAAAGTGATGATGTATGTTTATTCTACGCACTGATAAACAAGATTCTGTCGTGATTATTCATTTTATTTCAATTTAGATTCATTTCAACCATTGAATGTCGCCAGTTTATGGTAAGAATGTTAGGGCTTCGTACATTTATGATGGTTTCAACACGTGATTGGACAGAAGCCATTGATAATCTTCGAACATTTTAAATTTGATAATGTATACAAGTTATAAATAATATAAATTATACTGTGGATAATAGTGGATAATAGATCATAATGTGGATAATGAAATCAATATCATATCAAGTTGGATGATATCATTGATAATGTAAAGGGTCCCTTACACGATAAATAATAATGACATTACTTCATCATAATGACAATAACAATTATCGTGTAAGGTTGACAAAATTGATATGAAGGGCAATAATAATGATGCAAATCCGGATTTTCTGATCTCGCTCCATCATTACTGTAATAGAGCAGGGACACTATCATTCGAGATGTCTAGGATACTGTGCGACATATTGTGTCAAAATCTATGTTTGTGAGCCAATTTACTCTCTATCAGGATAGTGGGCCCAAAGCAATTTAAAATTCTTAAAATTTGAATGAAAGTTATTATTTGCTGTTACTTGAATGCATAAAACACGTAGCACTGAACCTTACTTGATCAATTTTCTATAATTTTTCTGAAATCCCTACTAAAACTCATTAGTATAAAATAAAATTACCACCAGAATTAGTTTTAGCTCAAGATTTCTTTCACCTTTTACAGAAAACCTGTTGCTCTATTATACCAGGGACAGACATACAGCTGTACTTGCGTTGTACGTGTACAGCGTTGTACAGGTACTATCGTACCATGACAGACATACTTTGGTTGTACATTGTACCGTATGTCAAACTGACAATCAGATATATTTCCAATTTCCACCACATATTTCAATGAAAAAGGTTTTTATTTAGTGTCTAAACTATCAAACACAACAAAAAAGTTTCCAATCTGAGTTATTAACTTAAAAGAAAGTCAATGAAAAGAACGTTTATCAAGTGATTTGATTCTGCTTGTTCATGCTACCCACCACTAACCGTCTATGGCGCTGCGCACAGTACAACTGTAGCCATGTACAGCGGTAAAACAGGTCGGTACAGGTACAGCGATTGTACCGAGTTGCTTGCATGGTTCTAGCGCTGTACATGGTGACAGACATACAATTTTCGAAGTACAACGCAAGTACAGCTGTATGTCTGTCATAAGTATTACATAGAGCAACATATTTGATGCGAAAAAAAATATAGGAGGTTGTGTCCAAGATACGACCGCATTGTGGACGTAGAACTACGCTGTTATTTCATATAAGTCGCTTGTTTATACCTTCGGATATTATTCTATAATGCTGTGAAATTTTAGAAACAACTGCTTAGTAGAATAATCTCTGAGATGGTTTTTTCATTGTAGAATTAGTTGACGATAATTGATTGATGATTCATTCTTGCCCTCGCAAAACAATACACTGATCGTATGTCGCAATGTCAATGCATTGACAATTTACCTCGAATGCTATTCCGGTGGCTTTTATCGCAATAGACATAGACTCTACTACAGTCGATTATAATCATGCGCCATTATTCCACATCTCATAACTACATCAATACATCTTTGGCACCGCATGGAAACAACAACAATGACAACACTTGCAAGTATCAAATATCATGCTACATGTTATTTAGTATTGCCTCAGTGGAATCGCACCTCTGGGCATCGTTCGTACAGCGTAAACCAAGTGGCAAACAAGCGTTCGCCATAGCATGCATACAAAGCCATTACATTGGTGGCTTGAAACTACTAGGAATATAAACACTTCTCATCATTTTGCGCTATTCTCAAAAGAAATGCTTCTGTTAATATTACTGACCTCGAAAAAAGTTGCATTACTTCCTCATGTTCGAGAGAAGCGCAGCTGTCAGACTTAGTGGAGGAAGTTTTGCTACTGGTAAGCGAAACCTAATCACATACAAAATTCTAGAACGACATTTACTTTCTTGGTGACTAAACAAGCGAAATAAACTCTTTTGTTAATATCAACAACCTCTAAAACGGTAGCATTGCTTCATTATGATCAAGATTAGCGCAAATGCAATCCTAGTTGAAGGCAGATTTGCGACTGGCACGCGAACCCAAATAACTTTTAACATTCCAGTAAGACATTCAAGATGCTTGGTTTTCCCCAATTATTTTTCTGGCGCACAACCTTAACGCCTGCTTCGCCATAACGTCAGTTTAAAGCATTCTCAAAGGCACCAACGAAGCCCTTATGATGACGGAAAACAAACAATGTTAACTGCTTGGAAAAAGACGGAATTATGCCACACAGCTTGTACTCTGCTGTAACGCCCATCGATGCGAATTCGCTGATGAGTTTGTCAAGAGCGACCGCCTTGACCGCGGGGGTAGCTTGATTTTGGTTGCTGCCTGAGTAACGGCTCTTACATTTTCGACCGACGCACCGAAGTCGCCTACTTCACTGTTGTTCGATGTGGTGTCACACTCGCGAAGGCTCGGTTCAGTGCGAGCGCTTTTCACTGCACCAACATCGCTTGCATCATTAGATGACGCTTGCCTCGAAATTTTATTGCCCCGTTCATTTTTTGCAGGGTTCGAGCCTGCCTTCTTCTTACTCATCACACACTACGCGAAGCGTCAAATTTATGACGCGGAAAGAAAAACACACGATACGAACTGTTGGATTACCACTGGTGGGTCCAATCTTAGATCGAAGCGCAGCGAAAGCAAAGTGAATTGGATTGCTCAACAGTCCGATGCCGAATGAAAACTTGCCTCAGCGAGATCCACTGTTTATACTCTAGGCAAGTATTCCCCTTCATTCTTCTACTTTTTCTTTGTTCACGGAGACTTTAAATCCTACGATTTCCCCTTCGTTGGTCGTCGATAAGTTGCTCGTTATTGACATCTCTGTTCGGGAAAGCACACAAATGTACAGAACAAATGTATGAGAAAATGGAAACGCTTAAAGTTTTCATGAATTTGAGCCAATTACAAACCATGGGATTGTAATGTATAGCATATTAAACAAATCTTAGGGAATTTCCGATTCGTTTAGTATGTAAATCGCCAAAATCCGTTAGCGGCAAAAATAGTTATTAACGTTAACTTTATTTCATAAAAACGTGACCTGTTTTCTGATTTGACACCCTTAATGAAAGACGTAGTTCTACGTCAAAAAAAGACTTTCATTTATACTTTTTGATTTTAAAAGTTTGTTTCTTCTACCTGAAAACCCGTTATCATTTTCGCTTCACAACGATGGAGCACGAAGCTTAAAATGGTAATTCGCGATAGCGACGGTGCAGTGTCGACATCTTTTGCCCAAATGAGCGGGTGAAGCATACAGGTGAGATGCGGTGTCGACATCTACGGAGGTATTAAATGGTAATGAATCAAGCATAAACTATTCCCCTTTATTCCGCGCTGCGAATGACGTGAGATGGCAAATTTTCTCTCTTTATTGTGGAAGCCACCTTACTTTTCAGCTCCTATTTCATATCCGAGTCGCTAACATATGAGTCTTAAAATTGCTTTCGAAACAGGCTATTGAAATCACCAATCGGTATATAAGCGAGCGCCGCTCGGAAATCCACTCAGTTCTAATTGAACAGCGATTGGAGCATGTTGTCGCTGTTGTATTGAAGCGCGAAAAGCGCGGATGAACGGTGCCACCAAGAGCCTGTTTGTGCACCTTAGGCCAGAAGAGAATCCATCAGGAGGAGAGTGATGCCACAAACGGTTCCCCAAGAAGAGTTCGGAGCAGCCACCACACACACACATACACGCGCGGAATTCTTCGTTTGGATGCCATTCAGCATCGAGAAAATTCCGGAAAGGTCTAATCATTTCTGGAAAATAATCTGCCAGTTCCTCTGGGAATTTAAAAATACATTCATGTGAAAGAGTTTATTTGAATGTTTTCTATCCATGTAACACTGTGACCAAATACATTTTGTTTTGTGATTTTTCAATCAATCGCAATTAACAGGATAGCTTCTGAAGATTATACTTTCCCATCAGTAGGATATTTCCGTATCCAATATTGTATGCGCCCGCAATCGATTATTGCTCAGTCGCCGAAAGTTCCGAGCTCAGAGAGTTCATTCCCCTCTAGTTTGCCTTCCAAATTGCCATCGTAAACCACACCTTCTCTCGATTCAATCACACACAAAAAGCATACTTAAGCGATATTCTGGTGGTGAGACACATTCATTTTTCGTGAGGACATCGACAAGACAACATCGTTGCCTAACGTGCTGGAGGAGGTGGACGGCGAAGGATCGACACATACACGCGCAGAATTCTTTCCGTTTGGATGCCATTCAGCATCGAGAAAGTTCCGGAAATCCGGAAGCATACGGGTGAGATGCGGTGTCGACATCTACGGAGGTATTAAATGGTAATGAATCAAGCATAAACTATTCCCCTTTATTCCGCACTGCGAATGACGTGAGATGGCAAATTTTCTCTCTTTATTGTGGAAGCCACCTTACTTTTCAGCTCCTATTTCATATCCGAGTCGCTAACATATGAGGACACGATTTCAAATCTCAATTAAATGACAATCTATAGTCATGTAATTCGCCTGCAGGGATACCGTGACTTGAGTCATCTCATGTCACTCGCCGCGCGGAATCAAGGGGATTGAGATTACTATTGAAAAATACAGTTTTAAATTGTGAATAGAACAATGAAAAGAATTTCAAAATGGTTTTCGAATGCTCATAACATATTGTTTCGAATCTTCTTCATCAATCACCGAAAGACATTATATTAACAGATCAAATTGTTGAAATCATAATTAGAAACCATTATTAGGAACAACTTTCGTTCTAGATTTTTTCATTGTTTACAGAAAACCTTTCAAATTATTGATGTGGATGTTTATTTGATACAATAAAATTGATTTTCATTGATAGTTTTCATTTCGAAAATGTGTATATTTCTCTTACGACTATGAAGGCTAGAGTTGCTGCATTCCTCGAAGCAATAAAAATGATCGTGTAGGGTTGAAGAATAATGATGATGCCGAATGGAGTGTGTCTTGCTACACTTAGAAAAATCCTCGGTCGAAAACTACCAAATACATTTGGTAATGCAAAATTAGTAGAATGTACAAATTTTTTGTACATATTGTCAACAAACCCGCATCCCTACCAGAGATTAGTATATTTTACTTGATAACATTAGTAAGCTTGGATATTGTCATATCTGAAAACTGGTGAGAAAAGCGCGTATTAACCATTTTCATTGTTCCCATAAGGCACTACGGAGGTATAATAAGGATATAATTCTGATACGTGCATTTTCGGCGAGAAAATGTAGCCGATATTGGGCTTCCGAATCATGGTTCTGCTTGACATATGTGTTTATTAGTACGGTCGAAAATGACTATAGATTGGTAGTATTTACCAAAAAATTCGTTATATTTACTAATTATTTCTCTCAGTGTAGTATTGGCATTACTGATAATGTCGATGCTACTGATCTTAAGGGTCGATACGAGAAAGATTTGTAGTATTTTTAGCGCAATACAGGCCACTCATCGTTTACCCAATTGAAAAAAAATAACGTTATAATACTTATACCAAGCCATTCTTCAAAATATGCATACCACTTAGTAAAATGGCGATTTTCTAACTTATTTAGCGTAGAAAGAATACGTGAAACCGAGAAATTTGAAGATAAATTCTGATTTTTCGAAAAAAATAGAACGAATTTCATACCAAAAAACAAAACATCCTCATTTTACTCGCTGCGCCATCTGGTTGTAAATCCAACGTAAATTCGTCATTTCGGTAAGGTTTCAAAATATGCAATTTTCCGACGCTCGAGAAAGAACTCGATTCGATAAGATTCTATCGATTTACAAAATGATAATGATAGTTATAGGGACGAAATGATCGTTCGGCTCAATTTACATAATGGAAGCCAATATTTCCGATAGATAGTTGTTATACCTCTAATGCAGACCTGTAACGCGACACGAATAATTGGATATTTTGATATGATTCTCTAATTGGACGTTTTTGTAAACCTCCTTTGTGCAAGTTTCTAAAACACGATAATTTTTTAGGAGTGTTTTCAAGCATTTTTCAACCATTTTACTAGATAATGTATTTTGCACACTTTTCTAGTGATTATTTGTTTGATTTTCAATGGTTTCCTGTTTTAACTTATTTTACACATTGTGTTGTATTTGTTGATAAGTCCAATTAAAGGTTAGAATGTTCATCTTGATAGATCGATCTTCCAAACGGCGGGAGGGGTTCGACTACCAGAGAATCGATCTTTGAACGTCGAATGCTTATTTCAGTTTATCTAGTTATTCTATAAAAGTGTTGTTTTTTCTTTAAACATGGAATGAACATTTTACATTTATATTCAAACATCAAAGGAATTTCATTTTGATTCTCAACATGAAGGTCACACAGCCCAGGAAAATTGTATTTTTCAGAGCTTTTATCGTGTACCGTTATGGAATCATTTTATTAAATAAATTAACTGAAAACTATTATTAGAAACTAGCTGACCCGGCAAACTTCGTCCCGCCCAAAATTTGTGTTTTGTTATCAATACCTTCAAACATCCTCGTTTTCTTACTATGAGCAAGTTCATGGGTCCAATCGCAGAACTGTTCATTGATTGATCTTCTAATTGACCCCGTTGCATTTACCTTTTACTATAAAATTCCTAGTATTTCTAGTTTGCTTGATTAGTTGTTGAATTATGCAGAAATGTATGCTTCATTTGCATGGCAGTCCTCCCCCCTCCAGAGAGAAGGGAGGAGTGTCTAACCACCATAGAAACATTTATTGCACCCTTAAACCTTTAGATGCCTAGTTTGGTTTTATTTGCTTGATTAATTCTCGAGTAATGCAGAAATTTGTGTTTCATTTGTATGACAGCCCCCCCTTAAAAAGGGGGATGGATAGTCTAACCACCATAGAAACATTTACTGCACCCTAAAACCTTAAGATGCTTAATTTGGTTTCATTTGCTTGAATAATTCTCGACTAATGCAGAAATTTGTGTTTCATTTGTATGGCAGCCCCCCCTTAGAGAGGGGGGCGGAGTGTCTAACCACCATAGAAACATTTACTGCACCCTTAAACCTTCAGATGCCTAATTTGGTTTCATTTGCTTGAATAACTCTCGAGTAATTGTATGGCCGGTCGTCTGGATTATCATCCACCAGCTATCTCGCGCGGCTATCTGAAATTTAATTCAACAGCGGTTAAAACTTTCGAGTGCATCAGCATTTCATTGACATTTCAATATGATGTAATATGTTCTTTATAAGGATCTAATATGATTTACTGTTTCATGATTTTTTTCAGCATGCAACACAATTTACTACAGTACTGAATCGATTAAAATTATACGCTTATACGACACACAAACTGCATCAGCGTAATATACGCATATGATGCGGATGGATTAAATATATTTTACGACAATGTACATCATAAGATTGATGTTTATCATACCGATATGCGATTTAATTTGATAATGGTATATAAAATCGAGTTTTTACATTTTATGCGATTTCAAATATACACGATACATACTTTGATTGATATTATATGCGATTATGATTTATTCGGATTTCTTGTAAGACTTAGCACGTGCAAAATTATACGATTTAATGTTTGCTGGGCACTTGTTTTTTAATGATCAAACATACAAAATTACTTACAGACTGCGGCTTGTCAAGTGGTTTTTGATGAGATTAATCGTTAGAATGCGGAGCAAATTTTGTGAGAATATGCCAAATATGCCATATGCCAAAGTGATGGAGACCTATCTCACCCTGGATGGAAACGACTTCGTATTTTACGTATTAAGTGATGGAGACCTATCTCACCCTGGATGGAAACGACTTCGTATTTTACTTCCCCCACGAAGGAAGTGAGCTCCGAAATGAAGTTTATTTTATACACCAAATCCCCCAAGACGGTGTTGCTGTGGATGACAATCAGCGAGAAGGGGATGTCAAAACCGCTCTTCTTTAACTCCGGACTGGCCGTGAACGGGGACATTTATAGTACGAAGTGCCTGCAGGAAGTTGCGTCGTTCATCAAGAAATACCATAAGGGCAAAGACAATCAGCGAGAAGGGGATGTCAAAACCGCTCTTCTTTAACTCCGGACTGGCCGTGAACGGGGACATTTATAGTACGAAGTGCCTGCAGGAAGTTGCGTCGTTCATCAAGAAATACCATAAGGGCAAAGACGCGGTGTTCTGGCTCGATCTGGCGTCGGCCCACTACTCGAAGCGATCGTTAGAGGAGATGGAGCGGCTGAATACCTATGTGGTACCCGAGTCGGCGAACCCGCCCAACGTCCCCCAGCTGTGTCCCATCGAGAATTTCTGGACAAACCTGAAGCGTAAAATCTACTCCAACAACTTTGTGGCAAAAACTGAGTAGAATTTGATAATTAAAACAAAGAAAGAACTCAAAAACATGTCTACATGCATGTTTTCGTCCGCCATGGCGAATGTTAAGGTTAATTGCCGGAAGGCCGCTCGCAAAGACGTAGATTTTTTTTGCAAGTAAGCTAAAATAATTACCTTCCATGGGAAATCTATCAAACTCAATTATCTGTCTTAGTTTTTTATCACCATCCGAAAAAAGTCTATTTTTTAATGCAAACGTTATAAGTGGAAATGTTTAGAAATAATAATCGGAGTAAGTTTCGAGGAGGTTTCGGTAAGTTTCTTCGTTTTGACGTAGGACTACGTCTTTCATTTCTATACCGGGGTGTAAAATCAAAGTTTCGAAAACGAAAGCGTTACGCCGGAGACCGAGATTTTGAGCGTTAATAGCTTTTAAACAACTGAACGAAATGGTATGATAAACACTTCATTCGAAAGATAAAATGTCTACGCGTTCTATACTTGTTACTTTTTGATCCAAAATCTTGTTTCAATAGTCTTAAAATTGCTTTCGAAACAGGCTATTGAAATCACCAATCGGTATATAAGCGAGCGCCGCTCGGAAATCCACTCAGTTCTAATTGAACAGCGATTGGAGCATGTTGTCGCTGTTGTATTGAAGCGCGAAAAGCGCGGATAAACGGTGCCACCAAGAGCCTGTTTGTGCACCTTAGGCCAGAAGAGAATCCATCAGGAGGAGAGTGATGCCACAAACGGTTCCCCAAGAAGAGTTCGGAGCAGCCACCACACACACACATACACGCGCGGAATTCTTCGTTTGGATGCCATTCAGCATCGAGAAAATTCCGGAAAGGTCTAATCATTTCTGGAAAATAATCTGCCAGTTCCTCTGGGAATTTAAAAATACATTCATGTGAAAGAGTTTATTTGAATGTTTTCTATCCATGTAACACTGTGACCAAATACATTTTGTTTTGTGATTTTTCAATCAATCGCAATTAACAGGATAGCTTCTGAAGATTATTCTTTCCCATCAGTAGGATATTTCCGTATCCAATATTGTATGCGCCCGCAATCGATTATTGCTCAGTCGCCGAAAGTTCCGAGCTCAGAGAGTTCATTCCCCTCTAGTTTGCCTTCCAAATTGCCATCGTAAACCACACCTTCTCTCGATTCAATCACACACAAAAAGCATACTTAAGCGATATTCTGGTGGTGAGACACATTCATTTTTCGTGAGGACATCGACAAGACAACATCGTTGCCTAACGTGCTGGAGGAGGTGGACGGCGAAGGATCGACACATACACGCGCAGAATTCTTTCCGTTTGGATGCCATTCAGCATCGAGAAAGTTCCGGAAAGATCTAATCATTGCTGGAAAATAATCTGCTAGTTCCTCTGAGGATTTAAAAATACATTCATGTGAATGAGTTTATTTGAATGTTTTCTATCCATGTAACACTGTGACCAAATATGTTTCAAGCAAGTGCTATTAACAGATGGTTATCGAATTAGCATTAACCACTGGTGGGCTTCCAGTATCGAGGAAAATGTGGAAATATCTAATCGTTACTGAAAATAATCTGCCAGTTCCTCTGGGAATTTAAAAGTATATTCATGTGAAAGAGTTTATTTGAATGTTTTCTATCCATGTAACACTGTGACCAAATATGTTTCAAGCAAATGCTATTAACAGATGGTTATCGAATTAGTATTAATCACTAGTGGGCTTCCGGTATCGAGGAAAATGTGGAAATATCTAATCGTTACTGAAAATAATCTGCCAGTTCCTCTGGGAATTTAAAAATACATTCATGTGAAAGAGTTTATTTGAATGTTTTCTATCCATGTAACACTGTGACCAAATATGTTTCAAGCAAGTGCTATTAACAGATAGTTATCGAATTAGCATTAACCACTGGTGGGCTTCCAGTATCGAGGAAAATGTGGAAATATCTAATCGTTACTGAAAATAATCTGCCAGTTCCTCTGGGAATTTAAAAGTATATTCATGTGAAAGAGTTTATTTGAATGTTTTCTATCCATGTAACACTGTGACCAAATATGTTTCAAGCAAATGCTATTAACAGATGGTTATCGAATTAGCATTAACCACTGGTGAGCTTCCAGTATCGAGGAAAATGTGGAAATATCTAATCGTTACTGAAAATAATCTGCCAGTTCCTCTGGGAATTTAAAAATACATTCACGTGAAAGAGTTTATTCGAATGTTTTCTATCCATGTAACACATTTGGTTTTGTGATTTTTCAATCAATCGCAATTAACAGGATAGTGTAGAATTAAAAACACCTCAATCTTTTTTATTAACTTTTTATTGGATTATCCACAGAGCGTAATCTTTTCACGACCTTCGTGTCCGAACTCTCACTCGATTCCCCCCTCTTTCTTCGCTTCAGGTGTCTATATATTTTCTCACCACTCTTGCAGTGATGCCAGATCCTACAACCCCACCTTTAACTTATTGAACTTAATGGGACATATAGTCCTGGAACTTCACTGGCTCAGATCGTTGACGTTTTGAGCGACAAGATTCTTCAACGATCTCTGATGAATTGCTCGTATGAGTTGAATCCTTTGGTGACGATCGATGAGAAGATGTTTCCGGTTCTACTGACTTATTTGGAACTCTTTTCAGGTGCGTTACGTTTCGCCGAAATTCTACTCCAGATTCTGAACGAACAACGACGTCAGATCCAACCTTTTTCTGCACTTGGAATTCTTCGGGTGAATAATCTGCTTGCAGTTTATGATCTTTCCGCATTCTCTTTACAAAGACTCGATCTCCTTCTTTAATATCGCTGTATTCTGCTCGACGTTTCTTATCAGCATACTCCTTCCCCATCTGTTTTT
The DNA here is from genome assembly GCF_029784135.1 of Toxorhynchites rutilus septentrionalis. Taxonomy (NCBI): domain Eukaryota; kingdom Metazoa; phylum Arthropoda; class Insecta; order Diptera; family Culicidae; genus Toxorhynchites; species Toxorhynchites rutilus. Next base: position 98,350,677 of record NC_073746.1, on the reverse strand, counting down.
TAATTTTGTCTTCATCTCTTATCGCTTCGTCATCTATGTGCGTTGGTATTCGTGGCAATTTACTCTTCATGCACCTTCCGAACATTAGCTTTGACGGCGGTTGGCCTGTCACCGAGTGGTTCGTTGCGTGGTATATTAGTAAGTACTTATATAGCTCATCTCTCCAATCTTTACCGAGCTCCTGCGCGATCCGTAAGCGCTTTAAAATGGAACGATTTTGCCGCTCAACTTGGCCATTCATCTGAGGCCAATAAGGTATTGTATTCACGAGTTTTATACCGTGCTCCTCACAAAAAGTCCTAAACTCTTGACTAGCAAATTGCGGACCATTATCTGCTTTAATCAGCGATGGTAGGCCGAAACGGCTGAATATCTTCTTCAAATTCTCAATCGTATTTTTGGAATCAGTACACGTTATTTCGCATATCTCTAGATAGCGACTATAGCAATCGACAACGACGAGCAAGTATTGACCATCCGGGAGCGGTCCGAGGTAGTCAATTGAAATATCCTCCCAGGGTCCAGAAGGTAACTCTTTACGAAGCATGGGTTCAGGAACATCAGGAGCTGACACTAAAACACAACCTCGGCAATTTTTCACGAATGACTCTACATCAGCGTCCATTTTCGGCCACCATACAGCTGTACGTAGGTGTGACTTCATCAGATTTACACCGGGATGTCCATCGTGTGCAGTGCTGATAATCCGATTACGCAAAGAAGCAGGAACTACTATGCGATCTCCTCTCAGCAGGACGCCTCCTACGTTGCAGAGCTCTACAGAAATAATACGGTAAGCGACAGGTAGTAAATCAATGGTTTCATTATCCAAACACTTGAAAATGTTCGCAATATCTGCATCGTCTCGCGTAGCGTCAAGCAATTCTGACCAGGTAACAGCCACAGTGGTGGCATTCACAGCCGCTATATGATGTACAATAATTTCTTCTGCTGAGTCGAATGGTTCCGGAATTGAAATGGAGAGACGCGAAAGTGCGTCAGCAGCGGTCTGATCTCCTCTTATATGAACGATATCATAATCAAAACACTGTAATCGGAGCACCCATCTTTCTATCCTAGAACACGGACGGGACTTAGGAGAGAAAAGGAAGGACAGGGCTTTACAGTCCGTAACCAGGTTAAATTTCTTTCCCAAAAGATAAAACTGAAACTTTTCAACGGCCCACACTAATGCCAAGGCCTCTTTTTCGGTCTGGCAATACCTCTTCTCAGTTTCTGTCAATGATTTCGAGGCAAAGCTGATAACTCTTTCTTCTCCATACTTGTTAGTTTGAACCAACATTGCCCCTAATCCTATGGGACTAGCGTCCGCGATTACTGCCGTTTTATCATCTACATTATAAAACCCTAACTTTTTGACATCTGACATGGCTCGCTTGATTATTTGGAAGGCTTTCTCATGTGAACGTTCCCAAAAGAATCTCACTCCCTTTTTAATCAGTGCCCTCAATGGCTCATCTAGCGTCGCAAGGTTGGGAATAAACTTATTGAGGTAATTCGCCAGTCCCAGAAAACTGCGAACCTCACTATCACTTGTGGGCCGACGGAAGCTAGTAATCGCGGCAACCTTTGTGTCAGATGGTGCTATGCCAGATCTGGTTATTTTGTTGCCTAGAAACTCGACTTCATCTGCCCTGAACAAACACTTGTCCCAATTGAGTTGCACCCCTCTGCCTTCTAGCCTTTTCATTACTTTTTCAAGTCTAGTATTGTGTTCCTCAATATTCCGACCAACAACAAAAATATCGTCGAGATACCAATGAGTGCCATCACATCCGCATAAAATTTCATCAATAACCTTTTGAAATATTTCAGGCGCGGTAATTAGACCAAAAGGAAGCCGTTTGAATCTAAACAATCCTTTGGTCGTAATAAAAGTAAGGATGTCGCGAGACTCCGCATCAACGCTAACTTGAAGAAAAGAATCCTTTATATCTAACTTACTCCATACAGCGCCTCCGCCTAGACGAGCCAAAATCTGCTCGATCACAGGCATTGGATGATGTTCTCGCAGAACTCCTTGGTTCACTCTCCGAAAGTCCACGCACAACCGAAGTCCTCCGTTGGCTTTCGCGACAACCACCAGTGGAGAAACCCAAGTAGTAGGGCCAGTTTTCTGCTCGATGATATCACGGCTTAACATATCATCCAGTTTCTGATTCACTTCTGCTTCTAGTGGAATCGGCAGTCGCCTAACAGGCTGAACAATAGGTTTGATGTCTGGTTGCATGTGTATATGGACTTCGACATCCTTAATACAAGCGAATGGCTCCACTTTCTCCACCTGATTCACGTTAACTCCCACCTTGAGCACCTCCAACTTTTTAGCAGTCTTATCGCCGAGCAAGCATTTTTGTCCATTCTCTACGACATAAAATTCGGAAACCGTTACTCTGTCGTTAATCTCGATTTCTGATGTGAACATTCCGCGGACAGTCAATGGTTTATTACTACCATACGAGAGAAACTTGCGAGTTGTATTCTTGGTAGACATCAATACTCTGACTCCTGCTAACTTCAATTGTTCCCACGCTTCAACTGTTATCATGTTGGCATCCGCTCCGGAATCTACCAGCAACTCCAAAGAAATACCTCCTACCTTAAATTCGAGTACATTTGACTGATTTCCTGAGTAAAATGCGTAAAACACCTTGTTACTCTCCGGTTCTTCAGAATTTACTTCTTCGACGACTCGAATCTTCTTATGAGGTGGAAATTGAATTGACGATTGCTGTCTCATTTTGGATAGTTTGCATTTTGACTCGAAGTGTCCAACGCGTCCACAGTTCCTACACTGTTTCCCTTTTGCAGGACACGAATCCGACGATGAAATGTGTCCCTGTCTGCCACAACTGAAACAAACAACATTTGATCCAATGCGGCTTGCTACACGCTTGGGAAATGATTGTTCGGATGATTCTCTTTCACGACTGAATTTATGTGTTGATTTTCCTTTTACCATATACACTTTTTCGACCGTCTGGTTGGATTTAACGGTTAAATCCTGAATTTGCGCGTCGACTCCTTCCAAACTAGCAGCAATGTCTTCGATTTCATCTAAAGTACGATCTTTCAACAACATACGACGACGAAGTTCGTTTGAGAGACAACCTTCAACGATAACATCCGTGATCATGATCTCGACCAACACTCGTTGGGTCTTCTTCGAATATTTCTCTAACCCGCACAACGCTGCTTGTTGACGGAGCCGAACCATATAATGAGAGAACTTTTCGCCTTGCAGCTGTTTCATTTGACGAAGACGATGGCGCTCAAGGATGTCTTGTCTCATCGGCTGGAAATAATTATTGAGTGCTGCAATAGCCACATCGTAGTAGTTTTTCTCTGTGGCTACTAACGGAAATTTATTTCCTTCCGGGAGATTCATAAAAATTTTATCCAACTGTGGGCCTCCCAAATAGAGTAGCTTAGCTCTTTTCTTATGCTGATCTGTGATATCATTCGCTTCAAAATATCTTTCAAGACTGCTTCTCCAATCTCTCCACTCGTGATGAAGTTTCGATTTTTCCAATTCCTCGCAGCGGAACTGTGGTAAAGGTCTGGTTCCATCCATCTGCAACAAAACGTAAGATCAGTAATACGCAAAAAAAAACTTAATTCTCAAACTATCTTCATAATTAGAACATCAAACGAATCTTATTCGTCTTATCCAAATATTCTGCCCCATGCAAATCATTCACCCATTGCGAATCTCACTCACCCCTTGTGAGTCATATTTGCCCCATGCAAATTATTCGCCTCTTGCGAAACTCACTCACCCCTTGTGAGTCATATTTGCCCCATGCAAATTATTCGCCCCTTGCGAATCTCACTCACCTCTCAGAAGTTTTCTTTGCCTTATACAAATTCATCGCTTCTTGCGAATTTCATAGAAGTTACATTCACGCACGAGTAATGCTGTTTGAATAGATCATCCATCGAATCCTTGAATATATTTCACCAAACCTTTCACATTTCAGAAAAAAACGTCAATACATTCGCGCAGCAGTTTACTTCATAATACACAAAAACAATCCTTCCCGCATATACACATGTAAGCAGCAATAAACGACACCTTGTTTTTGTTTTCTTACAGCGGCAATGTTTTTTTTTTTTTTCAGCAAGCATCAAAGCCTAATTTTCCTTTCCACGAAAAACAAAAGAACAAAGAAAAATTTGCAGAACACCATCTTCGCCATCTTGGCATTTCAGAAAGCCACCTCCGGAACAATGAAAAAAAAATTTGTTTCCCGAACATTTTGTACTATAAATTTTATCCTCACAACTTACTCTGGTTTTTTTTTCTTCTCGTCGCCAATTTGTAGAATTAAAAACACCTCAATCTTTTTTATTAACTTTTTATTGGATTATCCACAGAGCGTAATCTTTTCACGACCTTCGTGTCCGAACTCTCACTCGATTCCCCCCTCTTTCTTCGCTTCAGGTGTCTATATATTTTCTCACCACTCTTGCAGTGATGCCAGATCCTACAGATAGCTTCTGAAGACTATTCTTCCCCATCAGTAGGATATTTCCGTATCCAATATTGTATGCGCCCGCAATCGATTATTGCTCAGTCGCCGAAAGTTCCGAGCTCAGAGAGTTCATTCCCCTCTAGTTTGCCTTCCAAATTGCCATCGTAAACCACACCTTCTCTCGATTCAATCGCACACAAAAAGCATACTTAAGCGATATTCTGGTGGTGAGACACATTCATTTTTCGTGAGGACATCGACAAGACAACATCGTTGCCTAACGTGCTGGAGGAGGTGGACGGCGAAGGATCGACACATACACGCGCAGAATTCTTTCCGTTTGGATGCCATTCAGCATCGAGAAAGTTCCGGAAAGATCTAATCATTGCTGGAAAATAATCTGCCAGTTCCTCTGAGAATTGAAAAATACTTTGATGTGAAAGAGTTTATTTGAATGTTTTCTATCCATGTAACACTGTGACCAAATATGTTTCAAGCAAGTGCTATTAACAGATGGTTATCGAATTAGTATTAACCACTGGTGGGCTTCCAGTATCGAGGAAAATGTGGAAATATCTAATGGTTGCAGGAAAATAATCTGCCAGTTCCCCTTGGAATTGAAAATTACATTCAAGCGAAAGAGTTTATTTTAATATTTTCTATCCATAAAATTTCCATATAATACATTTGGGTTTGTGATTTGTCAATCAAGTACAGTGAGCAGGTTAGCTTCTGAAGATTATTCTTCAGAACAAGGTTTTTCGTATCCTATATTGGATGCATAAAACCTTGTGCCTCCAACGTAACGCTCTCGTTTTCGAAGTCCCCCAAATATTCATTTATTCATTCATTCAGAATGGATTGAGATTCAACTTCAAACAAATGATCTCTAAATCAACGATAGCCCTACGTCACCCTTGCGGTTATACCATAGATATAACCCACTTCCTGTTTTTTTTTTCAAAAAATTATGCTTTATTCTGCAAAAATGGTTACAAATTTAATATTTTTAAAGTTTTGCTCATCGCTAGTCACAACTTTTTCCCATCTTTCTGACAATTCACGGATCCCTTTGCGGAAATAATCGGCCAGTTTGTCGGTTAACCAAGTATCGATCCAATTTTTGACATCATCTAAATTGGAGAAGTGCTGGTCAACCAGGCCATGTTGAATTCGATCGAAAAAGGTCGAAATCGGACAGAGCAATGTCTAGAGAATACGGCGGATGGGACAGGACCTCCCATTTCAGCGTTTCCAAGTATGTTTAGACCAGTTTCGCGACATGCGACCGAGCATTGTCGTGGTGCAAAATAACTTTATCGTGTTTTTGCTCGTATTGTGGCCGTTTTTGTTCGGAACGTTTTTCATTCAGTGTACGGCTCAAACGCATCAATTGTCGTCGGTAGAGGTCCCTCGTAATGATTTCATTCGGTTTTAGCAGCTCATAGTACACCACACCCGGCTTGTCCCACAAAATAGAAAGCATAAACTTCTGGCCGTGAATATTCCGCGCGGCCGTCGATGTTGATGCATGGCCGGGTATCCATACGTTGCCCGACGTTTAGGATTGTCGTAATGGACACACTTTTTATCGCCAGTAACGATTCGATGCAAGAAAACCCTTTCTTTTATGCCGTTGGAGCAGTTGTTCGCACGTGAAAAAATTCTAGGGGTTGTATCCGAGACACGACCGCTTAGGACGTAGGACTACGCAATCTTTTTTTTTTATTTGTTGGTTTATCATTTCGGATATCATCTGCGAATACGTCGAAATTTCATAAATAACTCTTTAGTAAAAAGTTCCGAGGACCCTAAAAAAGTTTTGTACGAAAAATAATTATTTAGCCCGGTTTAAAGTGTAAGAAAAAAGATTCGATTTATTGCTCGCTTCAATATCGATACGATATAGGAGTAGATGCGTGACGTTTGCTGAATTTCTAGCGACTGACTGGCTTATGCCTACTTGGCCTCAAGATGGTGGAGTTAACAGGTGGCTCGTAATTTACACTATTTAGAAAAGACGTATGAGGAATGACAAGACGAAAAGTTTGGATTTGTTTATGTTATTACTTACGTTGGTATGGTTACATTTGATTTTGTCGAAGGTATTTGAAGCAGTATAATAAATAAACAGTTGTCGTTGAAAATAGTAACCTAGTAACCTTTATGCATATGCTTCCGCCAGCTGGCTCGGCTAATGTGACTCAGGGAGTGCTTCAATCGTGGTACAGCCACTGGCGCATAATTTGCAGCTTTGTTTTTTGTGCTGGTTCATAACGACAATCAACCGTGCCGGCGAAACTGTAGTCAATGTTTAGTGTTGTTTGGATACCATCTATGTAAATAAGTTCAAATTACGGGATACGTCCGAGCGTCAATTCTGACATTACGTTTTACCTTCCACTTCACTTTCCTTGGTGAATTCTAAACCAAGCTACTCCCTCTCCCGCAGACCTACCCTGCCTCAAAATCCTTTTCCAACAAATCTCCCTTCTCCTTCTCAATACACCGCTTTTGACGTAGGACTACGTCTAACCGGAAGATATAGGGGGTGAAATGGAAATCTAGGCATTGAACAAGTAGGAAAAATGCAAGATTTTCAACCCTTATAACTCGAACATTTCTCAATAGATCGCTAAGGTTTTTGCATCAATTGATAGGAAATATATCTACGCATCTATCATAACGAATAACATTTCATTTTTCTTGAGATAAATAATTGAATAATTGTGAAATATCAAGCATTGTCAAAATGCACTATGTGCCCATTTTTGATTGGTCCATTTTGTGCTGCTCAAATCGTACCGACCAAAATGGGCAACCAGAGCAGCAGCGAAATAGAATGAAGCACGATTGGAAAGGAAAAAGAAAAAAATGAACGAAACATTGGTCGCAGTCTCACACATGCGTAATTCTCGAGCCAGCCAGTCAGCTTAAAAATCCCCGCTTCGCTGCCGTAACGATCACATTCTTTGTGTGGACACCGACTGGACAACATCGTTGCTGGACGAGCTGGACGGCGAGGGATCGAGTGCCTTTCTCATGGCAAGAGGGCGGAGGTGGTAGCGCTGGAGTAGAGTAATAGAGTAGAGTAGAGTTTTCAAAGGGCCTTTCTCAAGGCTAGAGACGAATGAACTGCAAAAGTTTAAAGTCTCTGTAATACAAGACCTTCCTTCCTTCCTTCCGTAACGATCATTCTCATTCAAACCGTACACCATATCGGTTCGCATCACAACACATCAACAAACCAACCCAAGCAGCCATGTCTGGACATGGTAAAGGAGGAAAAGTGAAGGGAAAGGCAAAATCCCGCTCGAAACGTGTTGATCTGGAGTTCCCCGCAAGGGTAGTTAGGCCGAGCGCGTTAGTATCAGTGTACCAGTCCACCTAGCCGGCGTTATATAGTTTCGGCCGCCGAAGTGATCAAGTTAGCTGGCAAAGCTGCTCGCGACGATAAGAAAACCCGCATTCGGAACAGAACACATTCGGTTCGGTGGACATCAAGATAACAGGCAGTTGCAGCGAGTGGCGAGTGGCAAACGCAATCGCAAAACGGCATCAGGTAGCAGAAGAAAAAAGACAATTAGTTCTTTATACAAACTGCTTTGGTGGCAAATCCACAACAAGGCGGCATCGAGGGCGTTCGAAATGGGTTTTTTCAAAACCACGAGTACTAAGTTTTCTAAATTGGAACCATTCCATAAAACAAGGCGCTTTTCAGGGCCATTAAACCTTCCAAAAAAGAGTTTAGGAAATACAGTTCAATGCTTTCTAAAACATTATCCAAAATAATAATAAAACACAAATCGATTTTTTCATCATTTGTTTTCCAGGATCTGATGAGTATGTGAATTTGGCAGTTGTTCTGAGCTTATTGATAGTTGGGGACTTTCCTGATTATTCAATTTTCACCAATTCTTAAATTGTTTCCAGATTGAAAGTACAGTAATTTACAATTAGTTCGACATTTAGCTAATTGGACGGACAGGTAATGCGACTTATTTAGTTGGACATTTTTGTAAACATAGAGATCCAAATTATGACCCCACATTGCAAGTCGACACTGTACCACTGTCATCGCAAATGTTCAATTACAGGTTAAAATCGCCTCCAATGCGACACTGAGTGGTGCTTCGGCACGTCGCATTGAATGTAATTTACTGTACAACATGTCACAAAGCTGGATGGGAAGAAATTTTCCAACTGTGAAAGCTGTGGCGAGTGGCAAACGCAATAGCTAAACAGGAAGGTTTAACCGAACAAGATGGGAATATCGAGTGATAACAAAAACACAACACCAAAGGTTCTTTTCAGAACCATCAACATATTCATAAAGAGTAAACAGTAAACTAATCCATTTTTCAGGTAGATAGGTAGGTATTCACGTAGGAGAAGAAAATAAAACAATATATTTAAAATATATATTTAACAAAAGCTGTGCCCTTTGTATAGTCCTACGTCACTCCGGTTATGTCCCCGACATTACCCACCCGTCTTTTTTATTGGAGCGAACTGAAACGCCTCGTATTGAAAGGAGAAATCCGGAAGCGGATTGAAAACGAATATGGAAGAACATTGCGACGAAACAGCTATCATCATGTCAGCGGACCAACTTATATTTGTTTATAAACGAAAAGATGGAGCACAGAAAACTGATGAGAACCATTCAACGGACAGACGGTGAAAGCTGTTTACGTTGTAATGCTGCAGTAGAAACACAGACACCGTCGGACAGACGGTGAAAGCTGTTTACGTTGTAATGCTGCAGTAGAAACACTGCAACATAAATTCAGTAACTGCCCCCGCGTAGTAGGGGCAGGGGCTTACGTTCAACGGAAGATAACTGACATACTAGAAGGATGGCTACTCTTGTTTTTCGAAGAATTGATTAAACCAGCGCTGCCAAACATCGGACTTATCAAACGAAGTCAAATGCTGAAAATATTTATATTATACATCTCCTATGTAAATTCAATGAACGATAGAATCGATGTAGGCGAACTTGCATTCTTTTTAAGATGCGGAAATTGATTTAAATGTAAATAATATTTTATATAGAATAGAATAAACGATATATTAAAAAACAAAAAAATACTAGTGTGAATTGATATAAAGAGCAGAGGTCTAAATTTCAGTATGAAGCGTACAGAACTTATTTGGTTGATTGCTTTTCTTATATGTTTTTCGGGATAATCAGTCAGAGTGAGATTTCTTTCAATATCTTTATGAAACAAAATTTCAATACCTTTATAAAACAAACACGGAGATATTTAATAACATTATTTATAACACAATTGTTGGAAAATAAGTGTTCTTGGTTCAATAACAAGCCCAAACGAATGGTGGCTCATCTTGCTCCGTCTGGTCATATTGCCCCTATCTACCCTATCACATTGAGTTCATACGAAGGATGAATATGCCTAACGAAGTTATACACTTGATGCATCTAGTGGTGCGTGATTACAGCATCAAGACCCCGAGCAGAACTGTTTGCTTCATCAGCATTCAGTTATCTCTTCCTTTACGGTAATCTTTGATTCCTGCCCCGGGTCGCCTGTATCATTACCATGTGTAATTCGGTGTCTTTTCAGCGTTGAAGAGTACAAAAATGTTTTGGGACAATGTGGACACGAATAGGGACGTTCACCTGCGAAAGAATTAACTTGTTGAATTATTCATTGTCGGCAAACATTTTACCAACCCGTGTGATTTTGGATGTGTCGCTTTAGCTTTACAAGATCCGCAAACGTATCCGGACAGCGTGGACAGGGGTAGGGACGTTCACCTGAAAAAAAAACAGGTTCTGGGAAATGGTTCATTAGAGTAAAACAAATCTACGAACCCGTATGAGTTCGAGTATGCTTTTGAAGCGATTGAGGTCGCGTAAATGCTTTGGGGCAATGAGAACAAGAATAGCGACGTTCACCTGCGAAGAAATTGTTGAGTTATTTCTTTGTCAATGTTTAAATTCTTTATTTTTCTAGAAGTTAAAAGAAAGTTATTGCCAAATAATTATTTTAAACTTCGTTTCCTAGTTCGAATTCTAATGAGGCTACATAACTAACGTTATTACATCGCATAATAAAGATAACGTATTTTATATACATTTTTAGAGCTTTAAATTTTTTTTAGTTGTTGGTAAATTCCTTAGCTGAGGTCTTAAAAGTTCTTCTATTTCAAGCCTGCGCCATCATCTAAGCAGCGCAGTAAATTTTCGTCGCAGTATTCTCTATGCTGGCCCTACTCGCACGCACTCGCTGAGTTTATGTTGCAAAGTCTCACATCTAATGTTACAAAACACACAATTTTCACCAACGGCTCTGTTCATACGGTACATTAGTTTTTTATGTTCGAGCTTTTCATTGAAAAAAAAGGCTACTCCGCTCACTCGAGTTCAGCTGTCGAAGCGCTATGTTTTTTCCAGTCTGCCGCTGGGTACTCACGAGAAACTATGGTATTTCCGTTTGGTCGATAAAATTATTGTGGATAATATCGGCGGAGGGATTTAGTTGTGTATGCGAAGGGAGTGTTGGGAGATTAGAAAGGATGAATTTCAGACAAGGACAATCTGCAGGAGGGGTTGGATTTCTCTGGGTAAAGAAGGACATATAGAAGTGAAGGGAAACGATATCACTCACATGTCGATTTAGCAGCAGCGCCTTACATTTGAAAGCTAGCAACTGTAGTTTCAAGCCACCTGCTTCACTGCTACGCGCCAGCTGTTGTATTGGAACTCGTGCTACGAATCCTCGCCATAAACACGTTCCCATCGTAGCAGTCAGCTTTGAACGGCAGTCGGTGTGCAAGATACCATATTTCCGCCGTGATAAATGTGTTGAGTAGTATTGCTTTCTGATGTAAGGTGAGTGTACGAAGCGAGAGAAGATAAACCTGTCGAGCGAATGTACGTAGAAGCGTATCCCAGTTTAGCTTGTTCATCAGCCATATAGAGTTAGCGAAAGTCACTCCTAAAATCCGGACTCTGTTTTCGTTCGGCAACCACGACATGGTGAGTGGCATGACGTCAGTATGACCTACTGAAGTCGAAGTCGATTTCTCCAGACTCAGTCTTGCTCCAGAGACACGTTCGAGATGTTGGAATGTTTCTCTTATCTGCTTCATTCTTGTAATGTTCGTATTGACCACCGACACATCGTCGGCGTACGCAACGACAATGTTAGAGTCGCATATCTCCTCCAGCCGTCTAAGCAATGGGTTTAGATAGATGACGAAAAAGTGCATAGAGAGAGGATCTCCTTGACGAACAGATCTCTCGAATGGGGAATGTTACCGATAGACGCCCATTTAACCACAGTCGAGAGGAAGACGACTTTCCAATTTTGGCGAGTAGACGCACGAAATTCGGATTGAATCCGAGCGAACACATGGTACGATAAAGGAAGGTCCGATCAACGACACCGAAAGCGTGACGGAGATCGAATGATGCCAGTAAGCCACGTTGTTTATTTTTGATCAGCTGAGCGATACGATCTTTTAGAGCAAGAGTGGATTGAAAAATATTCCGGCCGGAATTCGAGCACTTTTGACTTTCGGTTAGCACATGGTGAGTACTCATCACATTCTCCAGACGCTTCTTAGGAATGCGTGAGAGGATTTTGCAGTCGAAATTTAGTAACGAGATCGGTCTATACGAGTGTGCTGTTTGATCATTCTCTTTCTTCTTCACGAGGTCGATCACACTATCAACAAATTCAGTCGGGAAGTTCCCCGACAACGCTTCGTGTATGACGAGGGTTAGCTCTCTCCAAATAATATCAAATGTTTTGAGACAGAATTCAAGATTTCACTTTTTGGCACAACACTCATCGCGGCGATGCTCGCGACTAGTGATCCCTGATAATCGTTCGATTAATTGATTAATCGAATACTTCCTAAAAAAAAATCGATTATTAATCGAACGAATACTGCGCAACCAACAGTCGAAGCGAACGAATAGTTTACGTCGATTAATCGATCCAAACCCAGAGGAAAAAAACCTACGACGGCTGCAGTTTTATCCTGAAATTCAATCATTATCTTTGACGCTCCCCTAAACTCGTAAACGAAGCTCAATGCAATCAACGCGAATTAAGCTTCGTTTACGAGATTAGGGGAGTGTAAAAGATAATAATTGTGCTCCCGTGGCCGAGTGGTTAGCGTCAAACCTAACATGCCAGGGGTTCGGGTTCGATTCCCGTTCTGGTCGGGGAAATTTTTCTTCAAAAAAATTTCCTCTTACTTGCACTGTGGTCACGCGTATTCTAGATTCTAGAGCTTGCCACTCAGAATGCATTCATGGCGTGTTATTTGGCATAGAAATCTCAACTAAGTACTAATGAAAATGACGCAAGTAATACTAAGTTGAGATGGCGGAGTTCCTCTAGGAACGTTAGTGCCATAGAAGAAGAAGAAGAAAAGATAATAATTGATTTTCAGGCGGAATGAACACTTCTTTGATTCCAGGTGGCTTTCTAGCAAATGAGAAATATTAGTCTGACTAATTATTTCTCTCAGTGTGACGATCAATCTATTATTTGGGGCGATTAATCGTATCGAATAACAAACTGTTGAAAAGTATTCGATTAGCTGATGAACGATTAATTCCAAAAATCGCACCTTGGTCGACACCAAGGCGCTTGAATAAATGTATAACAGGTGAGAAGCAACATCATCACTTCAATAAGAAGGGGATTACGGTTTGTGGAGCGGGGGTTGTTTGTTTTGTTATTGCTAGGATAC